>NW_009970724.1:17001-31122 GCF_000747805.2 Chaetura pelagica
GGTGGAATGGAATTTTGTCACAGTTTGACACGATTCCTAGGGGGTTGTTGGATCCGGATTCGTGGAGGTGCGGGCCCTGAGGGGGGGAAGGAAGGAAGGGCTGGCTGGTTTTTGGGAAGAGGGGGGGTTGTTTTTAGCTTTGCGTCCTTACGACAAGATTCACAGGATCATAGAGCGGTTTGGGTTGGAAGGGACCCTGAAGATGATGAAGTTCCACCCCCCTCCATGGGCAGGGACACTTTCCACTAGATGCCAGGCCCATCCAGCCTGGCCTGGACCCCCCCAGGAGCGGGGCAGCCACAGCCTCCCTGGCCATGAATGAAGAATTGATTCATTCAGGCCAAATGCTGCCTTGGCATTGACATGTGGTTTGCACCAACTCAGTCGTGGGGTCATCTCCCCACACGGTCAGCTCTACCAGAGGTAGTTTTACTAAGAAGAAATGAAAATGTTAAGTTGAGAATGTGACTCAATACCCAAGTGAGCATTTCAAAAGGCCAGATGATGTTAATTGCCTGGTACTGTCAATTGTCCCTTTCCCCGTTCAGATCCAGCCCAGATGTGTTTGAATCCCGTATGGAAAAAAGAAATGAAGTGAAAAAACAGCCTGTGGGATATTCCAATCAAGGAGAATTTATCAGATGCATGGAGGAGAAGGCAAGGCCAATTTTCTTTGTAGTTCACGTATCTCAATGTTGTAATGTCATTTACATGGGATCAGCATAATGCTGCAACCATACAGTGATACTGTTGGTAAGGAGCCCTGGAGCTTCACACTCTGGTGGCTAAAAATACTGTTCTGTTCCATTGTAGTATTTAGCTATTTTTTAGACTGCAAATTCTGTGCTTGAGGCCTTGTTTAAGTGTTTAATTAGTTCCAGATTAGTGTGGCCAGATGGAGTGATGTGATCTTGCATTTAACATTTTTTAGTGAATGCAAGAAAACTGTTCAATAATATTGGATCAGAAATGCATCATAGTTTACCTTTTGACTAATCCTTTCTGGTCTTGAAATTCATCATTCACATTAAGTAACTTAATCTTGTTATTTACTTCTCCTGGTTAATAATTTATGTCATTAAAAATGCACTTGAGCTCCTACTCAGGAGTAGGCACGTTATGCAAGGAAGACAAATAAATGGTATTAAAGCATCAGCTAAAAAAGCTAAAGAAGAATATTTTTCTTCTAGGCAAAAGGCTTGGGCACAAAGACATCAAAGGGAGGATTCACAAAGGATAAGGTAGGAAAAATGAACCTAAGGTGGGAGAGGACCTGCTGTCAAGGACAGAAATTAACTTGTATTGCTAATGTCAGTGCTTCAGCCAAGACCTTCTTGATGTAAAGCTACTGTTCCTTATGCTGCACTTGAGTAAGAAATTTTAATTTACTATCGGGGTCATGTTCAATCTTAAAACTCCTACACTGTTAGTTTTTATTATGCTGTCCTTTCTCTCTGACACACTGGGAGTTTGTACTAGTCAGGGGATCTCCACTGAGTGCTCACAGTAATAAATGGAAAGGGTTAAGCTGCCTTTGCAGCATGTAAATAAATCTCTGAAGATCAGCCAGCAGAGGGACAAGGGAACAGTTTTACTCTCTTTCACTTTCTTTTATTTTGGTAAACTGTGTAAATCTGCCAACAGAGCACATGTCTGAGATGGCTGAAGGTGAAAGGCTGAAGCTCCTCTTGCAGCTTCAGCAGAGAGTGATTTGCATAACTGGAGAAAAGTGTGTTCTGTGTCCTGACAGAATCTCTCCTGTTCTGCCTCAGTGTGTGGATCCTCTTCTCAGTGTGTTACTGCATGTGATTTACTGTTTTCTTTGACAGTTAACAGGACTAACACTCCAAATTGAATTAAGTTCCTCTAGCTTCATTTTGTTCTCTGTAATTGCATCCATCCATTCTGGATTTTCACTTCAATCAGAGAACTGGCATCATGGCAAATTCCTTATTCTTTCTCTTGCAGACACTTGATTCAATTCTTAATGTTGAGATGGTGAAAGAAAAATCAGCGGAGGAGATAAAACAGGTGATGGATTTAAAGGGAATAAAGTTTGCTCTACATCTGTGCTTAGTAGTAACCAACATGTAAGGCTGGACATTTTCCTTAGACTGAAGCATAAAACATGGCTGTGGATGTGTACTTGTAAAAATCACATTCACATGTTTATCAATAGTAGAAGATAAAAGTTTTCTCCTTATAGGTAAGTCCATCTAGGATGTACCTTGACGAATAATAGATTTGGACTTGATTGCTCTATAATTCATACAGTTGCCATTTAAGGTGTAGCAGCTGAATTGGCATTAGCCATCTCCTGTCAGGTTTGAAGCCAGGTGAAGGGAAATCCTAGCAGTAGTTTATATGGATTGTGCTACATCAGTTTTGCAGGAATAAAACCAGAGCTTTTGCCACCTCATACCTTGGATTGCAGTATTTGCCTTTCATTCAGAGCCACTGAAGTTGGTTAGGGTAAGGAAGAGGTGGTTGGGTCTGTTTGTTGGAAGAGTGGTGTGAGTCAAGTCCTTCTCCCTAGTATGTGCTTGGCTTTGCACTGTATCCCCCTTCATCTGGTTGCAGCTTACCACATCTGTTGCACATTTCTGATGTAGCTTTGGTGGTGTTTTTTTTCCTTAGACTGTACGGCAAGAAATGTTGGTGTGATTGTGTCAGGGTAGCAGAACATATGAAGGAGCCTTCTGGCACAACTTGGAGAGCAGAAACCCAACTGCTTTCCTGACAGCTCAAGAACGTTACAGAAGTGGTTAGATGCTGTGCAGGAGATGGTAGCAGGGACTTGATAACTCATGAGTTACCTTCAAGTTCTTCTACTTCTGTTTCATTGTTTAAACATTTTACTGACAATTCTCATTAGTTATGTAGGACCGGGAAAGAGCAACAGAAAAAAGTCCTGAACTCTGGGCTTTTTCCTGTACTTGTCCATTTATTAAGGACTTTGGGCTTTTATGTAGGTACTGCCATCCTGCTGTGGTGAAGAAAAATCCTGTGAACACAGGAGTGTTATGCAGAGTTTTCTGTTGAAACATTTTTGAATGGTCTTTATGTAAATAAAACAACACAAAAATCAAATCAACCCTCTAGAAATCATAAGTGTGATTGTCTGCAAAAATGGAAGAAGCACTTCTGGTAGCCAGTAAATGTTGAGTCACCTCTGAGCCCACTGCTGATCTTTGTTACCTAGTGCTACAGTCAGCCAGGCTTGACTGAAAACTTACTTCTGAAAGGGCTTACAAGCGTTAGTTGACAAATGGAATTATTTTTAAAGCATTTAATATTACTGCTGGATGCTTGATTTTAACTGCTGCTTTTGTTTCCTACAGATTTGGAATCAGTATTTTTCTGCAAAAGATACAGTTTATGCTGTCATTCCTGTAAGTTGTTGCCCTGTAGTTATGCACTTGAAAGGCCATTGTGCAAAGCTTTCGTTTCCAGCTGTAATTCTCTTGCTTTTAAAAGCAATCATTGAAGGAAAATGAGGTTTCAAGAACACACTTGCTTTGCAGATTGAGTGATTTTTATTACCCCAAGTAAAGGCTTTTGTTTCCAAAAACATATATTCCTTTTTTCTCACTTACATCAGTCTCAGTAAAACTAGTAACTTTTTCTGCATGCCTGGCTTGAATTTCCAGGCATTTTTTTATTATGACTATCCAATTCTGTTTGCAGGGCCCCACTATCTATTAAGGGAGCATTTGAATTTTCACTTCATTTTTTCTCAGGCTTGCTTGTTTCTTTCCCCTCTTCCCTACAGCACAGACAGCCAACTCAAGTTTAAATGGCAGTATTAGAGCACTTGGCTTATAACTTGCACGTGGCTGATCACTTATGACTTGCTTTCATACATTTCAAATTATTGGCAGCAGTGTCTTTCATTGAGACTGCATGGTGCTTCCTGTGATAAGGTCATATTTTTTATTCCTCATAATTTTACCAGATGTTAATTGTTGTTAATCTGCATGAGTTTTTTGCACTTTGGGGATTTCTTTTTATTCTTTGCTTGAAAGTGTCTTATGTGATCGTGAGCTCTCAAATCTGTCTTTTCACAGCTGGGCATGAACTGTGTGTTGAGTTCTTGAAACCTCATTTAGATCTGGGGTCTGATTTGCAATTGTACTTGGCCCTTGGAGCTGCAGCTGAGGTGGGTGGGAGGCTGTGTCCTAAACATATGAAGTGCTGTAAGCTCTGAAAATGGCAACGTGGGATTTGAAGTCAGGCAGCTTCATGTGGATGTTGTGAAAATAGTTGGAATTGGACATGTACTGTAGCAGAGGGCCAAGGCCAGGGACTCCATTTAAGACTGTTCATTAGTGGGGCTGGCACTGTTCTTTGGTGCACTGTTTTAGAGAAACTTTGGAAGCTTTTAATCCTTTAATGAAAGCCAGATCCTAGGCACATTAGGAAGAAGTTCATGGTGTCATCGAGGGGGGAAAAAACCCTTTGTCTATTGCCAGAAGCTTTTTGTTGGCTGGAAGAAAGGCCTTGCATTCTCCAGTGCACCAAAGCACTCATGGAGAAACTTGGTGTTGACAAATGGTGTGTATTTTCTTTTGTGAACTCCTTAGAGTAGGTATTAATAGATGGTGCTGGGAGGAGAAGAGCAGGCAAGAGATCTGGGGGAACTCAGGGGACACATGAGTGAGATGGCCAGGTTTCATCAGGGATGACCAAATGTATTTGTGATTTTAATATAAACCTAAGCAATAAGTATGTTATTTGAGTAACTGTCTAGGCTGTATTTTAACACTGGAGAACAGATGACTTTGAGGTAAATTCTACAATTTTGGGCCAGGGGTATGTCATCTTGCTCAGCTGTTGACACCAACGTGGTGCAGTGGAGGTATTAGAGGACATAATGTAAATCTAAAGTGTGAGCCCCCCAATCTAAGGAATTATGGTTTGGATCAAAGGAGTTGGCTGCTGCATCCTAGAGGCAGCATTGTTGAAGCAAGGCACCCATGACATTTAGGCAGCTAAGAACTGAATACAGTTTTCCATGTGCTTGTTGGCCATTCCCACAGTGAGCCCTTCTGTAAAAGGAAGCTGTACCCTATAAAGGTAAATGAGGTGATTCTGAATAGCTGTGCATCCATGTTTGTATTGTGAAAATTGAATTTCTTTCTCCTTCTCCAAAGGCAGAGAAGTTTGATTTAATACGGAAGAGAGCCGAGAAGTGTCCATCGGTACGTATGGCAGAGACTAACAGTGCCTGGATGTATGACTGTCATGCATTTCTCCTCCCTATAAAGCCTGACTTAGAAACTTTTGACTTTCCTGTGTTCATACTCATTGTATCATCTTGATTAGTAATATTCAAGTGTTCAAATATTTGTCTTAGTGTTCAGGTAAAAGCAATGGCTGTTCATATGTATTAAACAGTTTGGTCTAGGTGTTAGGTATCTAGATATGAAAGATGTTCAGAAAGGAGAGCACAGATTCTCTCAGGGAGGAGATTTAGCTACATGCCTCTGGTTTCCATGAATTGATGTCATGTGGTTAAATCTCTTCTGTGCAGTGTTGTCATGAGCCAGGACTTGTAGTCCAGCTTCACTGATGGTCCTGCATGTATTTCCCTACTACTTAAAGCATTCTTGCTTTACCCTGGAGGAACTGTTGTTAGCTATAGCTACATGTCACCGTGGCATCACATTGCATGGATGTGGAGGAGGTGAATTGTCTTGTCTTACAGTTGGTGTGACTTGCTCCTCTTTCCTTTCATGTTTGTTTACTGGTAGTGAAGATAGGCAGGGCTATCTGAAAGGGGAGAAGGCAAGACATCAGTATGTTGGGATTCTGTCCACAAAACAACCTGAATCTTGTAATCTGTTAGCCTGCTTTTCCTGATCATAAATGTTCACAGCCATGCTTGCTTCACCACGCTGGTGATGTCTCATAGGTAATTTCCGGAAGGCTAGTAAGAGCTGTTTGCATGGAAGCCACACTGAGCAGGCACCGTGGTGTACAAATAACCCATCTCTGTCTCCAGGGGAGCATGAGCTGTCAAAAAAGACTGCGTGGCATGTGCTGCACAGCTGAGTAGTGTTAGTTCTGCTGCAGAGCACTGTAATTCACCACTGTGATGGGAAGGAAGGGGGGAATTAGGTGTAGGCAAACCCTTTATTAAAGATACAGAGTAACCTGTGGGTTGTGTCTTAGGTGTGCACGAGCACAGCACAGCATAAAAGACTGAGAATGCACAGTATGATTATTTGAGAGATGAGTGGGTTCCCACTCTCTGGGTTCACTGTTTCTCACATGGATTGGTGGGTATCTTGTAAGCTTTAATTAGAAGGTTCCTGCATGAATGAGCAGATTGTTGCTTTGAGGAAGGTAAACAGAACAACTAACAAGATCAAGGATATCTTTCTGCAGTTTTGTACCACGTGCTGCTGGATTAGTATAATTTTCTGTTGAAAGTTATGTTTCTACAGTAATCTGTGCACCAAAGTATGGACTTTTTGCACATTTCAGTGTTCTGAGACAGGAAAGAAATGTTTTACTTCTTTATGAAAATGAAGTAGCTGGACTTGAGCAGTGCTTTTGTAGATTGAATGGGAGACTTTAGGAATTGATGGATTGGTCCTGTATATTTCACTTGCCACATGCAAGACCAAATGTATTTGGCTTCCTGAGCTAGTTGGAGCTTGGAAAATTATTTATAGCTGTAAATGCATTCCTGTACAGTGCATTGGCATTTAGTCAGGTATCCTGCTAGTTTTTTTCTCCAAGCCTGTCCTTTGCCTTGGTGTCAGAAGATGAGCAAGTCCCTAGCCTAGGGATCCAAATGGACCATAAACCTCTAGAGAGAAACTGCTTGTAAAAACTCTGAATGCTTCTTACCTTTTATTGGACCATTTCTGCCTTTTATTTTCTCGAAGTGAATGAAAAAGTTGGAGTCTGAATGTTCTCCACCATCCTGTCCTTTCCTTTGTCTGTGTCACATAATAATCATAAAAACGTGCCAACATATTTGCTTATGAATACTGATAAGGTTAGTGATGGCTTATTAGCAGTTTTGAAGTCTGGTTCCTGCTGCCTTGTCACTCTTGGGGGAAGGAGGGTCAAAGAAACACAATTTTCTATCCTGGTTTTCTTGTTAAAGAGTTTATACTGGGGGCCAGTTTGTCACAGGTATAATTTTGTTTTATGAAAGGGAGAATTACTTTTTAATCACTTCTCTGCAGTTTCTTTATGCTTTGCCAAGAAAAGAAGGCTACGAGTTCTTTGTGGGGCAGTGGTCAGGAACAGAATTGCACTTCACTTCCCTAATAAACATTCAGGTGAGTGGTTGAAATAAGACATCAAAAAATGCTGGTTTAGGATCCAGAAATGTATCAGCATATTACAATATATAATAGTTTAACAAACGGGTTGTCTAGCTTTACTTGAAAATAATTATTGTGGGAAACTGCCATTAATTATGGGTAGATTAGTAAATTTATGGGGAGTAAGTGTCTCTCTAATCTAAAGAAGAATGAGGTAGAAGTCAAAGAGTTTCAAAATTGAAGTAAAAGACAAACTTTTTGGAACTGTTTGTGCAAGCTACTTAAAGTACCAGTAGGTGCTATGAAATAAAATGTGTTTCTGGAAATTGTGTGGTCTTAAAAATACACAATAGTCCTTAGTCAAGAAAGAAACCCAATCTAATTCAGCAAATCCCTTCTTTTCTGTGAATATCCAGAATCAGGAATTTTTAATTAGAATTGACCCTGAAAAATGACTGCCTCGTAGCACTTAATACTCAAAAGGTTTGTTAATCCAGCCTCCAAATCTGCAGTAGACCTGAAGTTCTTTAATGGTCTAAAAGTTTCTATGTCTCCTTTAGACCCAAGGTGAAACTGCTCCTAGCCAGTTGGTTTTGTACCATTATCCTGAGCTGCAGAAGGAAAAAGGGATAGTACTCATGACAGCAGAAATGGACTCCAAGTTCTTGGTAAGAGAAATTTGCTTGTTGGCTTCTTTCATTTTATGCTGCAACTCCTCCCACAGCTTTGAATTAAACCAAAATTAAAGTGAAGTCTTTAAAAAAGCCTTTTCCCAAAGAATGGTCTTACTAGATTTCTTTAATCTGCTTAATACTGGGGAAAGCTAGAAGGAAATTGTCAGTCTTTGTTTAGTCTCATGATTGCAGCTCGTGCATTCTTTTTTTTCTTTGTTACTTTGAGCATTATAGTTTATTGTAGAAAAAAAAATAAATGCTTCTGGTTTTTCTCATTAATGGAAGTGAGTTTAAATGAAAGCAAATTTAAATGAAAGCTTTTGCTACTTGCCAACAAGTTAGAACAGTTTTGAAGGTTAATGCTACTTGTCAGATCAGGAGATCTGCAGAGCTCTGTGTTAGGTTTCTGTGTGTGCCTTGGCTCTTTTTCCTCCATGTGGCTGTGCTGTTGTTTGAGTATCTGCAGTAGGACAGTGGTAGGACTAATAGCACAAGGGATTATGCACATGGAACAAGATCAATAGAGCATCCCACCACTAACAGACCTGCTGAGACCAGCTCTGAAACAGTGTACAGAGCAGCCACTGCTAATGCATTTGCCCTGTTATAACAGGGTACACAATCAGTTTTTGCAAACAGGTCAGCTGTCAGAAGGGAAAGGTGAGACTTTGGGGTGCTTTCAGTGGGCAGGGATCCTGAAAGACATCGTAGGCCTCTGAGGTTTGTGCTCAGAGGGAGAGTAGTTGAGAGGCACAGTGCTCAAGTGTGTAAGTAGGTCAGGAACAAGAGGGAGGTGGTGTGTTGAGAGATTTGCTAAACTGAGGTGACTGAGAATTAAGTCATTCGATGAGTAGCACTGCTGCAGCCTTTCAGCTGCTGAAGAGTCTTTCTCAATGGAGACAAAACTCAGAGACAAAACCTGATGGGAACACATTCTTTGTTTCAACTCACAGGTGGTCCACGAAGCACAGTGCTTGGCAAATCAGGTGCAGCTTTTCTATGCGACGGAGCGTTCCCAGACCTACGAGTTGGTGGAGACCTTCAACCACAGATCTAGTGAATTTAAGTATATGTCAGTTATAGCAGAGCTTGAGCAAAGTGGACTTGGAAAAGAACTGAGACCTGGTCAGGTTTCTGACAAGCCATAGAGCCTCAGGTGTGGGTGAAGCGAGCCAGCAGCAGGCAGGGGTTTCCTACATGTCCTTTCTGTTCTGTTTTACAAATTTGGTTTGGCTGCAGAAAGGATCTGGAGACTTCCTGGGAGACTGATAGTCAAGCCTGTCTGGCACTGATGCAAGATGAAGACTTGGACCATTTGAACAACAATAATTAAATGCCAAAATGGAGCCCTATACTTCAGTGCAACTTCGTCAGAGCGAGCCCTTTTCCCATCCTGTAGCTTACTGCTGCATGCTCTGGTTTTGAAATCTGAAAGAAAGTGACAGAAGGGGAGCTATGTAATGGCCTCTGTTGACATCAGGGGACAGATAACAATTAATGTTTCTTCTCAGTAAATGCATTTTAAATGCCCTCCACCATTATAATTGCATGGTCCAGTGCTTTTTAATCTCTGTGGAATTTTTACAGGCTTGTCCATCCACCAAAGAGAATAGGACTCTAAAACAGATTCCTCTTTGTTACTTTGTGTGTGAGGATCCTTACACAGATGTATACTGTGGCCTCTGTTTTTCTCAGGATAAAAAAACAGAGTAACTAGATTTGTTCTGGGACTTCTGTGTTCCTTAGTTGATATATTAATTTGAACCTGTTGCTGTGGTTTTGTCTTAAATTTGTTTTCCTTGATGAGCAGGATATTCTAAACATGTTTTTATGTTTGTGTATTTTTTAATAGTGTTGAGGAATTATCACAAGCTTTTTAGAATTAGTTTTTCTGAGACTGACAGCTAGTCAGGTAACTCCAGAATTAGCATTTGGGGGGACAAAAAGTTAGGACTTGAGCAGAAGAGTCTGATCTGTGCTGGCTGCTACTATGGTGGAGATGAGGCTGAAACTGGGACACAAACCCAGAATAACAGGGTCCAAGAGAAGCTCTAGGCTTGATGGTTGGTCCCACTAAATGCTTGCTGGAAGGGGAGTACCTGAGCTGAGGAACTGGCTCCACAAACCATCCTTGCAGCAGAAGTGGGCAAGTGGCCTTTCATGGCCATGGCTTTGCTGGTTCCTGGGCTGCATTTGTGCACGGATCACACTGCTGGCTGCCTGCAGAGCCACGGTGTGTTTGTACATTTCATGCTCTTAAATTTCACATCGAGCCCAAGAGATGGTGAAAACAATGCTGTTAGTCTTGGTGTGGGGAGAGAAGGTAAATGCAAGACTCAGGGGCTGTGCAGCCACTAGAGGGAAGGTTTGTCTCCTCATTCTGAGCTACCAGCACACACAGCTTGCATGTGCCTGTCGGCTCAGCTTTTTGAGCTCGTGGTGAGTTTTGTGCTAAAAACCTGGATGCCCAGGTTGCTCCTGTATAGATAATATTGCAGTAGGCTACACTCAGAGAACAGTTCCCCTAGGCTGGTGGTGTGGATCTTGGATGAGCTACCTTGGGGAGGGCAAACATCCTGCAATAGTTTTCCAGAACGCTTTCCTGTGATTTCCAGCCATTTGTGGGCCAGGGTCTTCCCAGCTGAACCAGGTGCTGCAGGAGCCACCTCCTTCCCTCTGTGCTGCCTGTGCTCTGCCTCTGGCTGGAGGAGAGCCAGGGCCAGGGATGTGGCAGCAGTTCCTGCCAGGAGCGGTGGAGCAAGTTTTGCAGCCAGAGGCTCTTGTTAGGGACAGGGAGATGTACCTCCAAGTCAGCAGGGAGAGACACCCGGGCTTGTGAAAGGCAGCTGTTGCAGCAGCCAAGGAAGTGCAGATTGAAGGATGATGTTCTTACCCTCACTTAAAAAGCTGACTCCAGTCCTTTTTCATCTGCGCCTGTTTTTTTTTCCCAATGTGCTTTAGACAATGGCAAGACTCCAGTCCTCTCTAATCCATGGCTGAGGAAGTTCCTCCTTATCTCTGAGCCTGCCCAGGACTCAGTGGAGCAAGGAGGGGTAGCTGGCTGTTCTGACACTGCATATCCAAGGCAAACATTGCTGGGTGTGCCCTTTGCCTCTCTGAGAATAACCAGAGCAAACCCACTGCTCACTTTTGCTGTGTCTTGAGGGCTGGACAGGCACGTAGAGCCTTCAAACCCTGCCTGGGAACAAGCATCTCCCTGGATGGTGGGGTGCAGTGCTACCAGGGTGCATGCCCTGCAGGGCATTGTGTGGCTGGGAACAGCCCAGCCTGGCACTGCAGCTGTTGGGGGGCTCACTGCAATCCCACTCTCTCGGTGCAGCTGTGTCCTGCTGAGCCCTGCAAAGCCACGTTGCTGTTGGGCCTCTTTCCATGACTGCCCGTGAGGTCTGATGGAGCCGCCCAGCACTCCAGGCTGACTTCCTTCCCTGCTTCCTTCCTCTTGGATAAATTCAGCCATGCACCTGCCTGCAGGAGCAGAGCCAATCTCCTTCTTCCTTCCTCCGGAGCAGACAAATGCCCTCTTCACAATAATGCATCCCTCCTGCCCCAAACCTGCCCCTCAGACCTTTTCCTCTTTCCCAAGTGACTTCTGCCTTCTCCCCCACCCCCAGCTGGTACCGTAGATGGCTCCAGGCTCTCTGCTCTGTGAGGTTTCCAAAACCTCAGATGAGGGGGTAACTGCCTGACCAGGAGATGCTGCTCACCCCTGTGGACTTGCAAGGCTGCAGCTGAAGCAACTTCAGCCCTCATGCTGTTTTTCTGGCCCCTCTCCTTTGGCTCCAGACCACTGAGGGTGGGAGGACCCCATCTTGCCTCTTAAGTATTTTGGCTCCATGTCATCTGGATGTAAATCCTGGCTGTGAGTTCCCTCTGAGACCTTTGCTGTATGGCCAAGCCCCCTCAGTTTTGGATTTGTGCCCTTTTTTTCCCTTGGATTTCAGTTGAAAGTTTCCTCCTGGCTTGGCATTAGCTGTCAGGAGTTACATCTGCTCTGCAGACCTCTGTCTCCAGCTCATGAGGTCCAAGGTCGTTATGATTTCCTGCTTCCCTTGGGAATAAGCATGGACACTGGGTTCCCAGGATGGGTTACAGCAGCATTGCTCAGTCCTCACTGGGACTCAGGCTAGTTGTGATGTGCAGGGAGCACCCAGCATTAAGGATACTACCCCAAGTGCCTCAGAAAGGCTTCATGGAGCTGCTGCTGCCTGAAACTTGCAGTGACATTGTCAAGCTCCTTCAGCATTTGTGAATAGTCCTTGATGGTCTTTCATGCAGCAGGTGCAAGGACACCCCTATGTCAAATTTGTTTAATTGTTCCCTTTGTCTGCAGACAGAAGGAGCCTGCTGTTCTCCTTGGGCCAGATCTGGTGTTAGGCTTGTTACTTTGACCTGGAGACCATCTGCAGTGATCACAAGAGATTCACTCAGGAGCAAGGCCAGACTGATGTGGAAAAGGCTCTGCCTCTGTAAACCAACCCACAAGTCCTGGGGAGGATGTGCATCCAGAGCCAGCCACACTTTCAGGGTATGGCTGTTGGACTGAATTAACTGATGATCATGGTGGGAAGCAGCTGGAGAGACAAATTAATCACCTTGTGCTTCTCTCCTGCCCCAAGAACTGAGGGTGCAGGGTCCTTCACCTCCAGGTTTTGCCTTCTCTGCAGAATCCTGCTGTAGGTGTGGGGCATCTCAGCCATCTCACATAGTGATGGGCACCAAGCATGGATAAATCCTGCATGGCCCTTCAGCCACATCCCAAACAGGAACAGGTAGGAAAGCAAAGCACTGCTGGGGTGTGCAAAGACACCATCAACAGACATTCAGCTCTGCCAGAGCCCTGACTCCCTCTGGCTCCATCCAAAAGCAATCTACTAGTGGCTGCTGCTCGATGCTACAGGCCCTCAGGTGTCTTCTTTGCTCCTAATAAGATGCTACTCCTAATAAGATGATGCAGGCAACAGTTTCTGTTGCACCTGCACAAAATGCCAGCACAGGGAGAGCAAGGAAGGGAGAGCAGGTGCCTTGTAGGGACCATGCTGAACTCCTCAGCCATCTGCTCCAAGAGGCTGCTGGATAATTGAGGACGTTTGCCATTGCTGGGCTGGTAACTTTATCTTTAAAGACTGAACATTGTGCCTGAAGGGCAAACCCTGGCATCACCAGTAGCTGAGAAGCCCCGTTATGGGGGAAGGAGTCTAGGTCTTGCAGAGATGTGTCTCCCACTGGGTGCACAGTCTGCATGAGGTCAGAAGGTAAATCCATGGCCACAGCAGCAGGAGAAGCCAGGCAGGGTTCAGGGAAGCAAACCCTCATCCTAAACCCTCCTGCTTCATGCAGACCCACCCAGCGGCCAGATCTTCCCATCGGCTCAGGCTGCTGCCCTTGTGGTTTCCTTTCTCACAGTCCCGCTGCTCTGTTCTCCCACCTCACCCCACCACCTACAGCTGCTTGGCTGAACCTGAGTTCAGCACACATTAAAGCAAAGCCTAGCAAACCTTCCCTCACCAGAACCGTGCCAAACAATCCGCAGGCATCTCCAAGCAACGCTTCCATCTCACCTGGGCCGGACACACCGTGGGGAGCACCAGGGCACGGCGCTGCTGCCCCCCACCTCACCACAACACCCCCAAGCATTGCGTGTGGGGTTCACCCCCACGTTTACATCCCCCCTGTCCCACCGGGAGCCTGACCCGGGAGCAGAGCCCTGCCGGCCCACGCTGGCTGCTCCCGCCGGCCGTGCTGGCCCGGGCTTGCTCTCCCCGAGCGGTATTTAAATACCACAACGTGCTGCAGAACTTGCCCCACCTCCCGGACCCACCGACACGGTGAGTCCGCTTTGTGCAGAGAAAGTTTTTTTCTGGGTTTTTCTTTCCCTTCTCTCTCTCATTTCGGTTTTGGGTGGTGTCCCGCCCGGGCTGGCACTGAAACCTGTGGCTGGGTTTGTGTGCGTGCAGAGGGGGGGAGGAAGAAGAGAGAGGGGGCTGTGAAAAAAATGTGTTGGGAGGGGTTCAAGACTTCCTCTGCTTTCCCTCAGTGCTTGGCTGTCCCGTGAAAGCCCGGAGCCAGCGAGTGGTGCGGGGCCATGGGCCGAAACGGAGCGGTGCGGGGAAGTGGGTGTGCGGGGCACTGTGTGTGCGTGGCCG
>NW_009970724.1:31144-52538 GCF_000747805.2 Chaetura pelagica
CCCTCAGCCCCGGGATTCTGTAGGAAAGCCCGGCGGGCGCGGCGGCCCCTGCCCTGTCACCCCCAGACCCCCCAGACACGGAGCCTGGCCCGGACCTGCAGCCTGCTCCGTATTCTGCTGAATTATTTTGGTTTGTTGTTTTTTTTTTCCCCTCCCTTTTAAGAGCGGAAAGCGTAGCGAAGGGATTCCGAGCTGGAAGCCGGGTGTGCTGGGATGAGGTGAGTGCTGGGGGCGGAACGAGTCAGCGCTGCACCCCCAGGGATGCTCGGGGGGGCTCCCAAGCGCGGGCTGGGCAAGACCTGGTCCGGGTTAGCCTGGCAAGGAGCGATCCTTCAGCCAGCAGGGGCAGGAACGCCTGCAGAAAGCTCTTCCCCTTCCTGTCATGTCTCGACTCAGCTGCCAGGGTGTGAAAACCGAGGGAGCGCGTTTCGGGGGTGCGGGAGGGCCCGGGAGCGGCGGGGAAGGGGGGACGTGCGGGGTGTGGGCAGATAGATACTCGTTTCGCGGTAGGACCGTCCCGGCAGCGGCGTTGCTGGGGTCGTAGGGAAGGCGGAAAGATGTGGGCGGGGGGAACTGGGCGAGAGCGAGCGGTGGAGAGAGGTTGTGAGCAGCTGGATCCTCTCCTCTCCCTCTCCTCTCCTCTCCGGCCTGGAGCTCCCAGTGTTCAGGTTTGCAGCTGTGACCTCTGGGGCTGAACCGGAGCAGTCGGGTGTCGTGGAGGCTGTTGGGCACCTCTTTGCAGGGCTCCCAGCGAGTCCCTGGTGGCAGCAGCGAGATCCCAGGCTCCAGGAAAGAGATACACCCAGAGAGCCCCCAGCCTCATTGGGCATCACCCCCGAAAATGAACTGGACGTTCTGCCTTTATCTTGGAGAGACTGGGTTTTCTTTTCTCCTTGGAGGTGTCTTGGGGTCAGGCTGTGGTTCCCAAGGAGCTGCTGCTTTGGTGGTGGTGTGGCAGGGAGGCAGGGCAAGGAGAGGGACAGAGCTGGGGGCCAGCAGGACCAGCTGGGGGTCAGCCCGAGATGTGTTCCTGGAAGCTGTGCTAGGTCTGTTTTGCACGAGCTGGGGATTTCCAAGCACCAGATGAGCTGGGGGAAGCACCAGTGTGGCTTCCCACTGGCAGCTCCCCCCAGCTGGGGCACGGGGGGTGCTGAGTCCTGCTGCTGCTCTGGAGGTGGGTGCTCAGAGCTGCCTTGGAGGAGGCTTGCACCTCTCATGGGTCTGTGCAGCACCAGGGGATTTTGGGGGCAAGGGGATGCTGCTGAGAGCTCAGGGCTTCTCTGCAACTTCTCCAGCCTGTGTACTGGGCCTTGATTCCTCTCCCAGCATCTTGTCTTGGCTCGTTTCCTGGAAATTTCCATCATTTAGGTTATATTTGGGATTGGCAGCCAATAACCCCGTTTCTCACAGACAGCCCAGCCAGGGCTTGGCTCCAGCAGGAAGCACAGAGAGAGTGGGGCCAGCACCCTGAGACTGTACTCCCCAGCATCATCCTTCTGCAAACCCTCTTCATTGGGTGACTAAAACCAGAGGTGGCTTTTGCAAAGGCTGGGAGGGAGGGGATACATTCCTCTCTGGGAACCCGTATGCCCACGGCCCCTGGCTAGATTGGGGCTGAGGTGGCTGCAGTGCAAGGAATGCTCTGGAGAGGCAGCTTTGGCCTTTGGGGCACTTCTGATCAACTTTCAAATCTACCAAGAAGGACCCCCAGTTGCAAAGATACTCTAGGACAGGTTGAAGATGAAACTTTGCAACAGGACTTCTTGAAGTGAAACTCAAGATACGGGGCTGGTGAATCAGCAGCCAGACAGTAACACTTCCTAGAGCAGCAAAAATCCAGCTGAGCTCCAGGTCCAGCTGGTTTCTGGTCAGACTGTCCAGCTGGAGGCTGGCTGGCTGTTTTGGGCTCAGACAGAGGGTGGTTGAGCTGATGCCTTCCCTGCTCCTCCCCCCGGGGATGGGGCAGGATGGGACTTTTACGCTGCCTGTGGTGGGGAGAAGGGAATCCCCTAAAGCAGGGAAACAGAAGTAGGTATCTGGGCTGCCAAAGGCAAGATGCCCCAGGGAAGCCCCAGTGGGATGTGCAGAACTGGTAGTATTTAATCTACACTGTGTTCTGTAGTGCCTGGACTTACATGGATCTGTGCTCTCCCTCCACAGCCTTCCCAAAGCAGTGGGAGCTGGAGTCTCCCTATGGATTAGCTGTGGTGTTGGACCCCTCGTTGTGCTCCCTGGCCGTTGCAGTGCTGGTGAGGGTTGAAGTGTGCTGCTGAAGTGGCTTCCTGTGGTTTCCAGTCAGGTGTTTGTGCAAGTGTGTAACTGTCTCGGGCTGGATCCAGAGAAGATGTGCTTGGCACTGGAACTGCAGGAGCTGCCAGGGTCCGAGCCTTCCCCTCTCCTTAACCTCCCTGATCATTAATGCTTCCCAGGGGCACTTGCAAAGCACTTTTCCCCCTGAAGCCTTTGCTTTTGCAGCCCTTAATATAAGGGCAGCCCAGGGAGGGAGAGAAGTTTTGAAACTGGGGAAACTGAGGCAGGGTGTGTGGGACTGTCCCTGGTGCCCATGAACCTGGAGCCTGGCCATGGGTCTGACTGATCCTTCCTGCTGTCTTTCTGACTAAAGTCTATTTGGGGTCAAAAGTGGAGGGTTTTGGTGGTGACCTTGCCTTGTGCCTGCAGGACTGGGGGGGAGGAAGCCCCCCCTTCCACTGCTCTGCCTGCTTTCCCCTTTTGTTTGGCCAGTTTCTAAACAGACTTTCAGAGTTGTTTTTGATTTATAACAAAGCCTTCTCCTTGCAGTGTTCCTCTGTGGTTTTCAAATGATAAAAAAAGGCAAAAAAAAAAAAACTCAAGGAAAAAAAAAACCACAACAAAACAACTCTGAAATCTGAAATTAGCAGCTTAGTTTGACCCTGAACTTACATCCCTGACATCCAGTTCATTTCCTTTCGTCTCTGGACATGTCAGCAATCTAGGAAATCAGCTTTTCATGTGTTTTCATGCTACTTCCAAGCAGTGGCCCTGCCTTGCCCTTGCAGAACTTAACCCTGGGCTCCTTTGGTTCTTGCTAAATCTAACTGAGTTTTGCTTCTGCTGCTACCAGTAAGAACAGGGGCAGGACTGCCAGCAGTCTCTGGAGCCATGGATGGGGCTTTGTGGGCACTCAGCTGGGTTTGAAGCCAGCCCTCTGCAAAGCTGAAGCTATTTTGGGCACACGGATGAGGGTGAACACGAAGCATGCGACGGTGCAGAAAGGGATGTGTGAGCCCCCCGGGTGGTCAGTACCACCCCGTGGTGGGAACTGTGATGCAGTGAAGTGGGGTTGCAGCCCTTGCCAAGGCTCCTTTTGGGAAAGCTTTGATTTTGCACGTGGGAACCAAAGGCAGGGGCCTGTGGGCTGCCATGGGGCGCTGATCCAGGCCCTGCCAGCCTGTGCTGGCAGGGGGATGTGTATGGTCATGTTGTAGGAAGCTGCTGTCTAAGCTTGTTGAATGGCAGCTTGCCCTTTGGATTTCCCAAAATGGGCCATGTGAGCAGTCAGTTGGGCTTGGAGCTTTGGGCTTTATCCTCCTGTCCCATCCCAAGCCCCAGCAGACCACTGCCTGATTTCCAGGATCACGGCCTGATTTTCAGGAACACAACAGCCCTGAATGTCAGACTCGGCTGAACTCTGCTGCAGCTAAACCTTGGAAAATCCTTGGAAGAGCAGGGGCTGAATCAGATGTGTAAAGGTGGACCCTTGGTCTTGTGTTTGCTGCCAATGCCCTTTTCCAGCAGTTAGACCGGGGACGTCACCGAGTCCATTCCCAAAGGACTTTGCCCTTCTTCCCCCAAAGTGGGGCTGGGTCCTGGGTCCCTGCTGTGTCCCAAGGGGAAACTGAGGCGTCGGTGACTTTGCAGAGCCAGTTCTCTCCAAGCTGGTATGTCCCATCTCAGTGCCCCAGCTGCAAGGGCCATAGCTGGTATTCCGAGCCCCAGTCCTGGCCTCTGTGCAGCTCCCTCTCTACGCTGCTCACATCCTTCTCTGCACTTTGATCTCTCTGGGCAGTAAAAGCTTTGGAGTCGATGTAAAGAACAAATTTTGGCCTGCTGCCTCTCTCTGCTTCTTCAGGTTGTAAATGCCAGGATATGTTTTTGGCTTTGTGTTAAATTCAATTTCTGGAGAACATTTTCTCCAGGAAAGATTCACAAGGCCCTTTAACGACTTGGTGATTTGGTAGTGATGCTGGTGAGGATCCAGAAAGCAAAACCACTTGTGTTACTCTGGCATGTGCTGCTGCCTGGGGAGCAGAGAGGCTGCAGTGCTGTGCTGCCATCCCGTCAGCTCAGGGGACAGATCTGCTCCAAGCAGACTTGGGCAGCAGTGGCCTTTGCTATCCCATTCCCTGGAAACTTAAAAGATGCATGGCAGGAAAACACTGGCAGATGCTTAGCAGGCTTGTTGCATTATTTTTATTCTTTTTTCCCTTTTAACCTGGTATCTTATTTGCATAGTACTGAAGCATGAAGCACATTCCCACCTGCCTGATGCGTGAGAACAGCTTGGAGGGTAACAGAGATCCAGTTGTGGATGATGCAGAGATGCAGTTGTGGGATGAGTTACAGGTCTGGCTTCAGGAGATGAAACACAGAGTTTATTACTCCATGAGTTGCTCAGGATTTGCACAGGACTTGAAGTGTGAGGCACAGGAACACAGGAATCCTCTTTATTCATGGAGAACTGATTTCACTGCTGATGGCCCCTGCAAGTGACACATTTGTTGGGATATCATCTGCCAGGGTGGCTTCTTCTCACTCCACAACAACCCAGTCCCTGCCTGGAAGAGCCTGCAAACAGCAGTAGCTCCTGGAGCCAAGCAAATGCAACCAAGACCAGCAGAAATGGCAACATGGAGAGATGTCTGTTGGTGCAACTTGCCTTGCTGAAATCCCAGGGAAACCTCCTGGATTGGATCCCTGTCCCCATCTGTACTGATGCTAATCCAGAGGGGCTGTGTGACCTGGTGGGATTGGTCAGGTCTAACACGAGGATAACAGAGTTGTTCATCCTCTGTCTACCCAGCAATGAGAGTGAGGACACAGGCTTGGCACAGTGCCCCTCCAGCCCTGTGGGGTGGCAGTCCCTGGGCTTTGGTCAGGTGCTGGACAGAGGGGCTGCTCAGCTTTGTCAGGGGTCGTGGACTGGGCAGGGTCAGGGATGCCAGAGCAGCAGGACAGATAACTGTGTGCTGCATCATCCCCATCCTGAGAAGCTGCCAAGTGTCCGGTGGGCAAATCCTGATTTCTCCTTATTTGTATGATTGTTTATTTTTTCTTCATTTGAATGGCCTTTATGTTTCAGCCAGAGCCCTCTGCTGCTGGCTGGTGACAGGAGAGAGAGGAAAAATAATCCACATACGAGGGCAGGGACAGCCCCATGTCCTGGTTTGGTGGGGGCAGCCCCATGTCTTGGTTTGGTGACAGAGCCAGTTAGTGACAGGAGCTTTGAGGGGGGGAGAATGCAGCAGAGGTGCTGCTGGCCCCCTCCCTCAGCCCCATCATGCCTACCTCCCTATGGGCAGCCCTCATTCCAACATACAGGCTCGATGCCTCAGCCCAAAGGGAAGCCTGGCATTTCCTACTTTACTAGATTAGGATCCCCATTGCAGTAGTTATATATATGTGTATGTGTGTGTGTATGTACATATTTTAGAAACTGCATTACCAAACTCCCTAAGAAGCCTTTTTCTAGAGGTGTTATCAACAGGATATGCCTTGAATATGTGACAGCCAATTGGGAAGCCCCGGATAAGGGTTTGTTTTTTTTAAATGACCTCGTTGTGCCCAGAGTCCCCTGGCCTTTGTTTGGCTCCCTCAGGGCTCCTGTACCGAGACCCTTCTTCCTCTCAGGACAGGCAGGAGCCATGGCACAATGCCATCTCCCTCCAATGGTTGGCATTTTGGGAAAGCTCATGCTTTTATTTATTTTAATTTTTTTTTTGTGTGTGTATGTACATATTTTAGAAACTGCATTACCAAACTCCCTAAGAAGCCTTTTTCTAGAGGTGTTATCAACAGGATATGCCTTGAATATGTGACAGCCAATTGGGAAGCCCCGGATAAGGGTTTGTTTTTTTTAAATGACCTCGTTGTGCCCAGAGTCCCCTGGCCTTTGTTTGGCTCCCTCAGGGCTCCTGTACCGAGACCCTTCTTCCTCTCAGGACAGGCAGGAGCCATGGCACAATGCCATCTCCCTCCAATGGTTGGCATTTTGGGAAAGCTCATGCTTTTATTTATTTTAATTTTTTTTATGGCCAGAGGCAGCTGCTTGTGGCAGGGGAGGAGAGAGCATCCAAGAAATATCTCACAGTCATTACCCTTGGGTGATAAATTAGGATAATGGGGCTGGAGCTGTTAAGCTCCCACCCAGGCACATGATCTGGGGAAGGTTTGCAGGTGCTCCAGTATTACAGTCATCCTGCATAACATTGTGTGCTGGCTGTGACCCCTTCTATGAGGCAAAAGGCACCCAAAACCAAGAGTTTCGGGTCTGGTTGAAGCTGGGTGCAGCAGAGCATGGCAGGGTTTGGTACCACGATGTTGTGAGCTATGCAATGGTGGCAAAGCATCAGCCCAGTCTGCAGGAAAGGCTGTGGTCAGTGCACTGAGGGCACCCACACTAGGGCCTGCACTTGTACTTGCACCAGGGTATTCTCCTTGCAGCCACATGCTGGTTGTGGTGTAGAAACCCCTGAAGGGCAGATTCTGTGGTTTCTGAGGTGATCACCAGGTCTTGCTGCCTCCCAGCGATGCTCCCATGGGTAGACTTTGAGAATAGCAGAGGGATTCCCTGGCAAGACATTTAGCTGGGCAAAGTAAAATCTGCCTGTGGCTCAGGACTAAGTTTAGAAAACAGTTTACATAGCAAGCTTTGGGCTGCAAGCTGTCTTTTTAATGATGAACGTGCACCCAGCTTGGTTTGGCTTGGGCACCATTCCCTCCTGCTCTTGACTTTGGGTTAATTGACTTCCCCTTTCCATGAATCTTTTCCTTCCTATTTTTTGTTTAACTCTTTCTCCACCTGCTCCTGTCAGGGGGAGGTTGTTGGAAGACTTTCTCTTCCCTAAGCCTCAGCGAAGCATTTAGCACAAGGGGGCCTTGATCTCACACAAACACCACCAGTGATGAGCACAGGTAACTAAAGGCACAAGTGTATTTCAGCCTGTCCAGCACAGCCTGGGGCAGATGGGATTTCCACTGGCACTGCAGGGAAGAACAGAAAAAAAGGGGAAATACCTCAGCTGTAGTCTGTGCTGCAAACCTCAGGCAGGAAGGGGTGAGCTCAGCAGTTTGCCAAGCTGTGACTTCCAGACCAAGTGACCCGGAGCATTGGCTGGACACCCCAACTGTTCCCGCGTGCGTTGTGTGGGAGCCTGGAGGGCCGGCCGCGTTGCAGCACGTCACCTTGCTGTGCTGGGCTGTTGTTTCCCTTCCTCGGATGTGGGTTTTGTTCTTTTGAACAAACACAGGGGGCAGAAGAACAAAAAATAATCTCCCCTTTCCCATTGATCTCGGCACTGGGGCTGTGTGAACCAGCAGGCAGCTGCGGTCACAGCGCGGTCCCCCGGGGCATCGCAGGGCCAGGGGTGAGTTGCACTGAGAAATCCCTGGGAAAGAGATGCTTCCCCTCTGCTGGAAGAGGAAAGGGTCGCCAGGTTGGGATGCTCTGGGCTGGTGAGCTCCACTGATATCGTGGCGCTCACTTTATTGCAGCGGTTATTGCTAAAAGCCCTGGAGGTAAGAGGCTGGCTGGAGCCCCAAGAGCTGCAGGTGTGCTCGGGAGGGAGGAAGGGCTCTGCCTGCCATCCTGCTTTTCATGGGCAAGTCTGGTGGGTGCTCACCCTCTCTGCCGCTGGTATCTGCTCTGTAGGTCATCTTGGTGAGTGCAGAAGGGCCAGGAGCTCACCTTAAATCTCTGTCCCTGTGTGCTGCCACAGCAGCAGGGCCAGCCAATATCCTGGTGGGAATTAATCCTGGCAAACATGGCCAGGCATGCAGCTGCCTTCATAGGTGACCACAATTTCTTCTTCTCCTAGAAACCTCCACCACTGAAGACCTGAGTCTTGGGTTTCACATTGTGTCAAGCCTCTGCCTTCACCCTAGCCAGCCCTGCCCATGATGGCCTTGTGTCTCAAGCAAGTCTTCAACAAAGACAAAACATTTCGTCCCCGAAAGAGGTTTGAGCCAGGCACCCAGCGCTTCGAGCTGTACAAAAAAGCTCAGGCCTCCCTCAAGTCTGGGCTGGACCTGAAAGCAGTGGTGCAGCTGCCTCCTGGTGAGAGCATCAATGACTGGATTGCCGTGCACGTGGTGGACTTCTTCAACCGCATCAACCTCATCTACGGCACCATGTCGGAGTACTGCACAGAGAAGAGTTGTCCCATCATGTCAGGTGGGCTCAAGTATGAGTACAGGTGGCAGGACGATAGCAAATACAAGAAGCCCACCAAGCTGTCGGCCCCACAGTACATGTGTATGCTGATGGACTGGATTGAGATGCTCATTAACAACGAGGACATCTTCCCAACCAGGATCGGTGAGTGTGCTCTGGTTCTTCATGAGGTTGTGACTGGTGGGGATTCCCAAGCTGCTGGTGCACTTCATGGTTGGTATTGCTGAACTTTGTGATCCCAAGGATCACAGCATTTCCTGTCACAGATGTTCCTCAGTGTCTGTTGCATCCCCCTTGCTGCAAATCAAGCTTGGGATTCCTCATCTGGCTCCTAAGGGATGTGAGAAACAATCTGGTTCTTTTCTGGCTTAACCTTTTTCCACATATTCTGTGACTGTGAGAAATGAGGCCTGGTGGGTCATCAGCTCCCTTGCCCTTCCTCAAAGAGCTGAGCCACAGGGCTGGTTAAAGGTGGTCACCACATCCCTGCAGTGTGCTCTTCTCTTGATGAACCAACGCTGGTTTTCCAGTTAAGTTCATGGTCCCAAGGTCTAACTCCCATCGCAACTTGTTGCTCCACTTCTCAGCTCTTTTCCATTTCTGCTAATTTGTGTCAGCCCTGATTATACACCACATCTTGCTATTTAGCTGAGGCATTGCCCAAGCAGAGATGCCTGACCCAGGATCTGACCCTTCCAGCTGCCAAGCCCCAGTGTGTATGATGCATCCCTTCAAAAGGTTTGGCCTGAAGAGCTTGCAGCAACTGCCAAAGGCAACACAGCTTGCAAGTGAACCCCTCTCCTGCTGACCTACAGTGCTTGGCAGCTGCTGGGACTGCTATTAGCCCTGCTACTTAGGTGATTTCTTGTATTTTGGGGAGGTGAGTTCAAGGATTGGAGCTGATAAATTGGGTGGTGGGGCTGCCAGAGCATCAGGTTGCACTGTGGAGCAGTTGCTTCTCAGATGAAATGCAAAGCTGCTTGAAAGCAAAATATTTAAGGAGTTTTGGGAGTCTGCTTGACCTTTTTTGTTTTCCCAAGCAGCACATCACACAAAAAAGAAATCAGCACAGTTTAGACTCAGGATTTTTATTTATATGCTAGGAAACATTGAAGAAAATAATCTGTGTGGGATTACTGGCTGCCACTAACTGTTGTAGCCCTGTTTGGCTGTGATGTAGTATCTAGTTGTGAGTCTTTTTTGGGAAAGTCTTTGGCCCTCACAGGCTCAGAGAGGTCATGGTTCTCTGGAAGCAGGAGGGAGGCAGTGACTGCAGGCTGGTTGTGCCAAACTCTGAATTTCAGCTTTCCAGGATGGGTTGACCTCCCCCCAGACCCCTGGTTCAACCTGGCTGGCTGCACTGGCTCTGGTTTCCAGTTTTCCTTTCTTTTCAGTATAGCAGTAGTTCTGAGTGAGGTCCAGGCTGGCTTCAGGCAGTTATGTGGCACACCCACTTTTTTTTTCTTCCAAAGCCATTCCCAGGGTCCCTTTCCAATCCCCTTTCTAAGGGAGGGACCCTCATGTTCCTGAGTGACTTCAGTCTCCTTACTGGTGTGTCTTGGTGCTTCTGGCCTCCCACGTGTGAAAGGGAACTTACTCTGGGATCGTGCTTTCATAGGATCATAGAACTGTTCAGGTTGGAAAAGCCCCTTGGGATCACAGAGTCCAACCATCATCCCTGCTCTACAAATTCTCCCCTAAACCACATCCACCAACACCACATCCAAATGACCCTTAAACACATCCAGGGATGGTGACTCAGCCACCTCCCTGGGCAGCCAATTCCAGTGTCTAACCACTCTTTCTGTGAATGTTTTTTCCTGATGTCCAGTCTAAACCTCCCCTGTTGCAGCTGGAAGCCCTTCCCTCTTGTTCTGTCACTAATTACCTCTGAAAAGAGACCAGCACCAACCTCTCAACAATGACCTTTCAGGTAGTTGTAGAGATTGATGAGGTCTCCCCTCAGCCTCCTCTTCCTCAAACTAAACATTCCCAGCTCCTTCAAGCGTTCTTCATAAGACTGATTCTCTAGGCCCTTCACCAGCTTCGTTGCCTCCTCCGTCCTCGCTCCAGCACCTCAATATCTCTCTTGAATTGAGATGCCCAAAACTGGATGCAGCACTCCAGGTGTGGCCTCACCAGTGCTGAGCACAGCAGTAAAACACATGAAATGCTGTTGTCAGCATGGGGAGGAGGGACCCAGTGGCATTTTGTCATCAGTATGTCCCCAGTTAACTGCCTTTCAGTGGCCTGGCGGGTAGTTGCTCGGCAGCTCTGGCATTTCAGAGGATGGAGGTGTTTGGCCGGAGGGAAATGTCACATCCGCCCGTTCCCGACAGGCTGCTCCTTGGCACCGCGCCGGATGACGGGGGAGGCTGGAGGATGCGCAGCAGGGAGGGACGTGGGCCTCAGGGACAGCAGCCAGGGCAAGCAAAGGGAGATGCTCAGCCTCCCTCCTAAAGAGCCAGGCCCTTGGGAAAACACCCAGGACAAAGGGAATAAGGCACAGAGGGAAAAGCGAATTTCATGCTTGGGGGATGAGACGGTGGCCTTATCACTGCCTGCGTGCATCTCAGCTTTCCCTGCTGGCTCCTCTTTGCCATCTGCAATAAAACTGTCCCAGTACAGAGATTTTCCTGGCTAAGGCCACCTGACAGCAGACAAAACAGTCTTCTTTTTAAACGTTTTTTTTTAGAAACAGCAAATGTTCCCCAAACTTGATAATGTTACCAGAGGCTCAGCATCCCTCTCCACCCAAATCTACAAAGCCCAGCACGTGATTCAGCAGGGCTCACTCCCCCCTGGCTGGTATGGAGGTATGGGTCAGAGGGCAAAACCTTCACCCTGGGCTGAGAGGCTTAGTTAGAAATGAGCAGAGATGGTTCGTTGGCTTGTGGGCTCACAGGGTCCTTCAGCATTGTCGGGGAGACCTTGGTTGGGGTAAATGAGCACAATTGCACTGAGCACAGCAGAGTTGGGCTGATTTGCACCATCTGGTCCTTCAGCATGTGTCAGCTGTAGAGGTGGGAGGGGACCAGAGCCAGCTGGGTGACAAACACCTTTGATTTTGCCATACTGTGTGATGTGGAGCTTGTGCCAGCTCTGTAGCAATTCTGGTGGGACAGACAACATCCAAAATAGCAACAAGGGAGATCGATGCCAGCAGACAGCTTGTGACCTGGCAGAGTTAACCAGCAGGACCATTGCCCTTGGCTGGCATGTTTGCACCTGTAAAATATCCCTATGGTGGCTGAATGGGGCTGGGGGGATGCCAAGCCCTCTGTGTACCACAGCAAGGGGCAGGGGGAGATACTGTGTCTTCCCCATCCTCAGGGAAATCCACCTGCAGGGTGGTTCCAGTTAAAGACTTTGCTGCATAATCCTTCCTCTAGAGTGGAAACCTGTTTGTCTCCCAGTCAAGATGAGGCAAGTCTCTGCAAGGGGTGAGCCATGCCAACCTGATCACTATAAATCTACAGCAGCAGCAGCTTTCCCAGATGATCCATATCAGTTTGCATGTGCTAGCACTCTGTTTCCACTCTTCCATGTAGCTGTCCTGAAAAATTCATTTAAATAGAGAATAAGCATTGTTCCCATGCAGGGAGAAGAATAAATGATTCTACAGGTATATTTTTACCAGCTGGTAAAACTATATCAGTAGATTTCTTTAGTGAGTGGCCACATTAAAAAAAAATCACCATCTGGGAAAACTCGTCTCCTCTTGGTAATTGTTCTGTCCTGTGGTGCCTGGTTTTAGGGAGCTGCTGCTGGGAAGGAGGATTGGATGGGGTAAGGGTCAGCACCAGGCTGGGGGCTGCACAAGTCCAGGTGTCCTTCATCAGCACCACCACAGCTGCTGGAACCTCCTTGTTGTTAAATCCTTGAGGACACAGGGTTTGGACCAGACCCAGCGCCGGAAACACCCTGTGCTCTGCCAAATGTGGCTCTAAAGAGCATCAGTCACAGGAGATTTTGGAACAGTTCTTGGAAAGCTTTTCAAAACTCAAGTTCAGCCATTCAAACATGGTCCCAAAACAATTATTAAAACCAGAGAAAACTTGATTCAGAATGATCTGATACTTTCTCCCTGCAACAGGATAAAAATGTTCAGAATTCTGCTAATTATTGCCATTCTCTCAGCTGGTTATTTTTTACAGGATTTGTCTTTTTTCCCCCTGCCTATTTTCTTCCAAAATTAACACCACACTAGCTTGCAGATGCCATGAGTTTTAAATGGGGCTTTGAAGGCTTATTTTTAGGAAAAAATGAATCACCGAACAAGACAGTGGCCAAGATGGGATTGAGAAATAACAACAATAATTCATCACGTAGTTTATTGAATTAATGCTTTTGCAGGGGAAAAAAAAAAATACAATTGCCAAGAAGCAAAATATCTTCCCAGTACTGATTCATCATGAAAAAAATCAAATTGGCTGGAGCACAAGGGTAATTTTTTTCGGGGAAAAAAAAAATACAATTGCCAAGAAGCAAAATATCTTCCCAGTACTGATTCATCATGAAAAAAATCAAATTGGCTGGAGCACAAGGGTTAGGGATGGGGGACATGGCAGGAAAGATCCAAGAGCCATTTGCAGTCCCTTCCCGTAAGTGCAGGCACTTTGTTACCCCTCATTTTCATTTCCTTTGATTTATGGTCCCACATGGTTTCCTTACGTTTTGAAGCAATCAGGCCAGAGTGGGGAAAACAGATTTCTCAGAGCATTAAATCACATCTTGGGGTTTTCAAGCAAAACATCCAAGATAAACTGAAGGTGCTAATTCATTTCAGGGCTGGGAGTCCCAGCGCTCAGCAGCGCCCGGGCTGCGTGGCAGGGAGTGGAATTGTACCTGCTGTAAGTACAGCTTTTGCTCTGGCCTGGGGTTCTCCCTTTTTCACCACCACAGGTGGATGCTCTGCTCACTCCTCCTGGGATTGGGCTCATCTCCACGCTGGGACAAGGGATGTTCCTGATTGGTCTGTGTGCAGTGCCTGGGTAGCACATACCTATGATTGTGGGTGGAGGAAAAGAGGTGACCTTGTGTATAAATGTTTTTCTTGGCATTTGAGGAAGTTTATGTTGCATCTCCTGGTCTCCTTCTCATCACTTATCATGCAAGATGAGTCAGAGGGGGACAAAATTCATCTATGTGGACTTAGTCCCACCAGCCTCATCCCTTTTTCTCCTGCTGGTTCGTGCCACAACCTCAGAGGTGGAGAAAGTCCCCCAAGCAAGGACCACCACTGCCCCACTCAGAAGTGTTGTTATCAGCACTTTGGCCACTTTTGGGGTCTCCCTGTCACCGGCTGTAACACTGATCTGCCTGGCCCAGCCTGGCAGGGAGGTGTGAGCCATGGTGGGAGCAGCTTGCTGGCCTGCACACCTGGGGAACAGCCCCATTGCTCCCCCCTTCCTGTCATGGTGACCCCTTCTAGCAGCCAGGATGGCTCCAACACAAACCCACAGGGGCTTGGCTGCTCAGTGTAAAGCAAAACTTCTGCAATGGGGGGATAGGGGCATGGCCAGTCCTGAGACCCCTGTCCCAGGGCCTTCTCCTTGCTGAGATGTGCTGGCTGCAGTGTGTGCCTGGCTGCAGGGAGGAGGCACAGCCTACTCTTGCTGTGTCCCCTTGTGTGCTGGAGAAGAAGTCACATGTGTTGTCTGCTGGACATTTATCTGCACCAGCAGCCGTGACTTGGGGCAAGTCGTGTTGATGCCAGATCCTTCTGCTGCTCTCTCCAGGTTGGTCAGACACAGCCTTTTCTGGGGAGCTTTTCCCTTGCAGCTCTGGGCAAGGGGATGGGGAAATTCTCCAGTTCCTCCCTGGTGTGTCTGGTGTCTGCTGGGGCTGCCATGGGTTGTTTTCCAAGTCACTGGATCAGCAGCGAGGCACGATCAGACACCCACTCGGCTTCCTTCCCAGGGGAAAGAGCTTTCATCAGGGGGTGCTGGCCCAGGCACAGGGTCCAGTCGGGCATCTGCAGCATGTGCTGAGGGTCCTGGCACAGAGATGACTGTAGCACAGGGAGGGGATGCAGGACCCAATGGCCCAGCCCCATGCTGGGGCTGCCTGTGCCTCCCCGAGCAAGAGGGGTGATGTGGGGAGACAGAGCCAGAGCTGGATCCCAGTGATCCCTGGACCCGAAGGACCGTAGCTGGTGGTGTCATGAGATTGTAGGGTTAGATGCGTTATGTAGGAGTCCATGGGTAACTACCAACCACCACTACAGCTTGGCCATGTCTGGAGGAGGTGGCCACACACTGACACCTTGTGATGGACACAAAGAAGGGCAGCCCAGCTTCACCTCTCAGGAGCTGCTGCTGGTTTCCTGTGAGAGCACAATGAAGGGGTAGCCCAGAAAGGTACTTTGAAGGTCTTGGCTGCTTGGTGATATATTTCCAGGCATCATTAGGTACAAGATAGCCCAGGAGCTCCCATAGTTGCTGACAGCCATGAGATTTGGACTAGATGATCTTTAAAGGTCCCTTTCAACCCAAACGATTCTATGATTTATGCTAAATCTCTGTTCCCTGATACAAGAGCTGCTTTTGGAGAACCCAGGATGTAGCTGGAGGTATCTCCCCTGTAAGTGTCTCAGCTCCCAACATGTCCATGAAGGATAGCTGGTAACTGGATAGGATAAGACAGTTCCTGGCTAACCTCAGGACAAAAGTGGTGGAAAGCCACTTGTCATCATCTGGCAGTTCTGGAGGTGGCTCATCTAACAGCTGTATTTGGGCCATAAATGCTATCAGCCCTGGGAGTCTGAGATCCTTTTGAGCTGCTGTTCACTGTCTGATCTTCTCTCTCAGTTCAGGACTGGGTTGAACTTTGGTGCTTTCCCCCTCTTGGCAGTTTGGTGATAAAGTCCTGGTGGCTGGTCAGGTCTGATTTCTTCCCCCTTGCCTGCTTTGACCTGAGAAGACACTAGGCAAGTGGGATGGGTGACAAACTGGAGGCAACAAATGTCCTGCTGTCTGCCTGCTGGCACCTTGCTGAGTTCCTGGCAGCGACTGCTCAGTTCTGGTCCCAGAGAGACAGGCTGTTCAGAACAGTGTGTATTCCCCAGCCAGGCCTGGTGATGTGTGCTCATCAGAAATGACTGACCCTGATGAATTTTCTTTATTAAAAAAAATTATTCTTGACTAGTTCTTCAAAACTGGCCTGCAGAGGCCACCCTAAGAGCATGTCTGAGTCCTCAGGTGGGTGATTATGGTTTTTATTTGCTCAGCAACTTCTCACTCAGCACCAAAAGCTCAAATGATGCCACTGATGAAGCAAACTATGTCCCTCCTGACTGCAGAGAAACCTGGAGATCTCCCTCTGATCCCTGCCTCTCTCTGACTAGCAGGCAAGGAGAGCTCTGCAGCCAAGGGTGCAGGGCAGAAGCAGATCTCCAGTACCATCTCTGAGCTGCTGGCATGAAGAGAACCTAGTTGTACTTTGCCAGATGCAAACACCCTTCCCAGAAAATCCTACTGGGATCTATTGGAGCTGGCAGCAAAATGGGTCATGCTGAGAGCCCTGCAATGGGAGCAGCCCTGGGTCTACAGCCTGCTCATGGTTATGCAGAGCAGCAGCTGTGAATCAGTCTCAAAACCACCTCTGTGTTTGCATGAGAGCTAAGATATGTGTCCTCTGAGGGGTGGCCAGGACATCCGCCTGTGGGGTGAGCACACGGGCTTCTGTCCTGCCTGCTGCACCCACCCTGTGTGTGGAGCAAAGTGGGGCTGGGCTGGGGGTGATGCTGCTTCAGACCAAGGATTCTGTTCTTTGTGCTGTGATACTGGACCCAGCATCTGCCAAACCTGGGCCAAAACACAGGCTCCATGTGTGGTGTTGGAGGGACAGATCCTTTGTGTTTGCCACCTGGGGAGGACAGGGGCAGGGCACTGCTGCTGGGAAACAAACCTGCCAGGAGCCCTTGGGAAAAACAGTGTAATTGCTTAGTGAGGGTGATGAGGAAGAGTCAAAGATTAAGTTGCCATTTTCAATTCTTTTAGCTGAGAGCTTTGCTGATGCTTTTCACAGCACACAATGTGTGAGGTGGCCACGGTTGGGTGGAGGTTATTTTGAAAGGTTTTTAAGAGGTTATGTGCTGCATTAATAAGAAGCTAAGGGAGGAGGCTTGTACAACTGTGGGAAGGGAGGATTTATGTTGTCCTTTGCAAATTTGCATTAAATTGCTCAGGGGAGAGGAAGAAGCTTCAGGAAAACAAATTCTAGTTGCTTCATTTTTTGCCTCCCAAAAATATGTGCCACATTTCAAAGCCTGTTCTCTTAGGAGATTTATCCCAGCCTTGCTTACACTGACTGTATCACACTTCTGAGATTTTCACTGTGATAGAGGTGTGTTTAGATAAGGATGAAAATGTAGATGATGAAATTGTGTCCATGTGTGGGAAAAGGTTAAAAGTATAAAGCAATGTTTGGTGGGACCTGTTCTTGAACAACCTGGGAGGACATCTCAGGAGGGAGCATCATACAGGTACAATGCAGTTACAGCCTAAGCATTGTTAAGAGGGGCAGTTTTCTTCCTGTTTTAATGAGACTTTTGCTTAAAACAAGGATCAGGAAAAGAGGTAGAGAGCCCTCCTGTTTCTGTTGATGCATCAGAAGTGATGGTTGAGGGTGTGTGGAGGGAGAAAAACAATATGAACCATGTTTTTGATTCAGAGGACTAGGGAAGCTTTCTTTCCTGCTCAGAGGAAGTTGAGTTTTGTTCATGGACCTGGGTTGACAAGTTGACTTACACTCTGCCTGCACAGGCTTGCAGGGGAAAGGAAGGGAGAGAGGGCAGGTTTCTCTGGATGGAGCCAGATGGAGAGATGTGGCCTTTTTCACTGGGTGAGAAATTTTATCTCATGGGGAAGCTCCCCAGATCTTCATAAGATATCTGCATGAAATTGCTGTTTGGGCAATGAGGAAGTATGTGAGGAGAGATGGATGCCAGGTTGATCCAGTGTTGCTGTCACTCTTGATATTAGCCAAGGGAGTATTTTCTAACCACCCGTGGTTGCCTGTTAAGCACAGCAGGGACATTTAAACTCTAGCTGTTTTTTGTGGAAATGGTGAAATGGCTTCCAACTTGCTTCTCCTTTGCAGGTGTTCCCTTCCCCAAGCAGTTCCAGCAAGTTTGCACTAAGATCCTCACCCGCCTCTTCCGTGTCTTTGTCCATGTCTACATCCACCACTTTGACAGCATCATCAACATGGGTGCTGAGGCTCACGTCAACACCTGCTACAAGCACTTTTACTACTTCATCAGGGAGTTCAGCCTCATAGACCATCGGGAGCTGGAGCCTTTGGTAAGGATGTCCCAGGGATGGGGAGGTGGTAGGGGTGTGAGTGGTGTGGGCTGAACACAGCACTGGTATGTCCAGGTGGGGGCTGGACTCTGAAGCACATCCATTTTTTCTGCCCTGTAACCATCATCCTTAGTGCCCTGAGCCAGAACTTCCCAGCAACACTAAGGAAACCCTTTCCCCTTGGAGAAACCCCTCCTGAAACTTTGCTTCTGCTGCCATGTTACCAGTTGCTCTTCAATGTCCTCAGGACCACTGTAACATGATGTCCCTCCACAATGTCTTGGTAGCTCTAATGCAATTTGCACATCAAGGTGTTGCCAGCCAGTTCTTTCCACATAGCCTTCAGGGGTCAGATTTGAGCCCACATCTCCTCTCCCCAGTCTGGAGTTTTCCTGTTAGGAGACTTAAGGTTCCTGTTGGAAGTCTTAGTGTGAATTAGTTGTGGATGCCCTGTCCCTGGAAGTATTCAAGGCCAGGTTGGATGAGGCTTTGAACAACCTGGTCTAGTGGGAGGTGTCCCTGCCCATGCAGGGGGGATGGAACTAGATGATCTTTAAAGTCCTGTCAAACCCAAACCATTCTATGGTTCTGTGATTCAATTACAGTGAGACTGCAGGAAGACAAGCTCTGGTAGGACACCCAGTTCCAGACAACAGCTATAGAGGCCAAGCTGGAGCTCCAAGTTTCTCTGCAGCCTCCCTTGGGAAGCAATTAGCCAGGGAGAGAGTGAGAAACCTTGAAAATAGCAGAACTGGTGGGATGCAGAGGCCAGACAGCTGGGGCATGTGAGCTAGGAAACTCACACAGTTGGTTCTGTAGGAGAAGCAAGTGTGACACAGGCAAGGCTGAGTGTGGTCTGGCTTAGGGAGGGCAGGATGCAATGGGGAGAAGAATCAATAGGCCAGGTTGGATGAGGCTTTGAACAACCTGGTCTAGTGGGAGGTGTCCCTGCCCATGCAGGGGGGATGGAACTAGATGATCTTTAAAGTCCTGTCAAACCCAAACCATTCTATGGTTCTGTGATTCAATTACAGTGAGACTGCAGGAAGACAAGCTCTGGTAGGACACCCAGTTCCAGACAACAGCTATAGAGGCCAAGCTGGAGCTCCAAGTTTCTCTGCAGCCTCCCTTGGGAAGCAATTAGCCAGGGAGAGAGTGAGAAACCTTGAAAATAGCAGAACTGGTGGGATGCAGAGGCCAGACAGCTGGGGCATGTGAGCTAGGAAACTCACACAGTTGGTTCTGTAGGAGAAGCAAGTGTGACACAGGCAAGGCTGAGTGTGGTCTGGCTTAGGGAGGGCAGGATGCAATGGGGAGAAGAATCAATGGGAAGCCCAGTAGTTAGCATCTGATCAGGTCTGGGTTGCAGAAAAGGCTGTTTGCAGCAGCAGAGAGCCAGGGAAGACCATGAGGATCTAATCCCAGAGAGAGAAAAGAGCTGAGAGAAGTCCCAGCATGAGCTGCCTGTTTAGGAATATCAGGGATGCCCCTGAGTGCTAAGTGCTTTTGCTGCTTCTCTGCTTTCATGTGTCTCAATTTACTGCCTGTCTGCTCTGATGGTGATCTGGGAGAATGGAGGGATGAGGATCTAATCAGGGGAGACTTGAATGACAACAGCATCCTATGTTAATTACTTCAAATAGTTTGATTGTGACCTATATTATCACACGAGCCCTCAGCTCCAGAAAATGGCAGCTCAGCATCACTGTCTCCTCTGTTCATCTTCCTCACCACTGCTCCCTATGACAAACTTTAGCATTGATATACAGCCCATAATGGTGTCTTCTCCTTTGCCTGATGCTTGCTAATGTAAATAATTAGCACTTAATAGCCAAAGCAGGGGCTGACATTGCTAAATAGGCTTTCAATGCCAGTGACTCACATGCAACATGAGATGATTTATGGGTCTGGGTGAATCTAAGATGAACAGATTTTCCTTGTGTGATGCAACCAGGGTTAAACTACAAGGAAATGAGACACATTTACCTCTAGTCTGTCTGTGTCTCATCTCTTGGTGTGCCCATGTGTATCTGAGGTCTACAGCAGACCCAACCACGTGGGACACCTCCTTCCCCCAAGGCCATGACTTGCTGTAGGTGTGTAGGAGAGTGTCCTGCAACCAGAGGATGGCTGTGTCCAGGATGCAATGCTGAGTTGAGGAGGGAGGGAAAAGTTGCTGCAGCTTATGAACCACTTTCAAAAACTGAGAGTGGTCCTTCTAGCCATGTTGTTACCCCAGGGAGGCTACAGTTTGGCACTGCCATCAATCCCAAAGTCTGCATGGGTTAGAATTGAGCCAGTAGCTTCCAGCAGTATTTCTCTCTGCTGCAGGCAGGGAAAGCAATAATGCGAAGTTTCTTCATATGCATCCCAGAGGCTCTACTGAGCCCCTGGGACCTGGTGTGGCTCCAGTTCATTGTGCTGTGGAGTGTGTGGGGAGCCTGGTGCTCCTGCTGTTCTGGCTTTGCTTCAGCAGCAGTAGTGGGGATGCACCAATAGTAACATCCAACGTCTGCAGCACTTTCCACTTGACCTCAGTCCACTTTTCTGTGGTTAATTACTGTCCCCAGCCCAGGGTGGAGCACCAGTGACTTGCTTTGCTCATACACCTTCTCTACTGGGCTGTACCAGAGCTGTTGCTCTGATCCTAGGTGTTTTTAAGTCCTGAAGGATTCATCAGCTGGTTTGACACTTCAGCAAGGACAGGCAGTGCTTTGCATCTGCCTTCATTTTTGGCTAAGACTGCAGGGTTTAATTTTTGCAAATTCTCAAGGTTTGTGGAAAGGCAATAATCTCTCAGTAGGGATGAGATGAGGTTCTTTAAGAGGTTCAGTCTCTCTTGACAGCCTCATCAACCCAGATCACTCTCCTAACCATACATTTAAATGGCCAGTGAGCCCACATGAATCTCATGAGACTCCTGCCTGGAGATACCTCTTCCATGCCTGAGACTATGGAAGGACACCAAGCACGTGAAGGAAGCACATTTGGAGCTGGACAGTAGTTTTGGGTGCTGTAGTATGGTTAGAGCTTCCCAGATGTGGACTTTCTACAGAGAAGGCCCAGTGTTGAGAATTAGGAGTAAGAGGAAAGAAAAACCAGCACCTCCCCAGCCAGAAAATGACCTCTTAGACCCATGCAGTTTGAAAAAAATACAGGGATTGTGGGATGAAGGAGTTCTTGGTTTCTAAGCCTGCCTCTGGCTGAATCTCCTTTTGCTGCATCAGTTTCCTTTTTGTTAAACTTGTTTGGGAAATTATTTCTTAGCAGCAAATCGTGGTAGCCAAGAATGAGACAGATGCTTTGTACAGGCAGAACCAGTGACAGGCAGTGATTCACTCCCTGAAGAAACCCAGAACTGTGGGGTTAGAGGGAAGCTGTGCCCTTGTCTCCTTGATGAGGGCAGGTCATGGTGCTGGGCAGCCCTGGCAGAGGCCCAGCTGGTTGCACACCAAGGCAGAGCTGGGGGGGATTTCCAGAGTGTGATGAATGCCTTGGACATTTGGGGCCAGCCTGAGGAGCTGGCAGGCAGCTTGGGGGCCCCCCCAGCCCTTCCTGCTCAAGGCTGCTTTTGCATGTGGTGCTGTGCTAGCAGGGTGGGCTGGGAGCTGTTGCAAGAGGATGTCCACCCTCTTCTAACCCCCCCCCCCCCCCC
>NW_009970724.1:53082-63352 GCF_000747805.2 Chaetura pelagica
CAAGAGGTGTCCCCCCTTCTCTAACCCCCCCCCCCCCCTTCCTGCTTCTTTCTGCTTCCAAGATGTTTGCAAACACTTCCCATTTGCAACAAGACTGTTTCAGAGCAGTGGCTTTTCATTTCATGGCAGGGTTCTGCGCTCCAGTGATTTGTATGTTCCTCCTACAGAGAGGCCCTCTCCCACTCTCCCCCAATGGATTTTAAAAACAAAGCTCTCAGCACTGAAGAGCTGAGATTGCAGCTTCTGTCCCCCTTTGGTTATATCAAAAAGGGCCTTTTATGGGGTTACTCAAAGGTAATCCTCCTTTCCTAGTTCCCCTTTTTTCAGTTGCATCCTTCCTGCTTTGCAGACCAGTCCTACTTCAGGTCTATTTTAGGAACACATTTTGATGTGCAAACCTTTCTCTGGGCTGTGTGAGGGGGTCTGTGGGCACATGCAGATGCACAAGCCAGGGACCTGATGAGCCAGAGAGAATCACAGACTTCCCTTGTTGCAGCCAGGTTTTCCAAAGCCGTTAGTTGAGCTCCCTAAGGCAAGGACAAATACCATCTTCCACCAGCTGAAAGCTGAGCACCATCAGCTGAAAGCTTCCATCACCTGAAGGCTGATGCCATCCTGGCTAAAGAAAACAGTCTGATAACCTAAATAGGGCTCGTTCTTGCAGGAGATTTCCTGTGGTCCTGTTATTAGCACTTATTTGTGTTGCAGCCTGACCGTGGGATCCTCTGCCAAAATTACAGGTCCTTTGGCTGAGCTGTTGTCAGCCCCTGGAGCGAGTGGCAGCAGCTCCCAGGAGCAGCTCTGTGTCCTGTCTCCCCAGGCAGTGAGAGCAGCTCCTCCTTGTCTGGCTGCTCTGTGGCTGAGCCAGGAGCAGGACCTGCTCTTTCCTGGATCTGGATTCATGATCCAGGATCTGGGCCTGGATCTTTCAACATCTCTTTCCTTGGACTGCTTGCAGAGCTGGGGCACAGCCAAAAGAACCATGTGCCATGGAAACTGAGAAGGATGCCAGGAAGGAGCTGCTGGGGCAGAGGGTTTCCCAGGAGGGCTGGCATGGGAAACAGACAAATGCTACCTGAGCCTCCCATGATCCCTTCCTTGGGTTGTTTTTGGACACCCACCAAAACACCTGACATGTCACTCGACTAAAACCTGTCACTTGCCCTTACTGTTCCTCTCTTCTCTCCCCCTTCAATGCAGAAAGAAATGACAGAACGAATTTGCCACTGAAGCTTTTTGGCCAGTGAACTCAGCTGGTTCCTTCGGACTCCAATGGCACAGGACACCCTGTGGTGGAGACCTCTCCCCAAGGACTTGCTCTGGGCATTTCAACTCACCAAACTATGAACACTGCAGAAGAGCCTCTTCAGGCCAGGGCTGAATCCTAAGCTTGATCTCTGGACAATTTTATTATTTTTTTTTTAATAGAGCCCAGTTTCTGTTACATGGCTCTTGCCTTTGAAAGCCACTGACTCACTGGAGAACAAGGCAAGTTTGGGTGACTTTTGCACACTCTGGTTTCTAAGACTCAATCCCGTGCCTGATAACTTCCCTTCAGCTGTCGTTCCTCTTGCTTTGCCCTCAGTTACACTGATCTCCAAATGTTTTACTTCTGGTTCCTGCCCTGTGAGCAGGTGTGACCGTGGCTGCCGAGCGCTGCCTGTTACCTTTGCCGCACGCGGTGAGTTTGTGATAACATTTGAGATCATCTTTGCAGAGTTGGTGACATTTGACCCCAATTCAATGCCTTCATGTTGCTGATGTATTGTTTTGAACCATGAGCTACGAATGTCTCCCCTTCTGCCCTAATTAATGCTTTACCAAAGGGACCTTTTTCCTCCCCCAGGGATTTTTCACGCTTGGCAAAGGGGACTTTATGATGTTCTAAGATGCATCCAACACTGCTTGGACAAGGTGGCCCCATGACAGAGGAGATGAACTAGGCCACTCTTCCATGTGATCAGCACAGTCTACCTAAGAAAGACTCAGAAAGTTGGGAGAAAGAAACTGTTGCCAGAAACCAACATTTCAACACAGCAGCACCTCCTGACATGCTGTCTTGGCTCAAGATCAGCAGATGCTGACTGTAGAAGTGGTTGTTTTCCATTCTCCAACCCTGTAGCACAGTAAATCAGGTGGAGAAGGACTTTAAGAGACACCTCATCTATCCTGTTCTTCCAAAAAGCCAAGATCAGTCCTTCTTAAACCTTTCTGACCTTTTGAAAGCCACTGTTGCTGCCAGGTCTGTGCCATTATTCCCCTGAAAGGTATCACATCTTATTTTTTTCCCCCTTCTGCTTGCAATGCCTGATAACTAGTGTTGTGTTCCCTGGGCCATTTTTCTTTTGACAAGGGTTAAAGTATTTTCTTTTTTTTTTAATGTTTTGGGGGAGTTAAAACCAACTTGTCTGAGCCACAGCATCATTATATTTGTTTTTCCTGCCCTTTTTCTGTGAAAGTTTTATATGCCAGACACAGCTGATATTTATAATCTGGGGTTTGTCCATTTTTGGGGTAGGGAGGGGATGTGGCTAGAAAATGTAAATATTTAGGCCAACACAAAAGCACACAAGAGAATTTTTAGTGCTCAAAGCACTTATTTTGTTGTGAAAATCTATTTTTTTTAATCTTGTGTACCAGATATATATTTTTACATGGAAATAAAACAGAGCAAAATGGACACAAAAACACCTGATACATCATTCCAAGATTTTCAGTGTAAAATAATCAGTAAAAGTCCAAACATCCTTGTTCTGTTACTAATTAAAAAAAGTTTTAAGATGCCTGGTGTGCTTCATTCTTCCCTGATCCATCTGTAATAAGACAGGCATCATGAAAAAGCACCCCAGGATAACTTAAAAATGGATTTCCTCTGAGAGCTGCAGCACTGATGGATCTCAATGCCATGTTGAGACCTCAGCTTGCATCTCAGAGAGCAGCGTGACATAGGCTGATGCTTCTGGTCTGCACCCTCCACTTGCAGGCTTCTTCAGCCTCACAACTGAAGCTGATGCATGGTGATGATTTTCACTACTTTTTCCAAAGGTGTGTGGTTGCTGGGATCAATCTTGTGGCCTCTTCTTGCAGTCAGGAACAAATCACTGTGTGGTGCAGAGGCAGGAGATGACAACAGCTCTGTTGGGAACCTTTTGCCTTCTTGAGAAGTGAGGCCTGGTTGGACTCAGGGTGCAGGACCCTCTGGAAGCTGGTAAAGTTGGGACTTAGGGAGAAGCTGTCTCCCCAGAGGAGTCAAAGGGATGAACTGATAGAAGTCTGCAACTACTTCAAGGTGAGGCACAAAGATAAGAGTCAACATCTTTTCAGCAGTGGAAGTCAGTGACCAACAACCATAAGCTGTAGCTTGGGAGGTTCAAATTAGACAAGAGAGAAAATATCCAAGAGGGTGGTGTGGCCAGTGAACAGATACCCAGGGAGGAAGCATTAACTGTTCTCAGTGTAAATAATGCCCCTGCACAGAGGCCAGCTTGTGTCTTTGTCATCCACGTTGTCCTGTGGCAACGAGTTCCACCAGGTAATTACACACTGTGTGTTACAACAAGGAGAGTGTAGCTTGTTTATTTGTAAACATGTGTCTGAAGATTTCACATTTACCTCCTCTACCCCATGGAGCTCCCACAGATTCCTGCAGAACAGCAAGTGTTGATTATTTCTGAAAGAGTAACCCACAGGGTCACCTCAAGCAGCAGGGGGGCTGAGGGAGCTGTGGCCCTTGCCAGGATGCCTGAAGCCTCTTGGCTGAGTTGCTACCACATTGACAGGGCTAGTAATGAAACAGCAGAAGATCTCTGTAGAACCATCCACTGCCAGGAAGGTCTTTCTCTCTCCAAGGCACTGAGCCTGAGTGCCTCCCAGCCTGGAGTGTTTCATGCCTGAGCACAGCAGCGATGTTTATGAAGCAGAAGCACTTGAGAGAACTAAGTGAAACTTCTCCTTTCAGGAGTCTGATTTGTGCCCATGAGGCTCTAACATCCCCAGAGCTACAACAAACATTTCCCTGTGCAATTTGAAAGCAGGCAGGAATTCTGGGATGTGTTAAATATGCATGTAGACCTTGTTATCCCCAGGTCCCCAAATGACTCATCTGCTTGGCTGGCTGCCAGGTGCCTGGGACTCATTTGTCTCTTTGCAAAATCCCTGGACTCTCCTGAGGAAGGGGAGATGTGCTACTGCCAGGATTTTCTATTCCTTCTCTGCAACCACCATGTGCTTTGGGACCCAGCAAAAGGCTGTGGTGTTGATCACCAGGTCAGATGGAGGCTGCCACAAGGTCTGCAGACTTTGGAGAATTTAGGAATAGCCCTGGATGATGGGAAAAAAGGGCTTTGTGCAGCATCGTGGGTCCTGTCCCAGTGCCACAGTGATGGGGCATGGAAAGGGTCTGAACTGGGCACAGGCAGGGGCCAAGGTGGACCTACCCTGGCAGCAGCACCTTGGGCCATGGGGTGGTGGTGGGGTTTGCTGCTCTGAGTGCAGGCTCCTGGGTTTAAGCCTGTCCATGCTAAGGCTGGACAGTCATAGGTGAATGGTCACAATAACCATGACATGATCAGACCTGAGATATTCCTCCTGTCTTGGTGAGAGATTGTAAAATGTAAGAGAAGACTTGGGAAAAGAGAAAAAAGAGCCAAAGAGAAGCAGTTGGTTCCAAGGGTTAAAGATCTGTCCATGAATCCAGTTGGGACCAGAAAGGGATGAGATGAGTTAATAATACAAGATCCATTCCTTGATTGCTTTCTTGGAGGTGGGGGAAGATGCTGATTGTAGTAGAGAGTTTCACAACTAGTGGCAGGAGTGTTCCTCTTGAATGTCCACAGCTTTTACTTTCTGGAGGCATGTGGCTTTTCTAGTGCAGCCCAGTCAGCCAGATTCCCTCCTGCAGGTCAGGGAAGGACAGATGACTCAGAAGTGTCAATAAAACCTCGAAGCAAGAGTGTGGCATTCAGCTCCCTGCTGAGAAGAGACCCTGAGTCACAGCTGAAATGCCAGGAGTGCAGAGATGCAGAGCACAGCAACAGCAAATGAGGCCTCTCTCACATGAGAGGGTCTCTTTCTGCAGAGGTGGCTGTGGGGGAAACAAAAGCGTGGTCTGCCTGCAGATTTCTTGAAGGTCTCAGTGGAACACAATCAATTCAGCTCCAATGAGATACCAGGTGATGGCATCTGCTATTGACATCCATAGGACAGGACTCATTACCTGTGTAGTCACTCAATGCTGGCCATATTTTGACAGCCCCAAGGTCTCTAGTCCTTGCCAATGTCTGAGCACACCCAGTCTTTCCCCCATCCAAGCTGGCTCATTGCTGGGGCCAGCCACAGGCTCCTCAGCAGCAACAAGGATAAGTGAGATAGACCAGATGACACCCACTAGATCTTAAGTGAGTCCAGCAGCTCCACAACTGCTGCTTCTTAAAAATATCTGACACTTGTTCTCCCAAATTATGTGCTTTGGTGGAAAACTTGAAGGAAGTTTGGGACTTTGCAGGAACACTGGATTGTAAGGCTTCTCCTGTAGAACAGCTTTGTCCAGGTGCTGGCTGCTGGGGACAGAGTTGTTCCATACTCAGCTAGTGGTGGTGTCCATTTAACATCCTCCTGCCAGGAGCAATAATCATGAGGGAGAGGAAGAGGATCCATATTTTCAGGATTCTTCAATTTGTGTGACTCTTCAGCCTGTGTTAGGAGAAGCTTCACTGCTGTTTGGGTAATCCTCCAGCAGCTATTTTATGATTATTATTTAATGTTAATGAAGCTGTACCACCTGGGAATTGCCATACTGGGACTGACCTCTCCTTTGTCATTTCATATTTCATATCCACTGGGCCACCTACCAGTTGCTTTGGGCTATGCCCTAATGATGGAGCGAGGGAAGCATTTTGCCACCTGTTCATGTGCCTGTCAGGTGAGCATATGTAAGAGCTGGCAGCCTCAGGACAACTTGCTGTAGTCATCCTGGGCTGGAGGCCAGGACCAGCACTGCACTCAAGGACTCCCTCCCTTGGGTCTTACTCATCTTGCAGTTTTCCAGTAGTGCCAAGATTCTCCATCCTTACATGTGCAGGAGGCAGTAGAAGTTGAGATGTACACAGCGTCTCAGTCCCAGCAGGGTGGAAGTGCTGTTTTTGGTAGCTACATATATGTGGAGACAATGTGATAGAAGGCCTTGATTTCTAATGCTGAGGCAAAATGTTCTGCTGCTTTGGTAACTGCTCATTTCTTAGGACTTGTTTTCCTTCAGTCCTTGGATGGCTTCTGTAACCCACAACTGGCCTAGTTAGGAACTCAGCTGACATCTCTGTGCTGCAAGCAGCAGCCTCAGCATCTTGTCTAAGTCCTTCATGCTTGACTTTGCAATCTGCTTGATATTACTGCTCTCTGATGTAAAAATAAAGACCTATGTAGAACATGAATACATTGAAATTAAACTGGGATGCTGCATGTGAAAATGTCACCACTGAGAAGGAAAGTCAGCTTCCCGCTTCTGCTTCTAGCAGTTACAAGAGTTTCCTTCCCAGGGCACCCTTTTTGTGCTATGGCTTCCAAATTCCCTAAAACTCACAGACATCCTTATGTTGTAGTATCTTGTAACCAGCTCACAGCAACAGTAGGATTAAAAAAGCTCCTTCCCCTGCACAAGCATGGAACAGAAGTCTCTGAGAGCTTCCCTCTTTGGTACAGATCACTCATACAGCAGCAGCTCTCGTGTCTGAGGAAGCCAGTTGGGCAGGACAAGGATATCAACCCTCACGAGTCAAATGGACTTCCTGAGAATTTTGCTCATCCCTGGCTCCAAGACTTCTGTTTTATCCATGTACAAGTATTATCTGAACCTCTAGACAGCACAGATGGATGTAGCATGCACAGTCACAGGATGATACTGCAGCGACCAGAACTGTGGCCAAAGAGGATGTTACTCATCTGGGTCATATCCCAAGGAACCCAAGGGCATGAGGCAGCTTAGCCCTGTTCATTTTAATGAGAATATGCCATCAAAGCAACAGGTGTGACATCACCAGATCTCAACCTTCTTGTCCATGTTGTGTCGGCACTGATGGCACTGCCTGAATCATCAGCACCAGGTTGCAACACCAGTCAGACTGTTTGAACACAGCACCATTACATGGAATCACTTCAGGACCTCTGTCCCAGGGGGCAGTGGGGTGGTGGCACCGTGTGGTGACGTGAGTACTCCTGATGGGCCTGGCTGTAGGAAACACACTTTTCACCCTGGCACTCACAAACACCTACAGGTACTTTTAATGGCCATTTGGTTGAACCTCTCCTTGTCCCCTGCTGTGAACAGCTTTGCCGGATGGGACACTGAAATATGGTCTCTAGGGGCAGAGGTATCTCACTCTACCGATAATGCTACACATGAATCATCAGGTTTCCTGAAAGAAACAGCACTTTCTTTTTTCCTTCTTCTTTTTTTACTTTTTTTCCTTTTTTTTTATTTTGGTGAGAAGGGACATTCACCATGAAAGAATGACACAGAAGACACAGAAGCTTGATCCAGGAAAATGTGATTGCACAAGCCTGTCTCTGGCTTTAATCACCTAAATGAGAAGTGTAATTTCCAGAGAAACTGAGCCTCTACAAATTTCTTGAATAGCAGAGGGAACAGTACATGCCCTGTGTCCTGAAAATCAGACCAGACTAGATTGCAGGTGCTTAAATACAGATTTGGATGCTTGGCTGTGGGCAGGTAAGAGAGGAGTCATTCTAGTCAAGGCTTGAAACAATTTTAGTTGTAAAACACAGGCCAAAGTACTATGATCCAACTGTAACACTGCTAAATCAAAACTAGCTTTGGTAATTACTTCTTATTTGCCTAATAGGCAGCATAGATGGCTTCTTATCTTCTCTGCTGTGTGCTGCATGGGTAAAAAGCAGACAGGTACTTCAGAAGCTATTAAAAATAAAAGGAAAATTCATGTGGAAGAGCAACTTTTTTTTTTTTTCTTTAACTGTGGTTAATGAAGCAATTATACCATTTGAGGAGATGCTTTTTTTTCCCTTTTCATGGGACTTAGACCTGAAGCATTAACATAACCATTTCCTAGAAATGTCATGCCTATTCTATTAAAAACAACAAAATTAAAACCAAAATACTTCTTTTTTTTTTTTCTTCTGCTGCCATTTCACAGGACCAATTGAAACTTCAGATTTTCCACATGGTTAAGTGTTTTACGGAGCTTGTAATAAGATAATACAAACATTATCTTGCAAGTAACAAAGTAACAGAAGGGAGAGGAAAACCAAGAAGGCTTCAGTTACATACATCTGGCTTTGAGAACAGGTGCCTGTTTTCACAGGCAGAAGATGCTGTGTTGGGTAAGAGCCCTTTAACCCAGCGCAGAAAGGTGTAACAAGAAGCAATGGATGGGAATTAAAAACCACGATGAATTCAATTTGAAAACACTTTTATAAAGTTATAAAGCTGTACCTCACTAACCAAGCTGAATTTGATGTTCCTCTTGAGCCATTTTAACAATAGCCTCCTCTAGCTAGATTTGAAAGCTTCGGGTGAAAAATGCTGTTATCAAGAACAAGGAGTTGACCCTCTATGTGGCTGCAGAGTTGAAAGTTTCAGGCCAGTATAACTAAAAGGGGTTGCTCTCCCTCCATGGCACCTTGGAGATGATTTCTGATGTTCCGGGTGTGGGAAGGGCTTATGTCATCCACAGTCCCACAGGCTCTTTGCCACGTGGCAGTTGCCATCTCCCAGTCAGAATGTGTTAACAGGCTGTGTGAAAATGCCCAGATCTTGGCAAATGCAAAATAAAACAACTTAGGACATCTATATGGCGACTGTCAAAGTCCTGCCAACTCGATAGCTTGCAATGTGCTTTGATTTTTCCAGGCATATTCATGTTTAGCTTCAAACGTTCCTGTTACCTGATACCTGTAGCCACACAGTGCAGCAAAGCTGCACACACACGGAGTGCAGCAAAGCTTGAAGTCTCTAGGCAGGAACATCTCCCACTTCCCACCAAAGCTAGTTATCTCTACTGATGTTTCAAATCCTTACAGAGAAGATACTAAATCACAAATGAGGTGGGGAGTAGCATCTCACAGAGTTCTTGTTGGACTTGATTTCAGTCTACTCTATTTTTTTTAACACCAACTCTAAATTTACCAAGTTTACATCTTTTTCATTTAGTTTACTACAATGAGCAGAGGACTGAAATGTCACCCAGTCTGAGAATGACCTTATAAAATGTCAATCTAAGTGGAAATGGAAAAGAGCACTTTCTTGCCAAGTTTAATTCCCTGCAAACCAATCCATCTCCCTGCTTAGCCTTGCAGTGGGAAGCAGCACTGGTAACTGTCTCTTCCCGAGCCTTTTCAACACCTGAGAAGTAGCAGATCAGAGCTTCTCTTTGTAAAACCAAAAGAAGGGACTCACCTGCAAACCCCAAAGCAAGACCTCTGCTATTAGTGAGCTTTATTTTTTCCCTTGGAGTTCTTGTGCAGAGCTGGTGCTTTGCATCTGCTGTACCTCCCTGGCTTACCCCTAGCTCTGGGCTGTTGTTACTTTACTTTTTCCTTCTGTTCTTAGTGTGGCCTGCTTGAAGGTGCACCTGGCTACTGAGTGTCCCCAGCCCCTCCCCTGCAGACTCAGTGCTCTGAAGGAGAGGCATGGGACACTTGCCCCTTGTCACGAGAAGACTGCTGAGATTTGCCAACAAGACACTGATCCCAAGGGCAAACAGAAACCTGTGAAGAATCCCTGGCCGAGGCACCATCCCTATGGGGAGCACAGGAGAGACCAAACGAGCAAGGAAATCAACTTCCAAAATATCTATTATGCTGCTGGCATGAGACAGACAGCACAGTATCAACGTGTAAAGCTGAGACAAAAGACATTTTCCTGAATAAAGAGGCTCTCTCCAGTGATGCTTATGACCCCTTCCGTGCCCTAACACTTCCATGACACACAGCACTCGGTGCAGCCGGATGGGCCCCACTGGCCTTTCTGAACTCGCCAGGGTCTTGTTTTGCAAAAGCAGAATTTGAACGACACGGAGTCACAGAATTACAGAATCTTGGAACGGTCTGAGTGGGAAGGGACCTCCCGTTGCTCAGAGCCCCATCCAACCTGGCACTGAACGCTGCCAGGGATGGGGCTTCCACAGCTTCCCTGGGCAGCCTGTTCCCGTGTCTCGCCCCCCCCAGCGCGGCCCCGCGGAACCCCCGGGGTTGGGCGCGCGCCTGCTCCCGGGCGCGCTCCCGCGGGGGGGGCGGGGGG
>NW_009970724.1:63633-96249 GCF_000747805.2 Chaetura pelagica
CTCCTGCAGGCTTCCCCCGGCTCCTCCGGGCTCCCCCGTCGGGGCGTGCGGGGCAGCGGGCACTGAAGGGGCACCGGGGGGCGATGCCTCCCGCCCCGCGCCTCGGGGCCCTCTCCAGACGAGGTGGGAGTTTCTCGGAGCTGGTGGTTCCCCGGAGGCCTGGGATGCTGAGCTCTGGACGTGGTGCGGTTTTCAGTCAAGAGCGGTAGGTCTGTGGAGTCCTGCGGCGGCTGCTTCTGCTCGGGGACAGAGAAGGAGCAGGCAAAGGTGAATGGACCCGTTCCTGGATTTTAACACAAGCAATCTTTTAGTTATTCTTGTGGTTGGGACGATGAGGCCTGTGAGTCCCCGGGAACAGTGGAAATCTCTCTGCGTTTGATCTGTACCTCTGCAGTGTCTGTTAGCCCGGCCAGGGTGACCTTCTGGAGCAGCTCAGAGGGAGCAGAGACAAACACAAGGCAGCAGGACAGCCCTGGTGACAGCTCAGCTGCTGGATTCAGCAGTAGGTGTGATAGCCAAAAACTAGCCCGTTCCCCTTTGGCACTTACTTGTGAAGTGTCAGGTTTGTTTAGAAATAAACTGCTCTTTAGTTTGAGTGGGTTTTTTTTCCCCTCTATGAGCTTACTGCTTATAAAAGCTGCTTTATCATACAAATGTGTGTCCCAAAACCAGCTTGGAAGGAGTTGTGTATGTTCTGATAACTTTGAAGAGCTACGGTTTGGCATTTTTTTTTCAAAACACCTCCTTTTCATGCTTTCCAGGTGCTGGATGGGAACAAGGCAAAATACACTTGCAGGGCTGAACCTCTTCCACTGCAGTGCTAAAGGTAATTGGTTTTGACACAGGCAGCCTTTCAGTTCAAGTGGGTGTCTTGGACACATGAAAGTTTGACATTGAGTGTTGTCCATCATGACATTGTTTCATGGCCTGAATGCTGTATCAGTACTCTGTGATGCTTTCAAAAAGGTATTTACTGCTGTAATGAATTTCCTCTCACTTTCCAGTCCCCTTAACAGATGTTAAAACACTGGTACAAATTTTATGTGAAAATGCAGTGGAGTTTAATGAGCTAAAAGTACTGAAGGGAAAAAGAAGAAAAAACAGTCTTACTTCAGACTTTAAAAACACATTTAGTTAGAGTAACCTCTCCAAACAGGACTGCTTGCTAATATGTAATATGGGAGCATGTTGAGCAGCTTTTTTTCCAGTGACAAATGTCATTATCTGATAATTTGTGGGGTGTGGAGTAAGAGCAGGAAATGCTTATCTTGTGTGAAAGATACAAAATTAAAAGTTGTCTTCTAAGAAGTTTTTCATTTTGGTTTAGACTTGAAAACTAGCAAGGGAGCTGAGTGGGATTACAGGAACTAGTTGGGGGTGCAAAGACAGGCTTCTCAGAGTTGTAGGTGCCATGAGATGCACAGGAGAGTAAGCAGCATATTGTTGAGCAAGTGGCCCTCAGAACTTACCTGGCCTGTATATCTCCTTGGTTTAAAAGTGCTCTAGGGGTTTAGAGAAGCTTCGAGTACTTGAGTCAAAGTACTATTGCAAGGGCTTTTCTCATGTAGAATATGTGTGATCTGGAGTTTGAAAGAATTTTGCAGCTAAGTTCCTACTGCACTATGATGGAACCTCTTAAAGTCAAATGGTTTGCCAGTGGTCAGTAGTATGAAGTAGCTTGTTTGGCTATACTGGTTTGCTCTGGGTGGAAGGAGGAAAGATGGTCTTTGGTGCAATAACCAGTGTGTATGCCTTGTTGTTCCTGACAAGGCTTACCGTTCACATTTAGACCTGTTAGCCCTGTGAAATACTACACCCTGTTATGTCCTCTCATCCCTGTGGCTGCTTCAGAGGCACATTGTCCTAGAAGAAGAAATTTACTGGGCATTTTTAAGCCACCTGCAGTCTCATTTGTGACCCTTACTTGTTAGCTTTTAAAGAAATGCAGGTTTGTCTGTTGCAAACATAGGCAGATCTCAGCAGAAGATCTCGTGTCTCCAGCTTGTGTGCTAAACTATGCTAGTTTCTCTCAACAGGAGAGGAAGGAATGCTGAGTGCTCTCCTCTCCATTAAGGTTCTCCCTGCTTCCCCACTAGTAATCATGGTGAAGTAATAAATTGAGGTAGGAGGAATCAATTTGAAGTAACATGATGTGCTACCCTGTGAAAGGAGATCCACCCGTTGCTGGAGGGTTTGACTCAGAACCTCAGAAACCCCAGGCTTAGTTTGCAAGGGAAGTGGCTGGCTGATAGATGAAAAGTTAAAACTGCAACTTGCATGCACAGAAAATGAGGTGACTCTGGTCATCTCAAAGTGCAAAAGAAGGAGATCACAGAGAGGACTGTAGAGGCAAAGAAAAGATTGCTGTAACCTTTTCTACAGAGTGAAGAATTTTAGAAGGATGATACCAGCTGTTCTACTGTGTAGGTGTTACAGTAATGCCTGTGATAAGACAAAATTGATAATTTTTCTCAGACTTGCTCTTCCAAGAAAGCAGATCACCTGGTCTTCCTGTGGATTTTTGGGGTGTTTGTTTCAAAATGTTAGTGCTTCTATATCTTATTGGGAAGATGTTGGAATATATTTAAATTCCTCTTCTTTCATGAAAATTCAGGTTAATGAATTAAATTATACTAAAAGTTTTCTCGTAGGTAGAATGAGAAGTTAATTCTAACAGCTAAGAATGCCACTAAGAAGTATGGAAAACTTCTGTAAAGGTGAATGTCCTGTAAGGATACTCACTTATTACAATTTGAAAACAACATTTTTACTTCAGTACAGAATGAGCATTAAAAGAATCTGCCTCTGGATTTGACACAGGCCTGCCCTGAAGTGTTGGGCATCCCTTGTCTTCAGATTGTGTTTCTTTTGGTCTGTAACATTACAAGTCACAATTAATCTATATGTAGTTGCCTTATGAAGAAAGCTTTGATTATTCTGAGCTTCCTGCAGCTAGCAGGTTTTGGCAGAATCAGCACCTGCTGAGTGAGGCTTCTTTGATTATAAGCCACATCCACAGGAATCAAAGTGTTGTGGAGAAGGAAGGGTCCAAGAACGATGTGAGCAACTGAGTTGGAGGGAATATGAAACTGAAGTCTGTTTCTGTTTTGTTTCCTGGTCCAAAACTCTGGATGTCTGAAACTTTCAAGTAGCTTAACTCTTGTTTGAGCACACTCTTCTACATTTGAAGTCTGAGAGTCACAGGTATGTCCTGCTTGTGGAATCAAGATGCTTACTCATGCCTGACTATTGACTCTGTCAGTAGCTGTTTGAACAAGTAAACAATGGCTTTGAAAATAAGCATAAATCAATGGAGACTTTGGGTGCTGTTCAGAAGGTGCAGACTGGTCCACTTGTAGTTGTTTAGTTAGTCAAAATAGTATTTTTAAATCTCAATTAGAGGAGGCTTATCAGAGATCTCAGTTTGGTCTGATTAAAATGCCTTTGCTTTTGCATCTGTGGGACAGCAATATTTTTGTAATTGCAGCTGTTTAGGTACCATCTCAGTGATCTTAAGACATCCTGTGCCAGCATGTCACCTTTGAGTTTGCTTCATCTATTGAATTGGTGGCTACCCTCAGTGAATGCACAGAAGGCTTTGTTGGAGGCTCCTAATTCTTCCTTTCTTCAAATGGTGTTACCTGAACATCACTTCCTTGTTTGCTGCTTGCGAGAAGTGATACCTGTTCTCAGGGGAAGATTTTCAGCAGTGGAAAATGCCTTCCATGCTGTGGGTCTGTTGGAGCCTGTTTGGTGGCCTTCAAGACCAATTTCAAGATAGAGCACCAAGTTAAAGCCTATCTTGGCAGTTGATATAGGTTAGGAGCATGATCATTCTTGGAACAGGCTGTCCAGAGAGGTTGTGAAGTCTCCTTTTGCTGGGGACATTCAAAACCTGCCTGGACATGTGCTCTGGGTGACCCTGCTCTGGCAGGGGGCTTGGACTAGTGATCTTTTGAGGTCCCTTCCAACCCCTAAGATTCTGTGATTCTGTTAAGAGTAATTTGGTATTTTCCATCTAAACTTGTTATGGTTCTCCAACAGTACAACAACAAGAAGTAATGAACATCATAAATCCCTCTGTTGGTTTTGCCAGACTAACAAGGGGGGGTCTCCTTCAGTTGAAGTGACTAGAACACTGGTAATCACGCTGTGTTTTGCATTCTGTACTTGAGAGTTAGGAAGTCTTTGCTGCAGGGGTGTGCTCAACAGCTTCTTACAATCTCTTGAGGCTCTGGACACTAACTGAATGTAAGTAACGTTGAAGCGATTTCTAGGATAAATGTGATTGTCTTCCTTTTCAGCTGCAGGACGTCCTGGCTCAAGCAAGACCCAGTTTTGAAGGAGGTTGTAGTACCTGGACTCTGCTTAAACTTCTTTCTTCAACGCACAAACAAGGTACTTTCTTAATAGAAGAAGTCATCTGTACTGGGTTCTGCAAGCACTTCCTGGACACATGTGTGCTTGTTTTCTAAATATACCTTTTTTTTCCTTTGGGAAGCAGATTAGAATGAGGGGGGAGTTGTGTCTGGGTAGTGGATTTTGGCATATTTTTAAATTGAGTATTAAAAAGCAAGATAACATGATTTAAGATCTGGATTAAGTGAAATTTGTGGTAATTGGTCCTTTTCTTCACTTGGCATTGTTGGCAAATGGTCTTTAGGTCAGGTGCTTCTGTTCATCCTTTTGAAGGTGGTTGTAGTGGCCACAACAGTGAAAGGGAAAGGCTGTAACTGTTCCTTCCCACACAGGCTCTGAATAATGCATAGGTTAAATAGTGCCTCAACACTGAATTATGATGATGGTAATAAAATACAAGGCTTTAATGAGATGCAACTAAGACAGAAACTTCCTCTCTTTTTGCTTGCACTATGGATTTTGTTGGGTTATATTATCTGTCAGCGATAACCCTAACCTGACTGGAAGAGAAGGGTAGTTCAGAATTGGAATTGTACCTTGTTTCTTCAGCTTTTGTCAGACAGTAGTCTCCCAGAACAGTGTGACTCTGTTGTGCCTGAGAGGGAAGAAATGCTCTTTATCAAAGCTTTGCCTGGTTTGCTCTGGACACCACGTAGTGTTCTACTCCCACCTCCCTGCACTCAGCCGGAATAGATCATGAAGTGGGTGGCTAAATTGGTTTGGTGGAAGCAGGGGTTTGAATGCTTTGGGTCACATTGTAAAATGACCTTAAAATGACAACAGTTATGTGTTCATCTTGGAACAGATGAGTTGATGGGTCATTTCCCTCCAGAGCAGTTCATCCAGTCTTGTAGCTTTCTGTCTGGCAGGGTCCCACAGTGTCCTTGTCACCAGAGGTAGTCCTGCAGTATGCAGAACACCTCAGTGTTGCTTGGATGGCTGAAGCACACTGTCAGTGTCACCAGAAACTCTTTCGTATATGGTCACAGAAGCACAAACATTTCTCTGAAGGCTTGAAAAACCTCTGAACCTGCTGTTAGTTAAGTTCATTATAACCAAGTCAATAATGAGAATGAAGCTGTGACACCTTTAAAGGAAAAGCTGTGCTGAGAGAAGTGAACTACACAATTATGTGAAATAGCAGACCAGAAGGGTGGTAGGAATCTAATATAGCAAACATTTTGTGCCAATCTGGTAGTAAATTTGGTCAAGACTACAGGTTGAAAACATCAGCTTTTCAGTAATTTGGTTTCTGTAAACATGACTAGTGAACTTCCTGGTTTCAAGGAAGGTGTTCTCTGTAATTTAGTAATTGAGTCAGACTCAAGGGAATTGAAATAATGTAGTGAGTTATTAAACACCAGGATGCAAATACAGCCAACTGGTAGGATGCAGGAGAGGGTTGTGAATGAACGTGTCAGCTGTGCTGATGCAGGATTCATCTTCTGTCTTTTTTGCATAATTTTTAGTTTCTGTTACAAGCTCTGAAACCATGTAGTATTTGAAATGGAGTAGAACTTGTCTGGGTACGACTTGCTGACTTGCAGAAAGTCTGGTCATTTTTTAATTGCTTATTTGACAGCTGGAAATCAAGTACCTCCTTCAAGTAGACCAGCTCTATCTCTGAGCAGCTCCGTATGTGTCGTTTCGATCCCAGTGCTGAGTAACTTCTAATGCAGGCTGAATTGGAACCAGGGAGGGCTGGAACCTGCTGTCAAAGGCTACCTTTCTCTTTATATTGAAATTAAAACCTGTGTGGGTGTCAGTTTGAGTATAAAAGAAGCTGTTGCTTCAAAAGTTGGTAAAATGTATGCTGTTGTTTTTCATACTGTATTTAAGAACTTGCATATGTCATCTATCGTGATGATTTCTTAACACATTCTGCTTAGGTCTTGAACAGGAAGATTTACTGTTTTCTTGAGGCTTTGAGTGATACATTTTTAAGTGTTTCAGGAAATTGTTCTAGAGGAAGAGCTTTCATAATAGCACTTGTCTTGAATTTTCAGACAACGTGTGAGTTCTAAGTGACACTCCCTGACTTTGACTGACAGATATTGACAAGAAAAATACAACACAGTGAACAAAAAGTGTTTAATGCATTGGCAGATTGTTGTTTAATATTTTCTGCCTTTGAGCTTCTCCTGTATTTTAAGAGTAATGTAGAAACAGTGAGAGGCAGAAAAATTTCTATTCACAAAGGCTCTCTGTTAAAGAAGAATTGCCTGAACACTTTTTGTTATTTAGGGACTGCACTTCTTTCATTGTCAGTGTTCTCATGATGATGCTATTTCTAGGGATTTTGGGTTGTTTTTTTTCTGTAGAACAAATTATTTAATTGTGAATTTACTTATAAATTCTCCTGGCTGTAAAGTGTCTTAGCAGTGCTTTGCTACTGCCTTAAAGACTTTAAGCAGTGATTTTTTCACTGTTAGGGCCAACTTGGCAGGATGTGGCTGGTGTTAAGGAGAAGTTCTCAAGTACGTATAGTGTGGAATCATTTAACCTTTTTGGAGGTGGGTTATCTGTGTGAAGCAGCCTGGCAGAGGTCTGTGGCCTTGTTTTTATTTAGGACTTTCATAAGAATATGTAGGTGTGGTTTCTTTTTCTGCCATATTAACTTGCATCAGTAAATTGTTACCTCTGACTAAGCTGTTGTAATATCTGCAGCTAGTAATGCAGAGGAAAAAAATTCTAAATGCCATGAATATTGCTTGTTTTGGAGCACAGGTTATCCAGTGCTGTGTGGTTCAGAAAGGCACATCCTGGTTCTGTGAGAAATGGCTTTTTTTCCCTGGCCTTCTGGCAGCATAAACAGACCTAGATTGCTCCTTTGACCTGTTAATTCCTGTGGTTGCTTCCTTTCACCAGGTTGTTAGAAACTTCCCCACACCTTCATCCTGTTTTGGAAGGTGGTTTTCTTAAGCTGACCTGATAAAATTGACTGAAACCAGTAGAATACCTCAGAACAGTGCCCTTGTGGGGACTGTGCATCCTGTGCTGCATCAGGGCATGCATTGTGTTGCCAGTAGCTCATGGTGGTTGTTCACAAGGTTATTCCCATGCTTTGTCTTAGTGTGTTGAGAGCAGGATTCAGGAGAGATGCATAGTTATTTTCCTCTGTTTTTACATTTACCACATCTCCGGAGCTGTTAATTAGCACCCAAACTATCTTTTCTAGGTTTCTTCTTCTATTTGGAGGAGAGATGGCAGCCTGTGATGAAGACAAGCAAACTTCTGGATAGCTTAAGAACACAGGATCAGAAGAGCATTTGAATTTTCTCCTAAAGTTAAGTAACAGGCACCTTTATGTTCTGCCACACAGAGATGGTCAGCAGTCAGCCTCTCCCCATAGAAGACAGTGGGAAAAGGAAAAAGAAAAAGAGAACCAGAGCCACAGATCATGTCCCTGGGAAGTTTGAAGGTTGGTGACAATTTCTAAGCTTCTAATTGTAATGGTTTGTTTTCCCTCTGCTGTTCTCAGTTTTCTCAGCTAAATATTGCTTTTTGGCAAACATTGTAAGTAAAAGTTTCTGTTTTTCTCTATCCCCCATGTTATGGTTTTCAGTCTCTTTTTCTTCTCTTAGAGGTGAAATTGAATGAGTCCCACTCAGAATCTGTTTGGGGTTTGTTGGTTTGTTTGCTTTTTGTAGGAGCATGGCTGATGTAAAAATGTTTTGACTGAATAGATGTGAGCACAAATACTTTGAAGCACTCTGGGGTAAAATAGAGTTCAGTGTGACAAAGCTGACCAGTATAAAACTTCTTAGTGGGCAAGTAGCATTTTAAGGTACATAGCAAATTAAGACAAAAGCAGTCTTGAGGTTTAATCCTCAAGTCTTCTAGGATTAAACATTCATATTTCAATTATACTTAAAACACTACTTGCAGAGGGAGATTTTGTACAGTGGGCAATTTCTGGTCAAGGAAGGGAATGTTTTTCACCTGGAAAAAATGGTTCTGACTTTTACACAAAGATAGATGAGATCTTAGGTATTGCTGAGATAAAAAATGTTTCTTGTGTAAACAAATTTGTAATTTTGATGCTAGAATGAAGTCTGCTTAAATTTTCCTGTGACTTGAAGGAAGGGAGGTGAAAAATGAGGCATAATTAAGGCTGGCACATTTACTATAATACTGCATAAATCTATTTTCTGTCTTCATTACCACGGGAATTTTTTCAGTTGCTGTCATATGAGAGATGCTTATCAGATAAATAGCTTGTCTTGGTGTTATTCACTGAAATGCTTTGCCTAATCTGTCCTTTCTGCTGGATTTCTTTGGCAGACTTGTACAAGCTGACTGCTGAGCTTCTTGGTGAGGGAGCATATGCCAAAGTTCAGGGTGCTGTCAGCCTCCAGACTGGGAAAGAATATGCAGTAAAAGTAAGTACAGAAAACAGGCAGCGTCACCTCTGTCTGTAACGTGTCTTCTCTCTCCTGGTATCTCAGTGAGAACCTGTAATAGAGTGGGTAATAGCAAAAGGTTTGAGAAAATTTTTGGTGCTTGAAATGAGCCTGCTTTGTAACTCTTGAGCTATTTGTCATCTTAAGTATTGTGCCTCTGGAGTGAACTGGTGTATCAGCCACAGCGAGAATTCACAAACACCAAATGGCTGTGGTGGTTAGATCTCAGGGCAGGCTTTCCTCTCGTGTCCTGATTTGATTGTAGTCCTACCACTTTTTATCTCTGATAGGTAATGACTTGGCCTCTTCTTCTAGCATGGCCTATCAAATAATACCAGCTTTTGAGAACACTGCTCAGAGTTTAGTGAGCATCAGTTATTGCCATTAGTTCATGTAAAGCTGTCTCTTTTTTTTTTTTTTTTGATAGAGCTGAATCTTCTGTAGTACCAATATATGAAGTGTTAAAGCCCACTTACAGATTTGTCGTTATCCCAAGTCCCCCATTTATTTACAAGCAGAAAAAATAGTAATAGGAAAGCTTTATGCTTGATTCTTTTGTGAAAAACATACAAAATTATAAGTCCCTTTAAAATCTAGTCCTATAGATGCTGTAATTTTGTGTGTGCTTTGTTGAATTGTTGAAGGTGAAAGTCTGGAATAAACCACCCGCTACCCTATAAATTAGGTGTGATCAGATACCAGTTCCCCTGTAGTACTGGTGAAGCTTTGCCTGTTCTGTACCAGAGAGCTCTGGCTGTAAAAAAGAGACACTGATACTGGATACAGAGGGTGGTAGAATTTGCAGTAATGTCAGGAGCTTTCAGTTCATGTAGCAATGATTCAGTCTGAGCCTCTGTGGGAAGCCTTTGTCCTTGCCCTCTTCCAGCCTGAGGAATGTGTAAAGAAAGGTGACTTCTGATGGTAGTACAGAAGGGCTCTGAGATTGAATGTGTGTTTTCTTTAATGTGTTAGGTCCTATTTTTGGTCTCCCTGAAGTAAACACTATGAACCAAACTCTCATTCTGTGATCAATTTAATATTTTTTACCTAAATACCTGTAATGACAAATCTCTTCTTTTTGACTGTTCATCGTATGATGTGACTCAAATATTTTTTTTTGTTAGAACTGAAAATTATGTTCTTTTCTGCACATTGCAAAGTTAAAATGATGCAAGAAGCAGCTTGTGGTAACTGGTCAGTGACTGTAATGTGGATTTACTTCCTTTCTACTCTTTCCTGTCCTCATTTCTTTTGTCCTTTGAATGCCTTCCAGAGCTCTGCTGACGCTGTAAATAAATGACAGAGGAGCAATTAAGCAAAAAACCAAAGATGGAGTGTTTCTCTCTGCCTGAGATCCAAACTTTAGATCAGTTACTTAGTTCCAGAGCCACACGCAGAATTCCTGCAGTCATTTTTCAAATAGGAGCTCTGTGTCTTTCCACAGATCATTGAAAAAAATGCTGGGCATAGTCGGAGTCGGGTTTTTCGTGAAGTAGAAACACTGTACCAGTGTCAAGGTAACAAGTAAGTATAGTATCTTGCTTGTTTGTTTATTTAAAGTACTTTAAACAGATTTTCAGATTTTGAAGCCTGTTACGTGTGACTAGGACAGGAGCTCCTTCAAATCAGTTGAAATTGAGAATTTCCCCTTCTCATACCTGTAAAACGTAGGGAAATACTTACAAATTCAAAGTCACATAACTTGATTAGCAACCCGGTCAGTACAGCCTGAATGTGCTTCAGTGATGCACAGCTTTTGTCTGAATGAGGAATTAACTTTCTCACACTCTCCCCTGTGATTTCACCATCAGCAAAAGCTGACCTGATACCAGCTGCTATTCCTTGTCTTAATGTGTGGTTTGTCCTTCTCTTGGCATCAGCCTTCCTGCTTTTGCACAGGATCAGCCAAAAGCTAATTTAGTTTTCATTTGGAAATGTGCTGGCTTCAGATAACCACAAAATGAAGTAACTTGAAAGCTGCTACTCCTGACTGAAAAGAGGAAGCCTACACAGCCAGTGACAACATGCTCCATGATAAGCTTAAGCCATTTCTGAAGCTGCTTCATTGGATACCTCTGTTCATCTAGAATGTACACAACAGCTGTTATCTCTACTACAGTTGCGCATCTTATATTGAGCCTTTTTTAACAAATTTTTAGTACAACACTTAAAAACTAAACTTGTTCACCAAACTCATGGGCTTAAGTTGTGCTACAGAGAAACAAATTGTATCTTTGTCCTGTGGTTAGTTAAGAGTGTATGGTCATCCAGGACCTAATTAATGAGAAAGTCAAGCTCTCATGACTGTATGCAGAATTTAGATTTTGTGTGTATTATAAGCATAGAAGAATCTGGCTTAAGTGTTTGACCTTGTGAAGATATTGTGGGGTGTTTGTGCTGCAAAAACTGTACACTAGCTAAACAGGAATGTGTTAGTCTAAAAATGGTAACCAGTGCACTGGATATAATGTTATGTTGACAGATGCCTGTCTCCTCCAAGGCCTGTGTGTTCTGCTTTGTGATTTCCAGAGAGAAAGAATGCCAATTTAATTATTTTTGTTCTTGCCTTCAGCACAAATGCAATGTTCTAAATTATTAAATACAACCTATTACCAGTTATCTTCCTGTCAGTTGAGCAGTAGCAGAACTCTTTCACAATTCCTGTCTGAATTTAGTGTTTGGCTTGCTTCCCCTGCTTAAATTTCAGTGAGAGCTGGAATTGTGGTTTTAGTGCCATGGGCAACCAAAGCAACTTGTTTAATTAGCACTTTTATTTTTGGTTACTTCTGGCACTTCTTCATTATCCGTGCTGAAACTCTTCATTGTTCTGTTTATACTTTGCCTGTTTCTTCTATTGCCTATTGCCCTTCTTTTTTTTTCCTTTTTTTTTTTTTTTAAAGGAACATTTTGGAGTTAATAGAATTTTTTGAAGATGACACAAGATACTACCTTGTCTTTGAGAAGCTGCGAGGAGGTACCGTGCAGTAACTCTTCTTTTTCCTTCAGTAAAAACTTCAGTTTCCCTTCTTGTAAAATTACTGCATCGTTTCACTGTGATTTCCTCTAACACTGTTCTTTTTAAGGCACAGGCTTCTCTGACAAATTAGCTAGAATAGGGCTTGATTGGGATGAATCTGCATTTGTCTGTTTTCCCATCTCCACTTTCTTCCTTTAGTTAACCCTCTTTGACTGCAAGACTCTGCTTGTCAAGTGTACCTGGCTGCTGAGAGGAGGATAATGCTGCACCTTCTTCCCTCTCTCTGCTTTCTCAGTGGTCAACTTGGGCTAAGGCTGGATTTCTCTTTGAAAAGTTCAGCATTTGAAGTGTTAGGTATGTGGGTTTGAAGAATGAAATAATGGGAATTAGGGATCAGACCAGCTTCTGACATGCTACAGGTCCTGTAGCAGCGTGGCTGGCAAGAATGAGAACATTAATCTTCAGTGCCAGCCTTACTTTAGTGACTGGAAGTCTGGAAGACCAATATTGACTGCAGTGTTGGGGCAAAACTTGAGCTTTCCATTTTCAGCTTTGCCTTCCTGTAGCTATGGTAACTGAAGGAGCTCTGCTCCCATTTTAGCTGTGTTCAGTTCACCATGATATGCAGAATCCTTACCTGACAGCATTTTATAATTGAAAGCATTAAAATCCAGCTTATTATACTCAAATCCAGCTTATTATATTTTCTTCAGTTTTCCTTTTTTTTTCCTTCTGAAATGCATTTTGGGAGGTGCTATATCATTCTTATTCTCTGAATATTGAAGAGATGGTAACAACTGTGACAGGAGTGCCCTGCTATTCTTTCTGTTTGTGGGATTCCTGTACGTGGGCTGAATAAAATGTCTGTAGAGTCTATTTTCATTGATATTGATATAATTCTTATCTGAGAATTTGAAACATCAGCTTTATTCAGAAGGGTAATGTGAAATAAACCTGCTGAATGAAATGAGCACTTCAGGTGTCATATTGTTTCCTGCAAAGTCTGGAGTCTTTTCCACAGACATGGAAACATTTAAGAGCTGTTATTACTTTCTAAATATGTAAAGAACAACTATACCAGAAAGACCCTTTGAACTCTGTGCACTTTAGAAATCTGTAGCAAGCTAGAAAGTACCTTCTGCATTTGAAATCTGCTAACCTGGTCCAAGGTAGCCCTCCTCCACCCATTTGACACAGCATATCTGTGCATATTTGAAGAGTCTTTTATCATATTAAAGCATATGCACATAGTTTTAGTCCATCTTTCTTCATTTTGACTGTTTTCCCTGTTTGCTCTCTGAATCCTTGCTGAGAAAGAGTGGCAACAGCATTGATGGCATAATAGGAATTACCCAATAGAGAATGGGAGGTTTCCTTCCACATCTAGAACTGAAGAATGAGTATTAAATCACCTGAGATACAGAATGTTTACTGTATTGGGACCTTATAACAAATGGCAGTTACTTCTTGAATTTCTCTGCCTGATTGCTTTTATAAATGTCCCTGAAAATGGAAGACAGTAGTAAGGCTATTTAGTGGACTTGGATATCTGTGGACTGCATTTAATTGTTTTTTTAAAATATATTTTTAATCTTTTGAGAAGATTGATGAAATTCCTTTAAAGAAGATCAAGAATCACACTTCCCTTTATGCTTTGTTGAAGGGATATCAGTGGATCTCTGTCTGCAACCACCAGTCCTCATTATGTTTGTATTTGAGAGGTTTTTTGGTCAGATTTCATGTTCCTGTGCAAATTTTGCCTTGTCAGGGCATGAGCCTTACTTTGATGTCAATGAGAATTTGAATGTGTGTTTAAAGGTAGAATGGCTTGTTATTTTGATGGTGTGTCCTTGATTTTGAGTGCAAGGTTTCAATTGTCACATGGCACAGAAACGTGGAGAGTTAGTTCAAGCATGGCCACCTGTGGCTGTGGGAGGATGGGTTTTGCTGAAGTGCTCTCTACATCCTTAGCTGATATTTGAGTTTTATATAGTACTATTAGCAAGTCCCTACTGCTTACAGTGTGTGGAAAACAGACTGATCGTGCTGGGGCAGTAAAAAGTGATTGCCTCTCATGCTGTGCTTAAACTTTAGGGCTGCAGTGTTGGGAAGTTACATACGCATATATACTTAATATATACTTAAACATGCTGAAGTGTTGAAGTTGCTCAGTTGTACCTTCTTCTTTTTAGCCATTCCTCTGTCCTGTCCATGGAATTGTCTGCTGTGAAAGGCTGTTCTAAAATGTGATAAAGGGTATTACAGATTCATGATACTTGGTGCTAGTTCATAATTATTTTGGGGGGCTATTTTAATATCAAAACATGGCATTGTGACACTTCAGTTTCTGCCATGCAAACAGACTAGGACAGAGGGTTACCTTTTCTAAATTACTTCTTCCTTAATAGCAGACTGACACTGGCTCCAAGGATAAACCTTCAGTAGTGACAAAGCCCTTTCTCAGCCCATGTTGCATTCATGCTGAGGGTTTCCCTTTCTCCTGCTGCTCTGACAGGTTCAATCCTGGCCCACATACAAAAGCAGAAACACTTCAATGAACGAGAAGCCAGCAAAGTGGTGAGAGATATTGCTTCTGCTCTGGATTTTCTTCATACAAAAGGTAAGAGAAGGCTGTCTCCATCTTTCCTAGTTGATGTTTCCTAGTTGTGTTGTGGAGCACATTTTATCTGTTAGTTTTCAGCCTTTGCTAGCATTTCTATTTACAGCAATGCCAGATGACTTATGCTGTTTTCCTCTAGAATATTATTTTCATAATGTGATAGTTTAAGTTATCAGCTGTGTTGAGATGGTATAACCTTTTGGAGAAGAGAATTGAAATTGGCATCCAGGGAGAATTAAATTAGAGCTGAATCCATTTGCTTGTTCCTCTTACCTAAGCCACAATGGAAAGGTTAGCTAAAAGAGAGCTAATATTTTTTTTTATTTCCTCCTTTTTCAGTTCTATAGAGATGTTTTTCTGCATTTACCCAGAATTTCTGCTCATTACAAGACCTCTTTGTTTTGTAGTAGCTTTTGGTCTCCTCATTTCATTAAGGACTTGCTCAGGTTTCAAAGCAGTTCTGTTTGTGGAGAGTTCTTTTCTGTTAAAATGCTTTCTTGCAGCTTTTTCTCCTTGGAAGTACTTTTGTTACATTTCACAATACCTGTGTGTGTTGTGGTCAACCCATAAGAGAGACCTACAGAAAGATTTTAGCTTTAATTCCCCTCTGCTCAAAGGGGCAGTGATTCATTAAAATGGCTTTAGAGCAGCAATCCACTCTCTTGCTTGTCATTTGCTGGGAATTGGGAGAGTGGGGCTGTGGCTTGCAGAATCAGCTGCTACAACATTCCCTTTCCTTTTATTGTTCTCTTTATGGTTCTTCTGTGTGACATTAAAATAATTAGTAAGTAGCACACAGAACACTAAAGTAAACAGGAAATTAAAGCAGTTTTATTGCATAGCTTAATGCTGAAGTGCATAAACTAGATGCTTTGAAAAAAAAAATAGAGGACAACTCATTCTTTTGCTAGGAGTAGTTTAAAACTCAGTTGGATGATAATACTGCCTTACACCCACTTGGGATATGTGTGCTTTATTGCTAATAATCCACTGGAGGAGTGTTTCAAGGTGGTTGTTTTCTTTTCTCAGTGCTATGTGCAGCTGCAAAAGAAAATGTTATATAATCAGACATTTGAATTCAAAATATAATACAAAAAAGTGCTTTTGGGTTTCACACGGCAAGCCAAGCATACGTTGGGAATTTTGCAAGCCTTGTGGTAAATCTCAGCTTGGGCCATCTTCACTTGTCACATTTTCCATCTTCCATGCATAAGCAATGTGGACTACACCATTATGAAAGCTCTGATTCCTTTAGATTGTTGCTGTGCTGTGAATGTTCTATTTGAAGTCATGTCTTCTGAGTGTGCCAAAGAAAAGACATTAGAAATTCCCTTACCTAGGGATGGGTTTTTTTCTCATACTCTGAAGTAGTATCAAGTATGCTTGGAGTGTAATTTTTTTTTAAGCAAAGCTGAAGTGTGTTTAAATTACAGCCAAGCTGCTCATTTGATTTGGTTTGATTTTTGGTTCTTGCTTTCTGCCTTCCCATTAAGTTTGATCATATTGAACAGAGAACTTCCAGAAACTGTGTTGAGGCATTTGAAGAACTGCTTTGACAACATAGAGCCACCTTTGCATGTGAATTCAACAGGCAGATAACTTTGCATTTCCCTGGTGGGTTTGCCTATTCTGATAGCAGCTGAATGGATGTAGGAGCTCTTTGATTGTTTTCCTTTAGTCTTTCCTACTGCATCTCCAACCAAACCCTTGAATGTTTACTTTTGGAATGAGTACATGCCTTTCCATTAAAGGGATGATATTTTCACCTGGGAACTCAGGGTTTGCGGTGGGTTTTTTTGGCAGGTTGTTTCAGGTATTGTCTGTGCTGGTAGGAGTTCAGCAAACCACCAATTGTTTCCTCTGGAGAGAGGGACCTTACTGTAGAAGGCACAAAAATAAAACCATTTTTTACTAAACTGTAGTATATGTGTATACACAAGTAAACTTTCCTCCAGGTCAAGAATTTTAATAAGCTGGTCTTAATTAACATCATTAATTTGGGCTAAGCCAAAAAGTTCCAGTGTTAGCAGGTTCTTACTTGCTTGACTGACTCTCATGTACAGATAAAGGCACAGCAGGATGCAACAGTAACTTGTAACAAACACACTTTGAAATTCAGTTATTTGCAGTATCATTAAAGGCAGGTTGTGGAGCAAACTCAGGCCTAGAATAACTCTCAGGCCACCTTGTAATAGACAGAGGTATTGGAAAATAAAACAGGAGAGCATCTACTCTAATGAACATTTGTATTCTTGTTTAGGTATTGCTCACAGGGACCTGAAGCCTGAGAACATCCTGTGCGAGTCTCCAGAAAAGGTGCTGCTCTGGTCTCTTAATCTTCTGAAGTATATTTGTTAACTTGGTTTCCAAAGACAGCCTTCACATTCTGTCTTGGTCTTCTTGAAGACATTTGAACCCACTAATGATCTTCAGCTAGGTCTAATTGAACTGAAGCTGAAAAGAGACTAAATTCTTTTGTCAGCTGTAAAGATGTGAGCATCTGGCTAGGAGATAAAAAGCCAGCTGTTCTCAGGGAGAGCATGGCAATTACAGCTTAGCATCTCTTTTGTTCCGAGGCAGTACCCAGATGGACAAGCAGCATTTACAGGCCAGCTGGTCATGTTGTGGGTAGTTCCCAAACTTCCCCAATATGTGCTGGCAACTAGCTAAATAAAAAATTAATGTAGTAGGTTCAGATGCTGGGGATGTGGGAGCAAGTAGGACAGAGGAGACAAATGCAAGGAGTCAAATACACCTGTAGGAGACTGTTTCACTAGTCCTCCTGCTAGAACAGCTCTTTGTCCTGTGGTTTTCCATGTGCCACTGTATTCATATATATTGCATTAGCCCCACACTTCTGGACCTCTTATTGTTTTGTCCTTGTTTTTAGGTATCACCAGTGAAAATATGTGACTTTGATCTTGGCAGTGGGGTGAAGCTGAACAGTGCATGTACTCCAATAACTACTCCTGAGTTAACAACACCAGTAAGAGGCTACTGTGGCTTCATGCTTTTCCTCTTCTACCATAAAACAGGTTTTCTTCTCTCCAGAGAAGAGCTTCCAGAGGGCTTACTGCAGCTACACCCAGTGATGGGTCCCACTTTTCTTGGTTTCCCACTCATAGAACATGTGTTCAGGAGTGTTCACAAAGTTCAGGAGCCCATTGTTTTAATTCCCCTGTTGGCCAGGAAGTAACACGTTGATCCTGTTTCTCTTACCCCATCAAACAAGGAAGCTTTTTGTGGAGGTTTTTTGTGTGCTTATGGGCTGAGCTTGAACCTCAGTTTTGTGTTCACTTTCTCCATATTTGGGTTCTGTAACTGAGACCCACGAGCTAAGGGAAATGCAAGCTCTGTAGTCAGTGTGGGGCTCTATAGTACCACATTAGTTTGAAAAACTACAGTGCTATGCTTTTGGCATTGCTCTGAGAGAAAAATCTGACAGTTTTGCAGAAGTCTTATAGAAACCACCTCCATGATATACTTCCTTCCTTTCTGAAAAGCCTAATGACTAATGGAGATAAGATTTTAAAATCTGAAATATGTAAATTAGTATTTTGACCCTATATAAAGGATCACAGATTCGTATGGACCTGTGTATCATTCTGCTGAAGAACGGTAGGAACTCTTGTCTTCTGTTAGGTCTCTGTGGTCCTTACACCTGAAATCTGTTAATTTTTTCCTGTGCAGCATGCTCACAAAGCTCTTGGCAATCCCATTTAACCTTTGAGGGAGGCAGCAGCTGTGACTTGGCTTAACAAAATGAGACCTGCAGTGAAAGCCAGCAGTAAACTTTAGTAATCCCTGGTGCTTGCTTCTGCTTTTAAACTAAGCCACCTACTATAAAGAGAGGAGAATGATAAACCTGAGTCTTGTTTTGATTTGACCCTTCCTTTGAAAACTTGCTTTTATTGGGTTTTCTAGTGTGGGTCTGCAGAATATATGGCACCTGAAGTGGTTGAAGTCTTCACGGAGGAGGCCACGTTCTACGATAAGCGGTGTGATCTTTGGAGCCTAGGAGTGATTCTGTACATCATGCTCAGTGGTTACCCCCCTTTTGTGGGTAACTGTGGCACAGACTGTGGCTGGGACAGAGGAGAAGTCTGCAGAATTTGCCAGGTGAATGAATGCATGTGTCCTGGGCATATGTGGGACAGTGTAGTTTGTCTCCTGAACTTAGGCTGTGAGACTCCATAATGCCAGCAGTAAAGAGCTGGGTCTGTAACCCAGTTAGTTATTTGGGAGGATAAGCTGTCCCTGAGAAGTGAGGGTGGTAATACAAAAGTTGAGTCATGAGTCTTTGTCAGGTAAGGTTTGGCAACTGCTTCTTTCTCCTGATGTGAGATCTCAGAGCTTCTCTTCATCTTCTCACCCACCCCACCTTCCTTCTGTATTCTATAATTCTTAATCTGGCTTTTGGTAGTCACCACAATTCCTCAGATTAAGGTTGAGCCCCAGGAGAGTCTCCATGCAAGGAGTTTAGCCTTTCTAAATTTCTGATGTTAGTCTTTCTAAAAACCGAGTACATTGGCTGCCGTGGCAGAGGGTGGCAGGGGAAGGTGATTTCAGCAGACAATGCATCATTGTCCACTTAGGGTGTGCTGAATCACTCTGTGGAGCTGCCTGTCACTCTCCATTGACTCCATAAGGAGACTGGATGGTTTTGGTTTCAGCTGTCACACACCACATGAAGTGAATAAGATTGAGTGAGAAGAATCCACCTGAGAAGTCTTTTTATTGCACTCCAGTTGCTATTTAAATTAACAGAATTTTCCTTTACTAGAACAAGCTTTTTGAGAGCATCCAGGAAGGCAAGTATGAATTTCCTGACAAAGACTGGTCACATATATCCCCTGAGGCCAAAGATCTCATCTCAAAGTTGCTGGTTCGTGATGCCAAAGAACGACTTAGTGCTGCTCAAGTTTTGCAACATTCTTGGGTTCAAGGAGTATGTATCCCCCTTTATATTTTTTCAAGTTTTATTCTTCCTCCAAAGTGACAAACAAGCTGTTCTTTGAAGTTTTAATAGAGTAACTGTGTGTTTTAGTGCTCTTGATTAATTAAACAATACACAGTGGCTTTATTCTTTCTGGGGTGGTGAATATTTGGATGAAGCTGTCAAGTCTTAAGTGTTCTATTAAATTACTGCTTTATGCGTTTTAAATGGCTTTCTTGTGAATACCACGCACTGCAGTACACAAATTATTGTTATTCTTTAATACAGTAATGCAGAATGCTGGTAGAATCATGAGATTTTTTTCGGTTGGAAAAGACCTTTAAGGTCATTGAGTCCAACTGTTAAGCTAACACTGCCAAGTCCACCTCTAAACCACGTCCCAAAGCACCACATCTGCACATCTGTTAAATACCTCCAGGGATGGTGACTCCACCAGTTTCCTTGGCAGCCTGTTCCAGCCTCTGACAACCCTTCCAGTGAAAACATTTTTCCTAATACCCAATCTAAACCTCCCTAGCACAACTTGAGGCAGTTTCCTCTTGTTCTATTGTTTGTTACTTAGGAGAAGAGACCAATCCCCACCTCACTACAACCTCCTTTCAGGTAGTTGTAGACAGTGATAATGTCTCGCCTCAACCTCTTCCTCCAGACTGAACAACCCCAGTTCTCTTAGATGATCCTCATAAAACCTGTTCTCCAGGCCCATCACCAGCTTCATTGCCCATCTCTGGACACACTCCAGCACCTCTGTGTCTTTCTTATAGTGAGGGCCCAGAACTGGACACAACATTTGAGATACAGCCTCACTAGTGCTGAGTACAGGGGACGATCACTTCTCTGCTCCTGCTGGCCACACTATTCCTGATACAAGCCAAGATGCCGTTCACCTTCTTGGCCACTTGGGCACATCACTGGCTTGTGTTCAGCTGGCTGTCAATCAACATCCCCAGGTCCTTTTCCTCTGGGCAACTTTCCAGCTACTGTTCCCTAGGCCTGTAGTGTTGCATGGGGTTGTTGTGACCCAATTGCAGGACCTGGCACTGAGTCTTGTTGAACCTCATTCATCTAGCCAGTCAGATCCTTCCTTACCCTCAGACAAATCACTCCTGCCCAGTAGATAGATACAGTTTTAAAAGAACAGTGATGTCCTCTTTTGCTTTAATTCCTAGAAGAGAGAGACCCTCTTGAGAGCTTCCAGAGCTTTAGTCTTATACCTATAAACTGTGGTACCCTCTTGTGAGGGGAGACAGATCATGAAACACAATGTGTAAACCAAAAGTGATTTATAAACCCACAGTGAGTTACTTTATATGCAATATCCGTTAGTTCTAAAGATTTGGGGGTGTCTCCTGTTTATCACTCTCTCTTGGGAAAGCTTGGTTCCCAACTGCTAATACATAACTAACTTTTCTTAACTGCTTTTTCTAGCAGGCTCCTGAAAGGGGATTACCCACTCCTCAAGTTCTTCAGAGGTAATTTATTTATTTTTAGAGGTCTGTAATCTTGGTCAAAAGTCATTACTAAAACATTGGGGAGAGAGAGGTCACAAATCAGGGGGTTGACAGTGGAACTTCATAAATGCACAGAGCTAGTTCTGTTAAGAACATCAGAAAACTTAAAGCTTTCTTTATGATCTAATCTTGCTTGTTTGTGGAAGAGGTATCAGAGAGGATTCCTGCAGTGCAGTGCTAATCTTAGAGAGGAAATAATGATGGCTTTGACATTTTGCTGCCCAGGAGGCATAAAGGCGCGTGTTACCCAAAGAGGCTACATTCTGATGGGTGAATAATCATCATGCACACAGACTCAGATCTGACCTCCACTGCAGTTGGTGGTAATTACATTATCAGTTTAGCTGTGAGCAGGGCAAGCCTCCTTTAAAGTGATTTGATGGCAGCTTCTATATGCCAGAGAGCCTGAGTCACACGTCTGTTACTATTTCCATGCTTGCCACTGGCAATTCTGAGGGGTCCTTCCCTTCAGAAATGCATTTCTTGAAGCCAGGTGAGCAGTTATAGTGGAATTGCAGTTGTCTGAAGCCAACAGTATTGCCTCATAGGCCCATCCTTTTTTATCATGTAGAAATTAAGAATCTCAGGTGGCTTCCTGTGGAGTCCTTTGCAGAACGAATACCAGAACTGTGACTGTTTGAAAAATCCCCGGCTGGTTTTGTTCTGCATTGCTGGCTCTTGCTCTAGGGACAGGTACAGGTATTAATGAGTCATTTTCATAGAATCCTAGAGTGGTTAGAGTTGGAAAAGACCTTAAAGATCATCTAGTTCCAACTCCCCTGCAGGGGCAGGGATACCTCCCACTAGATCAGGTTGCCCCATCCAGCCTGGCCTTGAATGCTTCCAGAGATGAGGCTTCCACAGCTTCTCTGAGCAGCCTGTTACAGTGTCTCACTACCCTCAAATTAACGAACTTCCTCCTGATCTCTAACCTAAATCTCTCCTAATGTAGTTGAAAACCATCACCCCTTGTCCTCCCACTGCAAGCCTTTGTAAAAAGCCCCTCCCCAACTTTTCTGTAGCCCCTTCAGGTACTAGAAAGCAGTTATGAGGTCCCCCCAGAGCCTTCTCTTCAGGCTGAACAACCCCGACTCCCTCAGCCTGTCTTCATAAGAGCAGTGCCCCAGCCCTCAGGTCATTTTTGTGGCCCTGCTCCAGACACGTTCCACCAGGTCCACGTTTTGCCTGCTGTGTCAATGTTTGGCTAGGAGAAGTAAAACCCCCTGGAAGTCAGTGTTCTGCTGTGAGGGTAACGGGGTGAAGTGACTCTTCTGGCATGTGTTGTAACTGCTTTCTCCTTTCCCTTGAAAGGAACAGTAGCACAAAAGACCTGACACTTTTTGCTGCTGAAGCCATAGCCCTCAACCGCCAGTTGTCTCAGCACGAGAACGAGCTCAGCACAGAGCAGGAGGACGTTGCCCACGCCGTGTGCTCCATGAAGCTTTCTCCTCCCTCCAAGTCCCGCCTCGCCAAGCGCAGGGCGATGACACATGCCACCAAAACCACTGACTTTCCACCAGTTCCCCATGAAGCCTTTTAAACTTCTTTCCTGCTATGGATCAGCAAGATCTTCTTTGGATTTTCAGCACTGATAAAAACTTCTCTGCTTCAGACACTTGGATTAGAAGCTTGCTTTTGTGATGTGACTTGTAACTTGAAGGGGACAGCTTTTTATGGGAATGTTTTTTTGCCCGTCAGATTTGGTGCATTAAGATGATTTAGCTGATCTTTTTAAGTTGTAGAAGATGGGTTTGCTGCTGTGTTAGCTGAGGAGATCAATCATGAAGCTTTCCTTACGTTCTTAAAAAAACATGCTTTAAAATGAAAACTTAAGGCTTCAGAAAAGAAACACTTTCTGGCTTTGCCCAGGAGAGCATTGCATCTCTCCCTGCCTGTGGCTGCTCACCTTGATGGCACATCTTGCAAGAGGCTGTTGCTGCTGGTGTCAGCAGCAGGGACTGTTTTCAGCCAGCAGTGCCCTTCTCTCTTTCTGTAGACGCAGGAAACAAAGATGATGACTGGATGGGTCTCTGTCTCCATTGCCTCTACTGGGCTTAAATTGTATGAGGATGGTACTGTGAAGGTGCAAGGATTGCTCAGGCTTGTAGAGATGAAGAGGATAGTGTTTTTTATACTGTTGATAGTCTGTGTCAGTGTGTGGAATGGAAGCTTGGGGATGTGGTTATTTCTTTATCTGACACTTCTGTTCTTAACTAATACGTACTCTATGTAGTCTTTTTTGTTTGTTTCTTGTGGTGGTTTTGTTTCTGATATGTCCTCTTCTCTGACAGTTACATTCTTAAGTCTGATAACCACACAAACAAACTGTTTGTATAATAGTTTGTATTTAGTATCTGGGGTTACTGTGTGTTAGTGCTATTCTCACTTATACCTTCCTTTCTGTAAGCTCATATTTTTCCAAGTCCTTTTGTGTGTGTTACCTGGAGTTCTTAACGTGAACGGAGAGGCTTCAGTGAATTTTGGAGTGTGGATAACCTCTGGTTATCAAATGCAGAGGTACATCTGTGCAGAAATGGTGCTGCAGCTGTTGCATTCTGCCTCCTGCTGTCATCTCAGGCTAGGTGTCTTGATTTTTGCTTCCAGTTTTTAGTACTGTGGGGCACCAAGGGTCAGGAGTAGCTTGGAATGGTACAGGCTGAAAAGCTGAAGATGTCAGATGACCAAGGCGAGGTGTCCATGCAGAAGGACACAGATGTTGAGCACTTTCTGAAACGTGAGCTGTGAAAATTGGGCCATTAAGATGCCCAATGTGATGCACCTTAAATTTGCCAGCCATTTCTGAAAAACCTTTGCCAGGGCATTGTGTACAGGGTGGAGAGGGAGAGGAGGAGGCCCTGAAGTTCCAGCACAAAACCCTCCTGAGCAGAATGAGATGGAATTCAGTAGCAGATCCAAGAAGCTCTTGGAAATTCAAAAGTCAAAGCTGAATGTCTTTGCATGGCCTATTCAGAGCCATTTTACATTAACTTTTAGCAGTGTGCAAACAGCTATTTTTATACAACATGCAGGATTTTGTGACTAATATTAAAGTTGTTATTTAAAGGTTTTTATACATTGTGCCAGTGGACAGATGATTAACTGTATTTTGCTTTGTTTTTATTAAAATGTTTAAGTTATGGATTGAACGCATTTGGTGGCTGTGGTTTTTTCATCCTGATTTTTGGTGAGCTAGAAAAATAGAGAAGTACTTCCTTACTTCAGTGTGACATTGGATTTAAGACAATTTAAATCTCTGAAGACTAAGCATACCTCCCTCTTCTCTGGCTGCAGTGCTTTATTCATCTCTGGATTATCCTGTAATCTCAGCTTTCTTGTGGTAAAATGAAGCTATGACTGCACAGAGAGGGCTGAGAAGGGATCCTGTGATCCTTTTGACATTCAGAAGAGATCAGATCAATAAGGGCCAGTGAGTTCAGAAGCTTACCTGCACTCTTACATTTCATGTTCTGTCCTTTGATTTGTGTATGAAGCAAAAGCCCTGAAGCTTGGCCAGGAGTGGTGGTAGGATGCAAAATACTCCTCTTGGATGGAGCCCTGAAGCCTTTTGGACTCCAGAAGTCTAAGCAGCAGCATTAACATGGAAGTGTGAAAGGGGAGCACTGAGGGTGCTGCTTGCCCAGAGACAGGGGACTCTGGTGGGTTTGTTCAAGCATTGGTGAGTGGTCCTTTGCAGACTTTGCTGTGCATCTGCTGCTGTTCTGTGTTCTTGGGTGAATTATTGGTCTGGATAGTCAGTCCTTTGTTCTTGGGTGAATTATTGGTCTGGATAGTCAGTCCTTTCCTTGCCCCACCCCACCTAAACCCAGTATAGAAAGGGAATCCAGTGTATGTGTCTTCTGCACAGTGAGAGAGAAGCTGACTTTCTAGCCAGATTTGCTTTCCCTTTATGAATGGAGGCTTGGGAGGAGAGAGTGGAAAGTCCAGAGAAAACCTTAGATGAGGAATATTCATGCCATTGCTAGTGGAATTGCTGTCTAGATGAGCAAGTGCTCCTCTGAGCTTGAAGCCTTCTGCATGAGGACAACACTTCAGCTGTTGGATGTGTGCAGTGCAAAGGATTTTAAGCACTGGTGTGTGAAATGTTGGCAGCGCCTAGCAGGACTTGCACTAAATAGTTACATTTTGCTTGATGGTTATGGCAAGTTCTTTAGCTGGTGGCTCAGTGCCCATCTGGCTCTTGTGGTGCTCTCAGCTGCCTTGTGGATGCTGCCAGCAGCCACCTCCACGTGGGACCTGTGTTGGACCATCCTTGCTCCCCACTGGTATGTACTTGCAAACTCATCTGGGCAGGACTTGAAGTTATGATGGTGGGTTTTTCACTGAAGACCTAAAATCTGGACACTTTTTCTTCTGCAAGGCAGGATTCTCTGGCAGAGAGGAAGGCAAGCAGCAGTAGATGCCAAAACTGGGTGATGCAAGGAACTGAGCAGACATGCCAGACAGGGAAGAGGCATTGATTTAAACCAGTTGTTCTGCTCTCAAGTGCAGTCTGGTTTTGACTGCCTCTTGCAGAGTAGTTTTTAAGATTTTTTCAGAGATCTATGGCTAAGAGTTTATACCTGAGTTTGGGCGGGGAAAGCAGTTTCTCCAGCAAGGTGTGATGCAGCCCTCCCCTGTGGGGGTCATGCCTGGTGTAATCAATTAGTCCTCAGACAAACATGGTTTGTGGGTTTTAGTTCCTTTTCCAGTGCAGTTGGAACAGGGCAGGGATTCCAAACCAGCTGGCAGACCCTTTACTTGAACTCACCTTCCTTTCGAAGGAAATCTGCCATATTCAGATCAAATATTTGTTTGAACTGTGCTTTAAAACCATGTGCTTCTTCTTCCCTCTTCCTCCTGGGCAAGAGAGGTAGCAGAGATCACAGGTGACCTTGTAGAGGTGGTACTGGAGCCATCTTTCAGTGACAACAGATCTTAGTTTTCAGATTCAGCTGATGGTCCAGCAGCTATCAAAGGTACCTCCTTCCCTCTGGTCTTTATTTTTCAGTGAGAGTTGAGCTACCTTGAGGTGTTTTATCCCCAGAAGGCATATCTTAGTCCTTTTTGATGTCTTTTCATGTCAGTGGGGAAGAGGCACTTGTTTCTAGGTGCAAGTCACAAATCCAGAAACTTGGTGATCTCTCCTTTTGAAGTAGTGTTGGGTTTGCTCTTGCCACCAGAAGGTCCCATGTTCAGGCAGCCTGTAGGCTGAACTCATTGCTGAATCCCACTACTCCTCTTTTGGAAAGAGCTGGATCTCTGTGCATGCTTTTTCAGTTATTGGTGATAAAATAGAGCAGGAAGGTGATGTGGGCTCCCTGGCTTCTGAAAAATGCAAAGGCCTGCAGAAGCTGGCTTTCTTTGGTGGGGAAGTGGGGTTGCTAAGGAAAAAGGTGACTTTCAAGAGTTCAAAACCAATTCTGACTAGCAAGGACAGCCTCAAAGCTTTGCTGATCTTTAATGTTGACTAAGCTGGCCTCCAGAAAAAGTCTCCTTCCCCTTCTCAAGCTTTTCCTGGGAGGTGGGCAAGCACACCAAGGGACAGGCATCAGCACCATTAAGGGGAGCTAATTCACACAATGGTAGCAAACAGCCCTAGTCTCAAAGTACCTGCTTCTGTCCCCTCAGGAGCTGGTGGCACAGGATGCTCTGTAGGGTTTTGCTGACCTTTATGTGTAATATTTCATAAAGCACAGTCAGATTTCTGCTTAGTAGGGTGATTTCTGCATTGTTGGTTGCATGAAAGGAAGCTCCTGTCTTTCACTGTGTGGTATCTTCTGCTGCCTCTTCCTTCTCCCTGTGCTTATTGAATCCTTTTTCAGGGATGGAGAGGTGCTGTGTTTTGGTTTTTTTTTGAGGGCTGTGGGTGGGCTGGCTCTCAAGGTAGAGAGCAGCTTGGTTCATTTTCAAAACTAATAATTTTCTTTGGGCCACTCCTGTGGCAGCAACAGGCTTCAAATTTGGCTTCCATGGAAACATACTGCCATGGTAACTGAAAGGCCTGACAATCCTGAAGAAATATTTGCTTGTACTTTCCATTCCCTCCTTCCTTCTGTTTTCCATGCCATGTGTGTGTTTGGTTACCCCTGCCAGATTTGATCAGTGCACTTTAAAAGTTCCAAGCACAGAAATGGACTTCTCTGGGAAGAAAACAAACAGAAAAAGTTGTGAAAGCAATGGAGGCATTTCCCTCGTGTTGATTGCAAAAAATTGGTTGCTAGTCTGAAGGGAGGTGTCACCAAGCCCCATATTCCCTTCCATTAGTAATGCTTTGCATGGCTTAATTGCAGATGGTTTTACTAGTACATGAGGCTGTTCTGAGTGCTGTACCTCTCCTGTTTTGGATTTTAAATTAGCATTGCTTTTGGGGAGCACTACCTGCCAGCTTTGGGGGTGCAAGAGCAGCAGTGTCCCTTTGTTATGAACAGAAATAGCTGTTGCTGGAGACCTGTGCAGATGGTCCTGTTTGTCACCAAGCTTTACCAAGGGCTTTTGTTGGTGATCCCAACAATCTGGTTGCTTCAGGTAATGGTGGAAGAAGCAAGTTGGCTTTTCTCCTCTAGTGGTGGGAGGGTGAATGAAAGCAAGAAGTTGTGTTGGGCTGGGACAAGTGATGCTGGAGAGAGGTGGGCAGAAACAGCTCCATTAATCCTTTTGGTAAGTCACAAGTGAGTATTTGGCTTGTTTCTGTATGACATTATCTATGGGCATATGCTGGTTTTGGAGATGAAACTACCTCTGCCATGAAAACCTTTTTGTGGAGCCTTCCATGCTCATCCTGAGCTCTGGTAAAAAGCTTCCAAATCACTTCAGCAAGCGTTGGTCCCACACTGGCTGGTTTCCTCTTAATTGAGCTGTGTCATCTCCTTGCTGCTCTGGAGTAATCTTAACCTGGTTTAGGTGATTTCAGGCTGTGTTTACAGCAGACAGACTGACTGCCAGTGCTCTCCAAGCTAAGTGGGAGCTCCTGTCCAGAAGATGCTCTTTGCTGTGTTTTGTGAAAGGATTGTGTCACCCCTGGCTAGGGAAAATCCTTTTTATCCCGTATGTTCTCCCAGTGGCAGCTGGATGCAGCATTCCTCATGTCCTGCCTTCAGCTGTCTCACGGTGCTACCATGGCCTGCAAAGCCATTTTTGTGGTGTTTCATCAGAGCAGAGGGTTTTCCCCTCATCTCTACACCTGCTCTCAGCTTCACCACAATGCAGGAAGGGGCATCTGTAAAACTTCCCCCTCTTATGAGTGCCTTGCTTCAAGTGTTGCCTGAAACTGGGACAGGCTCCATCTCCTGCAGGAAAACACCATGAGAGTCCTCTGAGGTTTGACCATTCCATTTCTTTTTATTTTGTGTCTAAACCACTTGAGCAGCTCAGCAGCCTTTCATCCCACTATTCATGCCAAATGTGCTACTGGAGCATCCGATTTTCCCAGGTAGTTGCATCACAGAAAACTCACTGTGAGATCTGTGCTAGTGACTTGGACATGACCCTAGGGCTTGGGATGGAAGCACAGAACAGTCTGTCTGATCCTAAACCCACCCTCCCTGCCAGCAGAAAGCAGTCCACATTATCTCTTCCTTGCCCTAGAAGCACAGGCATATTCCTCTGACAGTCTATCTCTGAATTTCAGGGACAGCAATTGCTATGAATTTGTAAAATTAATTACCCACTAATGTAACAGCCTGCAACTTTGGGGAAAAATGAATGGCATAACTAAAGGACCCTTCAAAGTGAGGAAAATGAGAGGATAGGGGAATGAAGTCATTTGCAGACATCCCATATCCAGAACAAAGAGAGATCTCACTGAAAATCCTTTTTCTTTTCCCAACACCCCCCTCCCCAATTTTTAATCACTGCCATTTTCCTCTTGCTGTCTTTGGCAGGGTTAATTTCTTAACATTTCCCTCCTTTCCTGTGCTGTTTTTCTTTCTCATGCCTCTTTTGGAACCAAAGATTTGGGGGAGGGAAGCAGACAGCTTTTGCCAAGTGTTTTGTTTTATAATCAGCTTTGCTTCTTTCCTGCTCTGTCCCAGACACCTGAGAGTTTTTTCAGTACTGGAAACCTCTCTGGCATATAAATCAGGTCTGCTGCAGTCACAGGCTGCAATTATGAATTTATAAGGGAAGTGTTCAGATTAATTGAGCAGTGGTGGGAGTGTTCAATGACACTGGTTTCTGATTAATTACCCTTTGCCAGACCATGTCAGTAGACCTCCTAATGCCAAAAGCATTGCCTGAGGTCCATAGAGCAGCAAGGCCTTTGCCTTAACCAATGGCAAAGCCAAAAGTGCCTCAAGACTAATGGTTTCTCTACTGCCTTCTTGATTTCATGGACAGATTTGCCAAAGTCTCCATTTGAAGCCATTTTGGCCATTTTGACTCTAAACCACTGGGGTGATGGGTGGGGAGGTGTTTAAGAAATTAGGTGGAAATTTGTCCTGGTCCTCTCACAGGTATCTCGGCTCTCCTCAGTGGAGCATTGCAAATGTACACCAAACACTGTCATTTGAAAATGACCCTGTTAGTGTGCTTTCCCTGCACACACATTATCCCAAAGGATGCTGAGTCTTGGGGGTCTCTGGAGAAGATGCTAAGCTGGCACTGCTCCAAGAAGAGTTGCTCCATCGGTTGAGCCTGTGCCTCATGGCTTCCCTGGAGCTCTTGGCAGGACTGGAAGTGATGGAAGCCCTCTAGGTCATTTTGTCAGCTGGAAGGCAGGGCTGCTTGCCTCTTCCATCTTCAGTGTCATGTACAGATGCTGTTGTGAAGGCTGGAGGAGATCCTGAGGGGAACAGCTGAACACATCTGTAGCCACTCTCTGCCTGTTAGTTCATGCAGGGACCTCAGCTTCCGATGTAAATATCTCTGCATTTCTAAACAGTATTGCTGTAATCACATTCCTTCTCAGACTTTGCCTGCCCAGGTGAATACCCTGAGCCCTTGGGGTGGGAGAGCCCTCCCATTCTGACCAGCTGTGTGCACTGAGGTGTGTCACTGTCTCACACTGACTGCCCTTCTCCCCAGAAATCTCTCACCCAGTTACATTACGATTGCTCTGCTGTCTTGCTATTTGCAGCCACCAACTTGCTTCTGCTTCCAAGGAGCAATAGACTAGAGGTTGAGTCTTTGCTCTTACAGCAAAAATTCTAATTGGTCCTTACTGGCATTGCTGTCTGCTCTTGAACTTCAGCCCCATTACGTGACTGAGGTGGTTGGCATTGTGCTCGTGGTGTTCTGGTCCTCTTCAAAGTGGTGGCTCAGTGTCAGAAGCTTGACTTCTCTTTCTGTCTGGGCCATCGACTAAAATAATTTAATTGCTTGATTAATTCCATTATTACTGCTTTCTCCTCATTCATTAGATCCTCTCCTGCCAGCACAACCATGGCATAAAAATTCTGACTCTTGTGCAGATGCTTCTCAGGGCCTAACAATACCAAAGTGGCTTTTACATGGCTGGTATGTATGACCAATCTCTTCACAAAAAACAGACAATGTCTGCTTTTATATAGTGTTTCTAGGTGAAGGAAAAAACCTGCCTGGGAAGGAGTGAGTGGGTGGCAGCCTGCTGCATAAGCAGCATTGCTCTTTCAGGCCCTGCAGCAGCTGAAGGACATGCTTCCCACAGCTCCAGGTCCAGCTTTTATCTTCCTAGCATCACATGATAATTAAAATAAGCAGATCCCTATAGCTTATGAAGTTTCATAAAACTCACTGCCTTTTGCTTTAGTACAGGAAATATACAGCTGTAAGAAAAAGTAGGGATCTCATGCAGGTTTTTTTCTGTTTTCTTCCCCACTTCTGAATATTTTTGGTGTAGCTAAAATATATTTTGAGAAGTCCAAATTTCTTCTACTTTTGGTTACCAATTTGTATCTAAACCACACAGTCCCTGTTTCTGAACCCTTTTCCCCTCTCCCTGCTGCCTCTGGAGTATAGACAGTTGTCCTCTGCAGTCCAGTCTGCATACTGACTTCTCCAGTGGTGGACTGTGTTCCATAATCTTGAGGTGTCTCCAAGATACTGATTCTGGTTTACCTCTCAGATGGATGAAATCTCTCACCAGAGGCTACCTCTTTAGTCTCCTGCCTCAGGAGTTGACATCAAGATGCTGGTTTTGCCCACTTGCACTCAGTCGCCCAGCAATATGGGGATCCTCAGGGTCTTGACCAACCTGCTTAAGTTTGGAACAAGCATTTTCCATTTTTGAGTTACATGAGAAGCCAGAGAATCCTGACTTTCCCATCAGTTTTTGGCCCAATTCATAGCTTTGTTAAGGGCACAGGCTGCCACATGTTGTTAACTGTTGCCATTGGCACATGTGAGACAACACACACGTCTCTCATGGGTGGTTAAGCTCTTCTGAATTACATGGTATTTATTACCCAATAAGCACACGCACACAGAGCATTACTGTGGATTCTCGTGGTGAATTGTTTCAGTGCCTAAAGCCTGTGGCTGGATATGGCAGAGTTCCAACACCACCAGTTGCTCACAAACTGCACATAAACAGATCCCTTACATTATGGTTTTGGAAATATTCCCCCCTTGGGCTTCTTTATTATCAGCTCAAGAAAGCAACAATACAGTCCAATATCTGAATTATGAATGCCAGCTTCTATCTGCTTCCATGCAGTCTTGTCTGAGTTCCTTACATGGGTTGAAGCCCAAATTGAGTTTCAAGGAATCCTGCCAAAACATTTCCAACAGCACCAAAGTCAAGAACCTTCCCTCCCCCTCTTGTTGTAGCTTAAATATATATATATATATTTGTTGTGTGTTTTTTCTTCTCTTGAATAATTCAGCTAATAGGCTGATGCTTGAGAGCTGTGTTCCCTAATGAGGGAAGCAGCTTGCCAACTTTTTTTCTTTCCAGTCCTTTGACTGCAAACCCAATGTTAACAAATCACCATGGAATAGCTGTGCAAATATGGAACAAAATGTTGCTGTCTTAAGTGGGCAAGGAAGAAAAAATAAACAGAATGTAAGAAACCCGAGCCCTGGGAAACAAAGTACAAGGGTGAAGTCTGCATGGAAGGAAATGATGACAAAAGCAATCTCTTTGTAAATTAATTTTGCCTCAATGTTTGTGAGTGGGGAAAGCAAAAGTATGGGATAAAGGACCTTAACTTGCCAAAGAGACGTAGTTGCAAATATGGAACAAAATGTTGCTGTCTTAAGTGGGCAAGGAAGAAAAAATAAACAGAATGTAAGAAACCCGAGCCCTGGGAAACAAAGTACAAGGGTGAAGTCTGCATGGAAGGAAATGATGACAAAAGCAATCTCTTTGTAAATTAATTTTGCCTCAATGTTTGTGAGTGGGGAAAGCAAAAGTATGGGATAAAGGACCTTAACTTGCCAAAGAGACGTAGTTGCACCAATTCAGAGGATGGGTGGAGGTGGATCTGCTGGCAGCTCTGCTTCTTTCCATGTTTATGTGAATAAAAGTTTGTATAGAGAGTGAGTTTTTATCTTTTCCAACTTCATTTTTTTTTTTAAAGCTGAATGTCTTATGGTTCATGTGACACAGATGGGATTAAAAAAATTATAAATGCATGTGATACCTTTTTGTGCATTGCTTAATCGTCTTTTAATAGCATTGAGTTAATCTTGGCTTGGGTTTGTTCAGATCAAGGTTCACACTGACATGTTGCAGATGAATGTTTAGTCCTTGGCCCTCCCTGAATCTTCTCTTTTCTGGATCCCTATCTCTGCTTATCAGAACAGGGTTCAGC
>NW_009970724.1:96265-123237 GCF_000747805.2 Chaetura pelagica
TTCAGCAGCTCTGAGAGCCTGAAGAGTCATCTCCTTTGCAGGACAATCGCCATCACTTGGGAATTAGGCAGAAATGCCAGCTGGATGAGAAGCAAGAACCTGGATAATGTGTCCCCACATCCACAAGGTAAGGAAGGTCAGATCATGTCCTGGGTTCACTTCAGCCTGAAAGATGCTCTGGGTGCAGGTCCCTAAGCTGGATATGAAACTAATTTTTGTGGTTGGCACTAAATATGTGCCTGAAGTATTGTCAAAGAACAGAACCTGACCGTCATGTCAGTAGCAAGTGCTCTTTGGTTATGTGTTTGATTGGTGCTGAAAGCTTGTATCACTCTAGGCAGAAGTGGAAGCATTAGAGTTGTGTCCTGTTGCAATAGAACATGGGAACTGGCAAAGCACAAACAGAAACAATGGCTTGGGAATAAACCATCAGCTCCCACCAAAGACACACACCTGCCAGGATGCTGATCAGGATGTCTGACAGGTTTCTATTCCTACAGGATTTGACAGTGAATCCCTTTGAGAACTGGTGGGATATCTAGTAATTGTCTAGTTCTTAATGTATGGGCTAAAGGAACAGTTATCTTCTTGTTAGCTCAGTGGTAGGGAAAAGGCAAATGGTGTCAACACTTCAGGTTTTGAAGCCAAGAGTTTTGTTCATGAGGGAAGCAGCAAAGAGATGAGAAAATGTAATAACTAGAGCTTTTCATCCAGAGTTATCAATGTCATTCACATTTCAGGGCTGAGGAAACAGAGACTTGAGAAGCTGGTGTGGCACAGACAAGTTGTCCTGCAAGCCAGTATCTTGCTAGAGACCAGAAGTCTCATCTTGAATCTCTGCCTAGTGAAATTCTGCAGATGAACTAAAATGACATCAAGTGCTGCATCTGAGTTAAAAATTGTTATCTGAACTGTCTTATGTTTTCTGCAACTCAGGGAAGATACTCATCGTAGGTCTTGGGTGCAGATTCTCAGCAGTGGATGTGGGATGGGATGCTTGATGAGATAGAGACTCTTATCTCAGGTACTGACTTTAGAAATGTCCATCTCAAAACCTCACATATGGCAAAGGTCTCTGTTATGCTCACTGCTGTACAAACACAGCTCCAAGAGATCATCCTGATCCCAGGAAGTATGTTTTCTAATTTCTTTCCTGTTGTGTTGCCACAAAATTTGTTTACACAAAATGCTGAACACTGAGCTGAATGGCAGAGCTGGGCAAAATTTGGCACTTCTGAATTGAGCTAAGCCAGTTTAATTGGAAATTAAACCCCCACTTATCTGGCCTGTAATTGCTATTAAAGGATCCTTTGAAGACACAAGGCTGAATTAAATCAATTTGGCTATATGGACATCCAGGGAACTGCCCCAAATGAAAGTGGTTACAGCTTTTGACTTGTTACATTTGTTTGCACTCAAAGCCCAGAGAAGGAAAACTGAGACAAACAAAAATGGTGAGGGTAGAAAAAAAACAAACAACAAAGGAAGAAGAGACAAAAGGAATGGCTGAGATTTCATGGAGCATTGCACAAGATGGGTCCTCGGGGGATACAAACTCTCAATTTTTGCTTCTGAAAAGTGGCTCCTCTTTTGTGTGCATGGATGTATTGCTGAGCCCCCTCCTCTCTGCCTCTCACTTGTTTATATTCTGTCTTCTGCTTCATGTCAGTTTTGCTTGTTTCTTAGCCCATCTTTCAGCTTCTGGTGGCAGGAGATAAAATACCCTTTTGTTTTCTGTAACAGGGATATAAGTGATCTGAGGCCAGATGGCTGCCAAGATGAGCAATTGAGAGTGTCTGCATGTTATTAATTGTGGCTGCTGTTTTTGCAGTCAGAGGGGACAGGAGGGTTCCCATCAGCAGCCAGGAGCAGATGGACCAAGAGGGATCTGTCTTGGTGGTTTGTGGTTCAAATCCACTGGGGTGGGGTGTGCTCAGCCCCACTCTGGGCTTAGACCTTTTGTGGGACAGCAGGATCATATAGATGGATTTACTCTAGCCTGCCTGTCAAGGTGGTGGCCAGAAGCCCCCTTTGATGCACCAATGTGATCCCATTGTATTTGTTGAAGCTGAACTGATTTTCCTTGTTTCTTGTTCTTCCTTCTATGTTCACTGCTGCATTACATTACTAAAAATACCTAAAAACATCTAATTTACTGAGTTGCTTCCTCTGCTTGTTCTTGTTCCAGGCAAAAATATCCATCTCTCTCCAAACAGCTATCTCATCTGCCTACATTAAGTCACTACTTCAAAGCAGAAGTTCCCCTTTCAGGATCCTGTCATTCTGCAATCTTGATTTGTCTCCTCCTGCACTAACAAGAGGTCCAGCACTCAAGGTAAGGGTCTAGCTTGGTTATAGATTAATTGAAGGGTTGATAATCCCATCATCCTCTAAATTGGAGGTTGGAACATCTTGGCTTCTTGCTGAGAATTAGAAGGGCTGTTTTGAGTCAAGCTAAATCTTGTCTGACTCTGCATCCTGGTTCTGTCAGTGGCCAGGGGGAGATGCTGAAGGAAGACACATAATCAGGATGCTTTCCCTGCCTATAACCCCCGGCCTTTGGCAATCAGCAGCTTAAGGGCTTCATGAACTGGAGGTGTTCTGTGCAGTCAGCCACAGACATATTTATGGCCTATATAAAGCTTAAAGAAGACTTATTATTCCATGTTTCCTTGCTGTCTGATTCACCTGTGACACAACACAGCACTCCTACAGCCTCATGGCTCAGAAGACAGGCTGAAGTTCAGCTGAAGTTGTTCTTCTTGATTCAGGATGTTTCAGGGTGGGTCCTGCAGGTGATGAGTTTTGCTGTGTGCTGTCTCCTTAAGCTGTAAGGTTGCAAGCTCTCCTCTGGATTTGCACTTATAACAGCAGTGTCAGTTTGGTGCTCTGGCTGTGGTGTCTTCACAGAAAATCCTGGTCTTCAGGTAAAAGAAAACAAAAAAAACCCCAACTTGAAAAGAGTTCTTTGTGATAGGACCCTTTGAAGAAACACAGTTGATGCAATCCAATTCAGCTTTGTTGATGATGTCAGGAGAACTATCCCAATTCAGAGCAGGAGAAGATCTGGCTTGTCATATTTGGATGACTGTGGTGATGTCTGGTGACCATCCAGGTGCCTGAATCCCTGGGAACATCTATAAAGTTTCCTTTTCTCTCCATGTCTGCCATCTGGCATTAAGGAATGTCTGGCTCACCAGCTCTGACTGTGAGGGATTTTGTGCCTCAGGCACTGCACAGTTCCCTGCCCAGACCCTCAAGCATTTTGACACCTGGAATTTGAGGGTTTTCAAGCTTGTTGTTCTTGATTTTGGTCTATTTGAATTTTCTGTTTGGCTCCCTGCCCTGAGGGTGGGCAGCAATGGTAACCAGCTATGTAGTGAGTCAAGAAAGAAAGATCTCAAGCATTTCCCTTCCTGATATGTATGACTTTGGGATGGTGATGTTACTGTGTTGAGGCCATATCATTGCCTGGACTATGTTTTTTGGGATGATATCAGGACTTTTGTATTAACACACAGCATGTAGATGCCTGTGCTTCTTCTCTGGAAGAAGCCTTCGTAAGAGGGAGAATGAGCTGACAGGCCATTTGGGATAGGCTAAGGTACCTGTCCAAATATTCTATACCTGTCCAGGTATAGAATTTGTACACTGTCCTTTCCCCTAGAGCAGTGATAGGCTCAGTTGCACTCAAAACACAGTGGCTGTGCATAGAGTTATCTCTGCTCTGTGTGTTTCTGAAATCAAGTCCAATTTGGTTCTATTTCCTTTAAAAGTGTGTTCCCCATATAAGCCCATGTATTTCCTTTACATTGAAGTACAGCCACGTATGCAATTACGTATGTTTTCTGTGCCTGTGTTTGTACATACAATTGCTCTAATTGTGAGCATGGCTATTTCCTCTCTGTTGTGATTTGCCTACTGCAAAAATTAAAATAAAGATGAGATGAGTTGCCGAGGTAACAGCTCCCCCTGCCTCATGTGACGCACAGATTCTGCAAAGCGAAGGAGCACATATCAATTTACACTCTTAATTTTTGGGACACTCAGGGTTCAGCTCTTCCCAGGAGGTCCTCTGATGACACCAAGTGATATCTCCCTGTTCCCACTCAGCAGGCTCTTCCTCTTTGATGTTTTGTAATTCATAAGAGCTTCAGAGCTGCTGCCAGTGTCTCTTGGTGGAAACAAGATCATCTTCATTTGGGTTTCTTTCTTAAAATAAACAAACAAAAAAAAGAGCAGGAGGATCATGAAAAAACCTGTTCTGGGGAATAGTAAGGCTGTGAGAGGTGTATTTACCCCCTAGGGAAAGGAAACAGCCAGAGCCTCCCAGGGCATCACGTGCATGGATTGGAGTTATATGGCTAATAAGTAAGTGCTAATGAGGGGGAAACTTGTCACATAAGATCAGCATGAGTTAGGAAATAAGTGTGCAAAAGGAGGGTACCTGTCAGATTTACCAGGCTCTCAAGACTGTACATCATGATTTTCAAAGTTTCTGCTTTGTATTGGGGAAAAATAAGCAGCCCTGAATAGCTACAGTCAGACTAATGATGTCTTGGGGAGCGAGATCTCACTCGTTACATCCCCCAGGCATCGGATCTCTCGAGGTCCAGGATGAGATGAGTAAGAGTGTCAGCAGGAGAAGAGCACATGAAGAGGTAATACACTTGACTGCAGTTAATGATCACTGCTCTGTGTCTGTGGACTTCACAGGGGTGCTGGGCCTTTCTGATTCTTGCCCATCAGGCACATATCTGTGTTTTCTTTCAGTCTGCATCCTTGGTCCCTTTACTGCATCTTACAGCACAAGGGGCACAGTTGTGAGCCCTCTGGTAAGGAAGGGGTAAGAAGGGATGGTCTTGGGGTTGCCACTCTTCCCACATGATTTCTTATCCATTGTTCCCTGTCACTTTTTGTCACTGTCTCCCAAACAAGTGTATTTAAAGCCCCCACCTCCAGAAAAACCTGCTTACCTCAGGTGTATTAAGTATCTAGTTCAGCCACAGGTTGAACAAATCAAAGAGCTCAGCAAAGCATTTTGCAAAGGGTAAAATAAGTTTAACCACCTTGTCCTTTTGTATTTAGCTTGCTCATAAAAATCAATCTCTTCTCTACACATGATGAACATCTCTCCCTAGCAATTTGTGAGCCTGCCTGATAGCACACCTCAATCTTCCCAGCTGGAAGCCCAGCTCGGATTTTCTTGCTGCCTTCTCCAGACATGGCATCTGCTTGTCTGCTACAGGGAGCTGAAATCAGCCTGGGGCTTCTCAGCAGCATGGTTGGGACTGGATTCACTGGATCTAACCTAGTCCTTTCCCAAAGTTGGGATTGGGACTGATAGGCTCTTGTGAAACACGAAATTGTTCATCATCCTGATGGAAATCCCATGGAAAACTCATAAGGATGAACTTCTTTGTGGTAGTGACTGAACATACTGAAAGAGGACAAAATGTCCCAGCTTACACTGGCGAGGCAGCGATGTAGTTTGAGGTGTCTGTGTTGTCACAGCTGTAAGAACAGAAATAGATTACAAATGCTAATTATATTAATTAAAGTTGTGCTGCTGTTTGTGTGAAAGTTTCCAGAGAGGAATACAGATTTTCCCCATTGTTTTATTTCCGGACAGAAGCTGGAGGCCTGCCAGGGGAGGAGTCTGTACAACACAACATGTGTGCTCTGAATCCTGAAATAAAATATCTAATATATTTTAAAAATCCAGTCACTGGAAACAATATTCATCAGCCTGGTTCCCTAGATGTTTTGAGGCATGAAACCCATGTTTGCTTTCTCTAGCATCCTTGACTTGAGCCATGCACACAGATGCCTCTCCTGAGAACTGCTTTGTGCCTCAGTTTACCTCTAGTTTATTAGTTTTCTAGATAATAATTAGCTTTCCTCTCTCTCCTTGCTTTTTATATAGGACATCCAGTCTTCAGGACCATAGCCTGTGTCTTCACATAGCCTAATGCTATGGGACTGTCACTTTTTCACTCTGGTTATAACAAAGCAATGTCAGTACCAAAGATGTTCTCCTCCACATGGTCAGGGAGGAGTCCTGGACCATGGAGAATCCCTCCAGCTGGACTGTGAATTTGCTGCTTCTCCTCCTTCCAGCTGCTGCTCAGCTCAAATCCCAAGTGCTATTCCTGGGGAGCATTGCTGTGGGTTTCCTGGCGCTTTGCTTTTTGCTTTCTTTAAAGCTCTCACTGCTGTTTTGTTCTCTTGTCCTCCTTTCCAGTTGCCAGGGCCTCGCTGCTAATGGCTAAAATAAGACACTAGCTCTGAAGGAGCAAGGTCCTTTATTCTGCAGTGCTCTTGCCATAGCTAGGAAGAGGGGCTGTCACACAAGTGCTCTATTTATGGGCTGTTAAGGACTCCACAATAGTGCAGAGTTCTGGATGTCTCTGTCTTATCTGGGCTGCAGAAAGCATTGTCTCTTCTGCTCACAGCTTGTTACCAAAACAAGTTATCCTGGGAGGGAGTTTGTAGGAAATGGGGGTACAGAGAGGGTACCAGTGCCACTTTGTGTCTTGAGATGCAATTGTCTTGGCTGTCCTAACACTCAGCATTTGTAGCTTCAGCCTGTCCTGGTCTAGGACCTTCTTTTCTGTCTAGATTCACCTGACTGTAGCCAAGTGTTGCCCTTCTTTCCATTAGTGTTTCTCACTGCTTAGCAGCCTACTCTCTTAAAAATTTACATGGACACAACCTCCCTCCCAAACTGGGTTGGAGGTTTCCAGGCTGTTACAGAACCACATCTTTTTTTTCTCTGAGCATCATGATGCTTAATGCAAAAGGTGGAACAAGTGCAAGGGCCAGCTCTAGTAAAACCTGAAAGAAAATCTTCTTTTAGTAAAATGCCATTTGTAAAATTAGCAAAAGAAGCAAGAAGGAAGGTGTGTGCTGTGTGCAGGTCAGCAATGCTCATGTTTGCCTGCTGTTTTCAGCACCTGATCTTGGTATTGGTGTTGTATCTTTGTCCTTGGAGATTAAGAAAACCTGTCCAATTGCATTCCAGTTTGTGCCTTAAGATTTTGGGACTGGAGAAGGCTTGTAGAAGACTTTTCTGCAGCCCCAAAGTGACCTTGGTACATAAGTAGGATCAGTACATGTATTTTTATACATTATTAGAAGCCATAGCTGCTATGTGTCTTTACAAGCTGCAGATTCAGATAGATCTGTGCTCAGTTGGTATGTGCTTTACTACAGAGTGAGAAAACAAGGACAAAGACTTTACCAGCATCATGTGGGTGAGGGAGAATGTTTAGAAAATGAGCAATTTTAGTCCTCAGCCCTTCTAAAGCATTATGGTGTGAGCCAACACAAGTCACTTAGTCTCTACGTGTAAAAAAGGCCAGAAGGATTTCCTTTGTGACACCCCCAAATTGTCTGGCAGCATCTTTTGATCCTGTTCTGAAAAGCAGATGCACCCAGTGGTCCTGTCCACCACAGTGGGCTTGCAAAATATGAACATGGAAGACAGATGCTGGCCTTGCTCATCAGAAGCAAGGGAGCAGATAGTGAGATATTTTATCTTACGTGTTCCCCTGCACTGCTGCAGCCCCTTGCTTCACTTCCTAGTTTTAGCAGTGTGTAAAAGACTGGGTGCAGCCCCACTCCTTATCTCTTTGCCTAATCTTCCCCATTTCCAATGGTGTTCAGCCTTCTCCTTGTTTTGGTGCTGTTGGGTGGCTCAGATTTGAGTATTTCCATCTTTCAGCCTGATATTTCCTGAGCAAATGTAACCCAATGCTTACAGCTTGGGCACAATGTGTTGTGCTTTGCAGTACAAGCTGTCTCTGTTGGCTCTAAACTGCAATAACAACTATCTTTAATCAGCTTTCTTGTTCAGCTTGTAATAGGAAGCTTAACCATAGAAGGTGAACTTGAGAATTTTCCTAGCCCACGTCTGGTAGGATCCCAGCCTGGATTCTATTTCCTGCCCCTTCATCACAATTAGCTGGTGGTGAAACCTGAGTGGAAGTTGTCTGGCCTCAGAGAGCTGATGTTTGCTTCCTCTGGCAGATGAAAACAGGAGAAGCTTGGGTGAAAAACACTGGGTCACACTTCTCTCACAAGACTTACAGAGAGGAACAGGAGCTCATCTGCATCCTGATATAATGTCTTGCAACGTCAGAGCTTTCCAGGTGGGTTGTGTCAGCTGCAATCTTGGGAAGATTTCCTGTGTTCTAAATGGTTCAGCACAGCAGGTGATAAATATCCATTTCCATCCTCTTCTGCTTTCTAGTGTCAGATCTTCAGTAAAAATAGTCACAAAGTCTTCCTCACCCTAATGACACCTTCTCCCAGCCTTGCTCTGTTGTTGCAGCCATGGAGGCCCAGGACAGTGGTGGTTGCACATGAAGTGGAGGAGGGAGACCTGTGCTGGGTTAAAGGAGGCTGCAGGTGAGGTAGAAAGGAAGAAATCATGCTAGGACAAAAGGATGATGACCCTCTGAGAGCACTTGGTGTGGCAGGATGGAGTGGGATGCTGTTCTGGGATGAATGGGCTTGTGTGGTACCAGAACTCTCTGTGCCATTCCCCTCCTCCATACACCCAATCCAAGGGATTGGTCTGGTTGGAGCTGATGGAAACTGCTGGCCACAGATTTGTCTTGCTTCACGGAAAATCAGGGAGTGGGTGTAGACAAACAGCATTTCTCACATATCTGCTGGGTGCCAGGCTTTGGGGGCTGCACCTGGCAGTACCTGGGCTGTGGGGACAGGACAGGAGCCTGCTCTGGGTAGAGGCCTTGCAGACAGACCATGTTTTGCCTTTACTCCTCTGTTTTCTGTGCCTTCACCAGTGTGTTGTTTGACAGAAATTGCTGCTGATGTACTAGAATCAGTATTTGTCTTTGGCTGGACCTGGAAGACCTGTGTAAGTGCCTTATGTAGCAGGACCCGGAGCATTAACCCAACAGGGGGTTGGAGCCTGCAGTGCTCCACTCCAAAAAGCATCAAAAATAGCTAGAGGGAATGTTTTGAGAAGGGTCTAAAATACAGCTTGCCTGGCAGCCGTGCTGCCTGCCCGAGGAGATTTTAGGGAAAGCAAAAAAGACAGGGGGAAGTGGGAGGTTGTGGTCATTTTGCAAACTGCCCTGAAGTCAAACTGTGCTTCACACCCTCCAGGACAGGGTGTCTAACCCTTAACTGTTGCTGTGCCCACAGGCACCTGGCAGGGCAAATAAGAAATTAGCCAGGGCCTTATTTTGTTTTCCTTTTCTAAATGAAGTGAAAGCTGTTTTGGTCTAAATCATGCCATTTTCCTCCCATATCAAAACACCTAAGCAGCCAAATAGCTTTTGTTATTTATGTTGGGGGACTGTAGCTGTCCTGGAGGGCCTCAAGCAGACTGAGAAATCCAATATTTTTTTTCTGCAGGATAGAAGACTTTGGGTTAGAGCCATGGTTTTGTGTGAGCTAGATGCTCTCAGGCCAGGTAGCTGCTCAGGGATGGGATGTTGGTGGGTTTTGCACTGACTCCAGTTTCTTGTAGCAGCTGCAGGAGGCTTTGGGGGTTGGTGGCTCTGGTGCTGCACACTGCATGGGCCCAGGGTCTGTGGGATCCCTGTAGCCATCTCAAGGCTCCAAGGTCTCTGCTGCAAAGCTGGGAGTTCAGCCCTGCTTAATCCATATGTCAACAGGCTGTGGGACCTGGTGCTGGCCCTTGCTCAGTCTAGCAGGTAAGCAGACACCCAGTGTTTGCAAGAAAATAATCTTAGATTCCTGGCGCCTGAGCTCTTTTGTGTGAAACCATAAACAAAGTTTGAAAGACTTCTGACCAGCTCTGCCTGGTTCTGCTACTCATATCTCTGCTCAAGGAACAGTGATATCTGGTGCTGCACTGCAAACACACAGCAGAGACAGCTCCCTACTTTGAAAAACTGGGACTCTCTGATGTTGGTTGGTCCTTCTGTGTTCCTACGTGGGTGCCCTGTCTGATTTATGTCCCTACATTGTTCCTGTGGTGCTTCATCTTTGGTCTGTACAATGTCCTGATTGGATTGTCATTTTTTAAAATGCTGCTGGTGCAAGGAGCTCAAGTGTTACAGGACAGAAGCAGGTCACAATTTATGTTTAGTATTTTCTCAGTGAAATCAGCAGCTTTTCTGGCTGTATCCCCAGTCTTGTTGTTGTTATGTTCCTTTCTGATCCAGGCTAAAAGCAGCACCTGCATAATAGTCAGCTCTGAGATCCTGCCTACTGGGCAGCCTGTTTAACAAATTATAGACTGAGCAAATTAAAAGCTAATGGAAAAGGAATGATAACAAGAAGAGGTGGTTGCTGGCACTTTCTCTGAAAGATCAGGGTATTTAATTCTTGGCTGACTCTGTCAGAGGCTGCTATTTTTCTCCATCCTTTCCATTGACTTCCCTCTGCTGTGCTGGTGATCCCAGTTGGATGCCTCGCAGGGCTGGATGCAGCTGAGCTGGAGGCAGGAGGCACCTGTGTGGCCACCACCCTCTGCATGGCAAGGAAGAGGCTTGGAGCATCACCTCTCCCACTCCCCATCCCCAGGCCAGTGAACCTGCCCTGGCTGCTCATCCCTGCAGCCCCACAGTTGTGGTGCCACAGAAGCAAGTGCTCTGAAACGCCTGGGCAGATGCACATGCCTATTGCTGGGTGGACCTGGTTGGGGTCTGAGCAGGGCTTAATTATTTTGGGGCAGGTTTCCTTCAGAAGTGAGGCTCACACAGTACTGCTTGTGTGTGTGTGTCTTTCTGCATCTCCCCCACTCTGCTCTTGTTTCTTTGTTCACCTCTGCTCTGTGCTGAGATGTGTCCTGCTCTTGCCCTTCATCCTGCCTCCTGCTCTTGCTCTTCATCCTGCCTTCTGTTCTCACAAGGCCTGGGGGTAAAATCAAATGTCCTTTTGGCTTCTGCTCTGGCAGATGAAAAGACCAGGTCAAAACCTGAATCAATGGAGTCTTTGCAGCAATGTGTGGGGCAATTCCCTCTGCTTTGGAAGGACCAGCAGCCAATTCAGATCCTCTTATAGCTTGCTGGCATAATGCTAAGTCCCACAGAGATTCTTGCCACCACAAAAGATGCTTCTCTTCCCAGTTTTTTCCTCCTGCCTGTTTTGGAGAGCAGGGAGAGCTCCCAGTCCACCCCAGAGTCTGTCTTCTGGAACTGAGCCTCAGTAATTAGAGCATTAAACTTTGCAGCAAACCCATAAATTCCTGTATATGTAATGTTTCCTATGAATCCTCCTGGATTATACTGCAGGTTTTATTAATGCTTTCTAACAAACATGCAACTTATGAAATAACAAGCCAGTCAAAAGCTATCTGGAGGAATTTTATTGTGTTACATTTTTGAATTTTTATTTCTCTTGCAGGGAAGCCTTCTGCCACTCCCTCCCATCACAGGCACTTCTGCCACTCAAGAGTCTTTGAGTCAACTTAATGTTGTTTATAAAACCAGGTCATTGCCAACTCAAGTCCCACTGCTGGTATTTCTATTTCTCTGGTCATTCAGATGGTTGGAGACCAGGAGCAAGGTGCAGAGCAGGAGACTTTATGGCTGAACAAATGAGCCAGGAAGACTGAGATGCCCAAAATATAATTAACCAGATTTTGCAGAAGAGGTGAGTGAGGTGCAGGGAAATTGTCATACCAAAGATGTCACGTGGGTGTCAAGGCACAGGTATGAAGGAAAGGGCACATCTCCTTATTTCCTAAGTCACAACAATCTTTTCGTAGTGCTTGTCTGGTGCAGGATTCCCTCTTCTTGTGGGATGGGTAGGGTGGTAATCACCAGGAGCTGAGCAAAACCTCTTGGTCAGAAAAAAACAACCAAAACTCTTTTGCACGATAAATACAGGGAGGGTCTGAGTTTGCAAACTGCCTGTTGTCCTCTGGGCTGCTGCAGGAGCCTCTCCAGTGTTTGCCTGTGGGAAGCTGTGGGCTTTGCGGACACTAGTCCTTGGCTCTCTTGAGAGTGGGCTAAGGCCTCATAGGAGCAGCTACAGAGGAACCACAGGGGTAAGTCAGATGAGAAAAGCATCTTCTATATACTTTACTTGTGCATCCCCAAACCTGCTGGATAATCTCTGGAAGAAGAAAACAAGTAAACTGGACCCAAAATGCCAAAAAATGACTCTCTGTCTGAGTTGAGGGGCAAAAGGTTTCTTTAGTGGTGAGGATGTTGCTGGTCTATGGGGGATAAATAGTTAGACCTGAAATCATACTCATAGATTTCCAGGCATTGATCCAGCACAGCTTGCAGGTCTCAGGTCTGGGAAATATGCTTGCATAGTTAAAAGGTATAGATTGCTTTAAATTAATCATTGATTTAATCCATCTCTCCAGAAGCTGGGATCACCATGTTGCTGAATCAGAAAAAAGCTGCAGTTGCTCACAGAATTGTGTGAGAAATGCACATTCTCGGTACTTCAGCTTCTTGCTCTTTCTGTGAAGCATATCCCATTTCCCACTGAGATGTGTGGGTGTTGAACAGCCTCAGCAGTGAGCAGAAAATCTCTCAGGGAAGTACAAGTGCATTTTCAATCCACCCAGCATCAAACTGCACCCATTTGAACACACAGGAGCCAACAGGAGATTTCTCCCAGGTGAGATAGGGATGGGGGGTGGGGAGGAGTATTTGCCTCCAGTCTTTACAAAATGGGGTTAAACAAACACCCAGCTGAGCTTGTGATCCTTCTGTGCTTGGGGATGCCATGAGCAGTGTCATGGAAGAGATGAAGAATCAGCTTCTTTGTGGACGAGCTGGTGGTAAATGCCTGGGGATAGAGAAAATGTGGTGCCCTCAGTAAAGTGAAGTTTCTAAGGAGGATGGAGACCATGGAGAAGATGCCAAAGACTGGCTGAGGAGCTGCTTCCCTGCCAAAGTGGTGCTGGCTTCTCTTGTAGGCAGCCTGACAGCTAGGGCAGGAGAGGGAAAGGCTGGGGCACTGAGAAGAAGCACCCCAAATAATTTCATTGGAGGAAATGTGAGGAGAAAGCTAACAGCAAGGTGATGGCTAGACAGCCTGCTCAGGGAAGGCAGCAAGGAGTGCAAGAGACTTGCTTAAGCATTTAGAGACCATCAGATATGGCAAGTCATTGAGCTGCTGCACTTAATGAGTTCAGGTTGTGAGGAAGCTCCTTTCAGCAGTGGGTGTGAATGGAGTGCAAAGGAGAACACATTAGCTGAACACTCTACCTGAGGTATTTAATGAGGTGCCCCTCGTTAGCTGACTCTCTAGAGCCAGCTCTGTGTGTGCTCCCAGCCTGCTCCCATCACAGGGCACAATCCCTGTGTGGTGCTGCCAGCACAGGTCAGTCTGTAATTGGAGTGAGACAGGAGTGTGTGTAGTCAGTGGCTGCAGCTGAGCTGGTGGCTGGTGAGAGGTTATGCCATGGGCTCATCACTTCAGAGCATATTTTCCCAGGTCCTGAGAAGAGCCGAGAAAACCAAACCCACAGGGAATCTGGCAACAGTCATTAAGAAGGGGGTTTGTTTCTGCACTGGCTGGGCAAGTACTGCATGGCTGGGGAATTCAATTAACAGCAGGTCAGAATGCAAATGAATGCTAAGTAGAGGCTCTGATCCCCAACCCTTTCGCTGAGAAAGTGGGGAAAGTTCAGTCCTTGCCTTGCCAGAAAGCTGGCAGGTTGACAAGTCCTTTTAAAGAGAAATTAATGATCAATTAAAGAGCACATGAAGGAGAGGGAGTGAAGCCTTGTGTTCAGAGGTCACCATTTTAATCCTTTTAAACAGTAGCAGAAACACTCAACTGGTCTTTCCAGTTGTTTGGCTTATTTACTCTTCTTTCTTAGTCATGTTTGCAGCATCTCAGGCTTTTCAGAAAACAGCTGAGTTCATCCTGTATCCAAACACTTTGCAGTATTTTGGGGACAGTTTCTCACTTGCTGGGCATGAGAAAATGGTTGCAAATATCAGCCCTGAATTTATTAGGTCCTGCAGATCTTTCCCCAGCAGTTTGCTGTAGCAGTAACCACCTCTCCCTGTCAAACCAGCACCAGCCAGGCTTGCTCCTCCAGCCCCTGTTTTTTACCCTCAACCTGAGCTGCTGCTTTGTCTGTTGCAGTTTGATCTTCAGGAAGTGTGATACACAGGCTATTTTTTTCCTATTTGCTTAAAATAGTGGTGAGTAATTCCAGCCCCTGCTTCTGTTGCCTAAGGAATAAGCAAACTGTGACTCCACACTGGCAGGTCAAGTGTCCTTACTCTCTTTTTACAAAGGGTTTAGTGAAAAAAAACAGTGAAGCCCTTGTCTTCTGCAGACCATAGAGTCACTCTGTGCTCGGCTGATGGTTCCAGGTCCACTGAGCAGTAGGGTGGGATGTTCACAGCATCTTTACAGTTGTGCTGTGTCTTGGGGAGATGTACAATCCCTGGAAAGCCTCTCTGCATTGCCTTCCAAGCTGGGGGAGGCACATCTGGACCATGGTCTTGGGGTGGACCTCGCCTCAACATAATCTCTGTGCCTCAGTTTCCCACTCTGCCAAAAGGGTGCATTACAATTCTTCTTTGAGACAGAAATCCCTCACATCCATGTGTTCATATAGCACCTCACACCTTTTGTCCCTGATGTCTGTGGAAGGGGTGAAATGTGAGCCTTACAAAAAGCATATTGAAAGGTGATGAGGGAAAGGATGTCCAGCTCTGACCACATCTGTGGAAAGTATTGCTCTAAATCAACATCTGCTTCTACTGGCACTTTAGGATTTCTCAGCTCTACAAGTCTTGCTAAAGGGAATGTGAGATTTAATCAGAATTTCACATTATCCTGGTAGTGATGACAGCTGAGTTCTTTAATCTCACCTGGTTTGTTGGGTGGAAGGGGTAGCAGGTCTTCCTGATGTTTTTCCCTGTACCTGCACTGTCTGCATGTGGGGTGGGGAAGGGAAAATAGTGCAGTTTCAGTGACTTGTGAAATTAAGTAGTACTAAAATGTGTCTTCAGAAAGGCACATCTCTGTAGCTCCTGTCCTGTCCCATCAGTTGTCCACTTGGCTGTCATAGGTGAGTAACACTTTCCCCTACTTGCCAGCAGAGCTACATGCTGGTGGTGCTCACCTAGATCCTTCTGCTCTGAACTGACCTGCACCAACACCTGCTGGCATGTCTCTGAAATGGCCTGTGCAGCAGAAGAGAGGATTTCCTAAATCCCTAGTTTATGTTTCCCATCTGTGAATGGCACAGTGAAATAGGAACATCTGTTCTGTGTCATTGCTTGAAAGAAAAGATTGTCTTGAGATCAAACACTGGGGACTGTTCTTTGCAGGAGACAAAATTTGTTTGACTTGGGGTTCTTCACTTCTCTTTTAATCTACTATAAATAAAACTCTGCAAGGGTTATATGACCACACCACTGCTTTCTGCTGAGGATTTTATTCCAAGGCCTGATGAATGAATCATGTGTGAGCTGCTGTAGTTTTCAATGCACAGAATTATCACGGGACATTTTTCCTCCTCTGGATCTTGCTCTTGAAGGCAAAATCATTGTCAAGAACATGCAGTTAATCTCAAAACTGTGAGAAGCAGTTGCTCCCTGCGGATGAGTAGATATTTATGGGGTCTGGTGTGGGGCATGTGCGTGTCTGTGGCTGCTATAGACCAATGGAGCACTTCTGGTCTGTGGTGTCTGAGAGCTGAATTCATGCTGGCAGCAGGTACTCTGAAGGAGAGAAGAATTTGTTCTTGGTGATGACGCTGGGACAGTGATGTAGGAACTGAGAGGCAGAAAGATTAAGTGTGTTGGGAGAAAGGCTTTGCAGCAGAGCTAATGAGTTGGAGTCAGGTGTTTTAAACAGATGCTTCCCCAGACTCTGTGTAAAATAACACTTGTGCAGGCACAATGATGCTAGGCAATGTTTGACGTGATGACCTTATAATCACTTCATTTAAGGATGTGATTAATGATATGTGCTTTGCCATGTTAGAACTTGATATCTCACATGGAGGTCACAGACATCTGCTCTGTACCAGAGGGTAAATATTCACAAGGCAGCATCCTACAGACCTTGCTCAAGCTCATAGAAGTCACTGCAACAACTTTCATGAAGTTATGTGGGATCTGGCTAAACCACAGACCCTGCAGCTGAGGAGATAGGATACCCATTTAAAAGGTTTGCAGACCTTCACATAAGGAAAAATAAGGGCTCCCAGTTCTGATCTTTAAGTTTCACTGAAGTCCTCCTTACTTTTCTGATCTGAAGAGTGAAGGACTTACCTTACTGTTGTAATGTAGATGGGACCATGAGGGGCCCAAGAGTTTTTGCAAGCCACAAAACCTTTCAAGAGATCACACCTTTGTCCAAGATGTTACATATTTTGAAGAGACATGAACTACATCACCCTGATATTGCTTTTCAGCACTGTCTGTATTTCCAGGTCTAAAGCATCTCTGTAGACTCTGTGTTGCCATATAAAACCTTAGCCCTTGGGTGAAGACTGTTGGGAGAAAAACAAGAGCATCAGCACCCTAAGCAGTGACAGACTGATCAAGGACATGTCTCCTCTTCAGACAGAAACACCATCTGCTTATAATGTTGAGTCTGACATCTCCCAAAGCTATATTTTCCAGGAATCCAGACTGACTAGAGTAATGTGATTTATGCTTATGGTAATTAGTATCTCTTGTGGCCTGGCATATGCTGCAAGTTGACCATCAGGTGGATATAATGGGCACAGATTAAGTCCAGCTTTTCTGGCTCCCAAAGAAACATCAGATCTGTTCCAAAGGGGCTTTGGCCTCCATATCCAGGGGCAGGTTGAATGGGGACACCACTGAAAATAGTGAAATTACCAAGATGTGGAAAGCTGTAATCCATCACTTTACCCAGAGTAACTTGCTTCTCTTGCCTTCACTGGGAAATAATTTTGATGGTCTAAATCACTATGTGGGGGCTTTTCCCTGTGAGAGTGAGTGCAGTGAACATGTTTGCATCCGGAGAAGAAGAGCAAATATTATAATATATAATATGTAACATACAGTGTATCAAGTATAATATGTAATGCACACTTTTATTTCAGTTGATGAGGAGCCAACAGCCCTGAAATTTAAACCTCTATCAGCACTTTTCAAGAGGAAGATGTAACACTGAGGTCTCTGATGAACTCCATCTGAAATCATGAGGTGGAATTGCAGAGGAATACACCATGGGTTTTTTTGTCCCTTTCAGATCAACTGTCTTTTGGCCTGACCTGGCTAGCAGAGAGAAGACCAGAGTGTGACAGAGAATGAACTGAATGTTTGCCTCCTGGGTGAATAAATGCATGTAACTTCAGGCCTGCTCTTCCAGTGAAGCTGCTTGCTAATTAGTTTGCCAAGAGTAACCTTTGACAGTTAAACACAGGAGACACAATCCTCCCTGCAAGGTAATTAAAAATATTTGCCTCCTGCTGATAACTGACCTGCTAATCTCCTCCTGTTTGAGGAAGCTTCATAAGAAATTACTGAGCTGTTTATGTAACAGGACAGCCCCTTGCATGTATGTTTCCTGTCCAATACCTTTCTTCAGCTCAGTGTTTTCAGAGGGTGTCATAAGAAGGAGAAGCTTTTTTGAACATCTGAGAGCCTCTTTTTTGTTTGTGTGAAGGCGGAAAGAATGATCTTCAGATTACCTAAGAAACCAACAAACCACAAAGGTGCTATGGAAGTAGATGGTCTGATCAGAGGGTAGAGGCAAAGCTTTGATGATGCTGGAAGACAAGGCTGATGGGCCCACTGACTGCCCAGCTGAGATCCCCCTTCTGTCTGGAACCCAAATCCCAAGCAGAGTGGCACCCAAACAACTCTTTGTTCCTTTCTTAGTCTGTCTCCCAGAAGTGTCCTCTTCTGATTTCAGCTTCCTCCAGACTGTGGGCAGATGTCTTGGCATGAGAGGATGGTGCAGGAGAGGCTGGGTTCATGTCAGGTCGCAGCTCGTTGAAGGGAGGGCTCAGCTGGTTCAGCTGGGCTGAGTTCTCTACAGGCACCCTGAGGAGATGCAACTTGGTGAAGAAATACCAGTATTTAACCTTCAGTCTTCAGCTAAAATGGTTAATTGGAGGTTAATTGACCCCTGATCTAAAGGGGTTCGGTGTATAGCACGAGTAGGGGATGGGAGCATCTGCTAACAAATCTAGGAACAGCTGCTCCAGATGCTTTAGGTAGTGAAGGCAGTGCTGCCTGCGATGGGAAAGCTCCCGGGAAGAGCAGAGTAAAAGTAGGAGCTATCCCTGCTGAGATGCAGTGAGCACATTGGATCTTGCATTTGTCCTGAGGGACACTAGGCATGAATATCACTGCCAATTCTCTGATCAGAAAAGCCAGCTTTGATCTACATTCAGAAACTACAAAAGCTTTGTCCCTGACATAAGAACATTCATGTAGGACCAGGTAAGAATATCTGCCTTACCTATTGTGCTGCCTCAACAACTATCAATGACAGAGGCTTAGATTATGAGGACCTCAGGACCACGGCAAACCTAGAGCAGGCTTCCCCCTTTAAGCAGTTCCTGGTGATCAGAAACATTAGGAACATTGTGAACCAGAAGCTGCAGCTGGTCTGTTGTGTTTGACAGGTCCAGCATCTATGTTTTGGGTCTGACCATGTTAATACTGTTGTTCTCCATGGCAGAGTCCAGTGATTTTTAATTACACACTGTACAAGGAGGTGTCTCCTTGGTGGCTTTAAATTCCTTGCACAGTAATTTCACAGCTGCCTCTAGGAATGACAAATACTAATTAATTTCCTACCTCCTTCTTTCTGTACTTGATGTTATAGACAGTTAAACATTGCTGCAGAAATTGGCCTTGCCCTCCCCTGAATTGCCAGAGACAGCACAGAGCCATGTGACAGAGCCAGATCCTGCTGTAGTGCAAACTTTCAGGCAGATGTAGTGGCATTTAGAATTGGCTTGTAGCAACAGCAGATTCAGTCTGGCATTTCCTTCCCTTAAGAGGCAATTAAAATGTAAATGCACAGATAGGTGCCAGTTCTGGAGACCTTGTGGAAATCTGCAGGGGGATGTTTCTGCAGTGACCTTTGTCTAATGATCTTACTGGACCATAAACTTCCAGGTGTCCTGTCTCCCACATGCGCCTGGTGGGAGGGGTATGGATCAGTGGGCTGCATCACTGGCTGCTGCTTTTTTGTCCTGTTTTGCTGAGGAATTGGGCTGTTGGCATCCTGCTGTTCTTGTAACCAAGGATGCTGCTCCTGCACTTTTCCTCCAGTGTTAGTTCCAGCCAAAATCCTTTGAAACCTCAATGAAAACGTGGATCATCTGTACCCTTCTCACCCTTTTCAGTCATTCTTGCAGAGAGAAACCCCACAAAACCAACATAATATCTAAGGGCATCATATGTGGTAGTTGTCATCCTGACCTGCTTCAGAGAAGGAGGTGGTGACACTGAAGCTCAGCCTTGGGGGTGCAAGAGTGCTTGGGCTGGATCTCTTAACAATGTGAACCAGGGTCAGGAACTGATTAATGGCAAAAAGCAGGCAGGTAATCTTGCCTCTTATTCAGAAATTTCTGACTCAAGTTAGTCTCTGAATTCAGCAGAAACTGGGAACAGCTTCTCCCACAGGAACATAATTTCTAGGTAGCTGAGGGTTGGGATCTTGCCTCTAAAGAAGGCAGGGCTTCCCAGTTCCTGCCAAGTTTGAAATCAGGAGCCATCAGTCTGACAAAGCCCTCTTGGCAAGTCATGAATGCTCATGAGCTATCAAAGCTCTGCAAGGCAATGAATCTTCTCTGATTTGTACCAGTGGGAAATCTAGCCTTTAAGTATAGTTCTTGAATTAGCAATTGCTTTAATCACATGTATGCAGTCTGCCAGGTTGTCAGGGCCACATATGCAAAACTCAGAATGATTGCTTCAGTGGAGCCCTAAATATGGAATGTTTCAGTAAAGCCTTTTTATTGAGTTTATGGGCCATTAAGCAGAAAGTGTGATGGAGAGTCGTGCCACAGCCTACCTGGAGCAGGGGCAGCCTCCTTCATCACTGCCGTGTGCAATTAGGGCACAGCTCACAGGTCATTTGGTATTAATTGGCCCCCTTTGGAGCTTGAGCACTTTATGAATGTTATTATACAACATGATAGCAGAGAACTCAAATCCATGACCCTGATAGTCTCTTTGCCTCTGACAGCCACTGCCCCTAAACAAACATGGCTTGTAGGGCTGTTTCTGTTGAGCTCTACGGAGCCACACCAAGAATGAGTTCAGCCACTCCAGATTCTACCCAGCAACAGTCAGCAACCACTGAACACCAGCTCTGCCACATGTGGAACTGTCTCTCTCAGATGTGCCATGTGTAGGTTTTCCCTAGAAGAGGTCTGGAAAGCTCTGAAAGGAGATTTCCTGACTCTTTCTTTCTAGAAGCCCAGACAGTTTACATACCTGAGCAGTACTGCTTTCCTGACACCCTCCTGCCCTCTTGCTCAAGTCATGCACTGTGCTGGTAGCTAAAGAGAAGACAGAGTTGTCTTCCTCAGTAGGGCTGACCCCTTTGTGCACAGTTTGGTTTTGCCTGTTTCTAGGATGACCTGTAAGGTGAAATGCACTGTGATGCAGTAGAAGATGCTGCTGTATTAAGAATACTCAGGCTGAAGTAGTGCCTGGGGAATAGAGAGAAGCACATGTTCGTTCCTCTCCAGCAATTTCTCTCTTTGACCTTTATTTTTCACCACCTCTGTCTTACCTTTCTCCTTCTCTCGATCCTGAAAGCAACCATTTAAAAGAGAGGGCAGCATGATGAACGTTCAGTCAGCTCCAGCCCGATTTGTGGAGGATTCTTCTGCAGTGAGCTGGAGAAGAGCCTCTGTTCTGTTGTCACTGGCAGCATCCTGGCTGGTTACAGCAGCGTGGGCATGGAGAGCAGATGAGGGCATGTGAGTGTCAGCACCGATGAAGCTGGGGAAGGATTACCTCTGCTCCAGCCAGTGCCTAACTCGCAGTTTGCCTTGGTTCCTGTGGTCCCCGGCTCTGCAAACAGGCAGGGATTGGCTTCTTCAACGTGGGAGCTGAGATCTCAGCCGGGTTTGCAACAGGCTGTACCGTCAGGCATGTTTTAAAAGCAGGTGCCTCGAAGTGTAGCCGAGATCTAATTGGCACACTGAAACCTTAGGTTTGTGGCTGAGGGTAGTTTGGGGGGGTGTTTTGCTTATTTTTAAATTTATTTATTTTTGTGGGGGGAGGGAGTGTTGACAGCTGTGATATCCCGAACGTTTCCACTCCTGGCAGGTCCTGTCTCAGCCCCCCTCCCCGGTGACGTCCCAGCAGACTCCTGCATCCCTACAGCATCCCGAGCCACCTGGGGTTTTTGTGTGTGGTTTTATTGTTGTTTCGGGTTGATGTTTGGGGTTGGTTTTTTGTTGTGTTTTTTTTTTGGTCATAACCTGCTTTTGAAACCTCTGGCGTTGAAGAGATCCCTACCTCTCTGCAAGGAGAGCAGAGCTGCTCCCGGGCACCCCCGGTTCCCTCCTCTCCCGGAGCAGCATCGGGCTCCCCGGGGCTGCCCCACGGCGGAGCCGCGCTCCGGGGTTTTTCCTCTCCCTGGGGGGGAAAAAGGGGCTGTTCGGCTCCGGGCACCTCTGTCAGCTGAAAGGGGCGGGAGCTACAGCCTTGAAGTAGAAAAGGAAGAAGCAAAAGAAGGCGCGGGGAGAGGGCGAGAGGCCCCGGCCGGGGCGCGGAGCCGCGCCGGGCACCGCGGGCGGGAGGAGGAAGAGGAGGCAGCGGAGGATGCGCGGGGCAGCGCTGAGGCGTCTGGACCCTGAGGAGAAGGACATCATCATCATCCTCCCGGGGGAATGAAGAAAGAGAGGAGAAGGCAGCCAAGCTCGCACAGAGCCTGCTGAGCTCTCCCGGGGGCTGCTCGGGGCAATCCTGGCACCCGAGCAAAGTTTCCCGAGCTCGGTGAAGAGAGGGAAGGAGGCATGTGAGATCCTTCTCTTCCGAGCACACAGCTGGGCTTCCAGCCCCGGCATTGCTGGCTCTGGCCGTGGCTTTGTCATCCCCGACTGGAGAGTGAAGGGGAGACCCGGACCACCCTCTCTCTCCATCGCCCTTCCCAGCTCAGCACTCCAGCCCAGGTAAGTGTCCTCCCATTCCAGGCAGCGAGGCTCTCTCTGGCCCTGCTGGAGAGTTTCCCAGCACTTTGCCCGGGAAAAAAAAAGTCTTGTGCCTCTCTGGATAGCTAAAGGGTGCCTGTGTGTGAGTCTGCCTGGGTGCAGAGGATGGTTGCAGCTGCCTGATTGCAACTGCTCTTTGCTGGTCACTGTCACGATTTCCTTTCTCTAGAAAGGAGACTCATCTGGGGACTGTCAAATATTTTGGCTGTTCTGCTGTGGTGAAGCAGTGTGGAAGGATGACAGCTCGATAGCATTCCTAGAACTAAGAGGGAAGCATCCCTAGCTGTGCATGTTGCTGGAGCTGCTGGTGTAGCTTTAATGGTGCTTCTAAAATGCTGCCTGAATATGTCAGTGTGCTTGTTGAGCTCTAGGAACTCTTAGAGCTATGAATGAATGTCTCTGTCCCTCTGAGAATACAGGGGGGGTGTGTGTGGATATTCCCCTGGAAGGAATCTCTATAGCCTCTGGATTTCCATCACTCTATCTTGGATATGCAGCCTTTGTGTGTGTGTAGTTTGGCAGTGATGTGTTTCCAGCTGAAATGTTTGGAGAAGAAACCCTGACTCTGCCCAGTAAGAAAAGAACCAGTTTCACACAGAGAGCCCAAAGATAACTTCTTCCTCTCCTGATGGAAAAGGACTTGGTCGTTTTGGATAGGTAATTTGACTTGAAAGAAGGTTGGTCATTTTTGAACCTGTTAACTTGGCTGAAGTAGAAGCAGGAAGGTAAAAACTACCAGATATCCTCAGGCACGTTAGCAGTGATCCATATCTAACAATTCTTGTGGCTGCAGAGGGGATGGAGAGGGACCTGTCTCCTCACAGTACCAGCCTGTATTCTAGGAAATGACAACAGAACAAAGGATGCTTCTATGGTACATGGCAATCAGAATAAAGGTGGACTTTGTGTTGTTGCAGTGTCTTACCAGGTAGGGGAAGGTGTAACATCCTGTGGCTTTGGTTTGTTTTTCTTTATTCTCCACCACTCTGCTGTCTTTCTCATCATTATTCATCTGGCTTCCCAACAGGAATCCCATGTGTATCATCCTTGGTGTTTTGTACGGAGATCAAGATAAGAGTAAACAGTGATCCACTTTCTAAATGTCCCCAGCCCAAGTACGTGTTCTTCCATTTACTGTTGGTTACCTTGTGCAGCGTGTGCAGGTCCTGACCTAACCCTGTGGTGGTGCTGTCTTCTGAGGTCTTCTGTCCCCAGACTGATGGGAGAAGTCCTCTCTCCAGACAGGGTTTCCCTTAGGTTATCCCATGACTCCGTTGCTTTTTGCTGGGAAAGGTCTGTTACCCGATGTAGGTGCTTCAAGCAACGAGGATGGAGGAAAAGATTTTGCCTTGGACACAGCAAGGTCAGAGCCCTTATGGTGCAGCTATAGAAAAAGTGTGACAAGCCTTAAAATTGCTCACACAGTTTAAATGAGATCTCATCTCCAGCTCTAGCTGTGATCACTCCAGCCAGTTCTATCCCATATTTCTGAGGTTGTCTCCATACCCATACTGTGAACGAGGGAGATTTGGCTCCCTATGCTTTGCTTGGATGCTGTCTCAGCAGACTTGTCTTTCTCCCTCACTCATCTGTAGATACTTTTACTCCCCACCTAAGGATATTTAGCACAAACCCTTAGATTCATGTTGCAGCTTCACTCTTTGGGCAGTGTCATGGTCCTTGTGTTAGCCCTGACCCTTTGAACTGACAGATTTATATCTTCAAGTTGCAGATGTATCTGAGAGAGTCCAGGACACTGGCTTTTGTCACATTATCTGCTCTAGTCTCTGCCATCTTCTGCAGGATGATACTGATGTGTTCCCAGAGACCTAACCCAAGGGGTCTCCTAGGATGATGGCTCCTGGCAAGCTACACACATCACTGCTTTAGCCACAGTGGTTTATTGGCAAACTTCCTTTCTTCACTTGCCAGGAGGTTGGTAGTTGCCATTGCCTGACCAGTTCCTTGGCACAATCTGGGATCTGTCTTTTTGTCCTAGAGTGGCCTGTGGAGTGGCTGGTGTCTCCTCCAGTCAAGCTACAGGGTGAGAGGTCTCCATCCTTATATGCCACGTCCCTATTTTCTGTACTGTAGTTCTGGTCCTCTCTCCTTCTAGGGAGTGACCAAGAATTCCCGGGAAGCTGATGGTAACTGTACCCGCCCTGAACAAGGTGCCTGAATGTGTTGCCCCTTCTCCCCGTCCTCCCCTATTGTAACCTGATCAGTGAGAATTTTGCTCAAGTTTTACCTGCAAGTGCTCATGGAGCGTAATGGTGAACAAATATTGCCAGGCAGAGAAATGAGTTAGCAGGGACTCTGCTGGGTGTTACCACTGCAGCCTTGAGAGCAGCCAGAAACCAGGGTGGTCTCTGGAGTGACTACAGGTGACAGCTGACAGATGTGATAGGCAGCAGTTTGAAACTCCTCTTGAAGGTCTTAGTGGAATCATGACCTCTGGTGTCTGCTTTGCTTAGAAGCAGAGGCAGCTGGCTCCTTTGTGCATCCCACTAGAGCCCAGCAGCTGGGATATCTGCCCAGTGCTCCCAAGACGAGGAATTCTTGCAGGGTGGAAGAAGATGAATGCTGAGGGACTGGGAGGCAGAAACCTGGTGGAGTGAATCTGTGAGATGATTTTACCACCAGGAGCCACGCTGAGCACTTTGCAACTGGAAGGTGTAGGGCAGATCAAGGGAAGAGCCACACTGGGGTATCTGCAGCCTCTGTGCATCAAAGATTCAGCTGTAAGAGCCAGGGTGAGAACTGTGTGTGTGTGGTGGTAACCAGAAGATGTCTTGCTGCTCGTCCAGGACTGGTGAACAAGGCAGAATCAGAGCTCCATCTCACATCTGCATGCCAAGGTTCCCAGGCAGAACAAAAGGACACTGTTGGGGAAACATGCACAGATGTTAGCCTGGCTAATGGAGAAAATGCTCTTTATTATCTCACAGGCTCTCAGCTCTGAAAAATCTTTGCCTGCAGAGAGACTTCTCACTAGTTAGGTATCCCCAGGTGAAGAAGGAATTAATCCTTCAATGTGTCTGTCCCTCTCAGCTCCTCTGATGTCTCACTGCATAGGAACATCAGAGAAAGTTCACTGCTGCACTTCATTCAGGTCTAAGCAAAAGCACAAGCCAAGGAAATGAGATATGACACTGGGTAGAGCAGCAGAGAGCTTTGCCTCAGCTGGAGGTGTGGGAAAATTTTATAACCTGGGAAACATGTTGAAAATACCCGGCTGAGCCTTCTGGCATCTTTCAGGATGGTGAGTGATGATTTATGTTTTGTTTTGTTGTTTTGTTGTTTGTTTTGTGGTTTTTTTTTTAACTTAGTGGCTGCAAAGTGTTAATAGAACAATAGTGATTCTTGGCTCTTGTGGTAGAAACCTGTGCAGTTCAGTTTTCTCCCAACAACCCTTTTGAAAATGATTTGACAGCAGAGATGGAAAGAAGCTAGTGAGCCAGACAGGGGAGTAGGAGAGAGCAGACTGCTATTGTTTGCAATCAGGCTGGGAAGAGAGATGCTCCCCTGCTTGTAAAATCAAAGGCATCACCAGCAAACTGCTGGTAATTTGGCTGCTGGCAATTTGGCTTCCCAGCAAAGTACAATGAACACAAAGCCAAATCCTTTCACATCCAATAATCTCCTCCATGGCTAAGGTGTTGCTGTCTGTCAGAGCTCTATGTTCCTGCCCTGGGTCCTAGGCAGGTCCCCACACAGGCTCTTCTCCAGCCTTGTCATCTCGGTTTCCAGGAACCTCCATTCAGGTTCATTGCTCTAACAGCTGCATGTTTTTCTGTCCTTCTCCAGGGATTTCAAGACAGCAGGAGATCAGAGTCAGCCTTCTCAATACAGTGTACACCCTGAGAGGACTAAGTGACCCCTGAGACTCACCTCAACATGTTCAGCGAGAAGAGCAGCGCCTCTTTGCCCCAGAAGCCCATCCAGAAGAAGACACGACCTCAGGGTCTCCCTTCCCCTGCTCTCTGCTGTGCTTGTGGACTTTGCATCATGCTGGCAGGAATCAACATCACTTTAGTGGGAGCATTTGCTTTTGGGACCTTCCTGCCTGTGAACAACCCTCCCATCATCATTGGACCCATCCTGTTGGTGGTGGCTTTCACGTTCTTCGGTGCCTGCTGCATCTGCAGCCGGAGGCCCCCAGCTCACGGGGCCAGGAAATCCAAACCAGGTTCCAACATTGGGCTCATCAAGCCTGGCAACACAGCCTTTGAAATTGAAACTAGTGAGCACACGGTGCAGGACACCACCGCTGTTCAGCTGAGCCCCACAAATTCCCCCATCTCCTCCAAAAAGTCCACTCCAGTTCATGAGAATGCGAAGACTTGCAAGCTCTTCACCATGGAAGGCAACGGGCCAGTGGCCAAGTACACCCCAGGAGGAGAGGCAATACAGCTCAATTTGCCCAGGGACCTGGCTGCATCCTAAAGCCAGGCAGAGTTTTGATAGCAACCAGCCAGATGCTGCTATGGGTGGGCTGGAGATCCGTGATGTACCATCAGCCAGAGGCGTGGGGAAGGTGCTTGTGAAAAGCCAGCAGACAGAAAGGTCTCTCTGAATCAATTTAAGGAAGGGGGGTGCAACAGCAGAAGAATTCTGGATTTTTTGATGAAAGGAACATGCCCATTACATGGCTTTAAAAAGAAATTTGACCATGATGTTGCTGTGAAAGGATGACTCTTGGCTCCTGGAAATAAACTGGCTTTCTTGAGGAGCAGATAGGAAGAGAGGAATGGATTAATTTTGTCTAACGTGATGTGGAAACAGGATGGCTGGAAGGAGAAGCTACATGGGGCTGACAAATGACAGCTTTTTCTTCTCTGAAGTTAAGCAATTCTTGAAAGCCAAAGAA
>NW_009970724.1:123889-130358 GCF_000747805.2 Chaetura pelagica
AGGAATGCAGTAAATTACAGCTTGTTGCCACTCAGTCACAAGAAGATTTCAGCATTTTGAGTGCCAGGCTTTTTGGCAGTAGGGACAAAGCTGTGTGTTTGCTATTGAAAAAGCAGTGTGAAACAATCTCCTCTCTGTTGAAAATTCTTGCTCCACCTTGCCTTCATTTGGGTGACTTTACCACCCATTTTAAGAGACAATGAATCTCAAGGATTGCAATTAGCACTGGTGTTTTCCTCTTCTTTCCATCAGGTTGGGCTGGAGCTGTGCTGCTCTGTGCAGTACGTATCTTGGAAGGTCAACCAGGCTGAATCCTTGGGCACAAGCTCTTGGAGTAACTAGAGGTTGGCAGGAGCCTGCAAATGGAATCTTTGAGCAATGATTATGAACTGAATGCTAGGCAGCTTCATTTCCATCTTTTTGTGGAAAGCTGGCCTTGGAAACACACATCAGCTTGAGGCAGGGGGCAAATAACTGTATGACCTCAGGACAGCTGTGCTGGAAGGTAATAACTGTTATCTCCTTCCCCAAAGTGGTTACAAGACCCATTGCACAGAGTGGGCCATCAGGAATGGATCTCCTTGCTGCAGGAAACTGGCTGCTCAGTGTGCTCATGGACTTGAAAAGCAATGGAATGAGTTGCAGGCAAGAATTCATCAAGACCTGCTCAACTCAAAGACACCACTTCTGCCTCAGAAAGACCCTGATCTGGTGGATTATTGCTGCCAAGACTGTGTGTTCTTCCCTGGGCAGCCTTGGCTGGGAAGATGGTGTTGTGCTCATAGGCCTTTGCTCTGACTCCTGTAGGGGCTGTTCAAATACTTTGTGAGCTATGGGACCAGCATGGGGAAGGAGGACAGCTGTGCTTGGCATGACCAGTATGTGTGGAGGCAGCAGTAGCACAGTAGATTCTGAGTAGGAATGGCTGCATAGATTCTCTGTTTATGGAAAGACCATATGGAGAAGACCATAAAGACAGGGCAAAACCAGGATATTGCTTGCCTGAAGTGCTCTCTCAGCTTCCAATGTGCTGTCGCTTAGGAGCTTCCCAAGTGGGAAGTGGTGCCTGTATTTAGTAGCCCTGTGTAGATTTCTTAATGAAATAACCCATTTGCACCCTGAATATTTGTCAACTTTCATCATTTGTGATCCTGCAGCAGGGAGCTGCACAGTTTAATGAGAGGGGGGCTGCAGGGACAGGCTGGAGGAGAGGAAGGGATTGTGACATGGCCAAGGCTCCCCTGGGCCACCGGCAGCCCCTCTGCATGTCAGGGCTGTGGGAGACACAAGGCTGTGTGTTGGGTTAAGTGATGGCATGTGGAGTCATGGGGGAGCTGGAGGGAAGAGCCAGGGTACTGTACAGTCCATGTGTGAGGTGTCCTGGTTGCTCTGGGGAGCTGATGTGCAGCTGGTGGCCCCTTTGGGAGCTCCAATAGGATGATGTCAGATTTCATTCCTTGATGAGAGGTAAACAATCGCTCTGTCTTAAGGTGGGTCCTCCTTGAGTGCTCCAACAATTTACTGTGGTGAGCAGCTCCTTCTACACCAAGGAATTACATCAGTGTGATTTTGACAGAGCTCATCTACTGACTAGGAGGGGCAGCAGCAGGATGGCAGAAGGATGTTTCTGTGGGCCTGGGGAGGTGTGGGTTCAAGTCTTCAGTACAACCTCCATGTCCTGGGCAAATCAATGAATTGTGCTGTTGCTCAGCTCCCTGCCTGTGCTAGAGGGAAAGTACCTACTTCCAGCTCCTCTTCTGGCTGCTTTAACGATGAACACATTGCCAAACAACAGGGTTGATATTAACACACCTGAGGCTGGGGATTGCTTGAAGGTGGATGAGTCTGTGTGGTTTGATCACTCTGTGGTCCTTTGGAGCTCATTTTCATGGCTGAACTTTGCCTCCAGTAGCAGCTGTCCTTTGGCACGCAGGAACTGCTGTGCTGAACAAAAAGCTCCCACAATTTTTGCCTTCCAGAGATTGCTGTGGCAATTCAAAGGAATCGCTCGCTGATGTAGGTTTGTTTCCCAGGTTTCTGGCTCACCAGCCTTTTGGAATAGCACACAACAAGTTGGAAGTCTTTTAGAGGCATTACCCAAGGGAGCATGGTTAGTGCAGCACTTTTCTTTGAGCACTTGGAGCCAAAAAAAGTTGTAAAATCAAGTGGTAACCATACAACTCCTGCCTCTTCTTGCCAAAGGCTTGAAAACCAAGCCTGGAGCGTGAGCACTGGAATGACTCCTTATCAGAGCTGCACCAGGGAGTGCTAACAGAGATGGATAACACCATGGCAGATCACATACAAGTCGAAGGCAAATGCCCTTGGGCAGGAATGGGGGCAAAAGCAGGACTTTGAGGGCCAGCTAGGGTTTGTGTGGTTCACTCTTGTGTTGTGGCAGCACAGCCAGCACCATACAGGGAACCTTGATTCAGCCCTGGGACCTGGAGCATCCTGTGCTGCACGTGCAGTCTGCTGCTAAGCAGAAAAGCTGGTGTTTCTCTGGAACATGATGACCTTGGGACCCAAGAGATGACAACCAACAGAGGTAGCACCTGGGCAAGCAGAGGCGTAGGACCAGTGGGATCCTGCTTTAGCGGAGGAGTTGAACTAGATGATCTCTAGAGGTTCCTTCCAACTCTGTGAGATGCTGATCCCCTGGTTTGCTGGGACCTTACACCAAGTTGTGACCCTAGCCACCTGTCTGCACAGCAAGGTGGGCATGGGAATGTCTGCTGCCTTCCAAAGCATGAACGCCCTGCTCTTGCCTTTTTCTGTCTTTTGGGATCCCCAGGTCTGTCTGTCTGTCTGTCTGTCCTCCTCCCTGACCAGCCGTGACTTACATTGTCGTGAATCTTGTGCCTCCTTGTGTAGCAGGAGACAAGGGAGAGTTTCTTGTCCTCCAAGTCAGTGTTTCTGGTGTGAGTCTTTTTTAAAATTACTATTTACATGTGTGCAATGTGGAATTTGGAGAAGACAGACTCATTAAAATAATTGCACTGGGTGAGCCTTTGGCCTGCCTCCTGTTTCACTCTGCCAGTGACCTCTCTCTTCATCTTACCTTGTGTTCCTTACACTCCTGCCTGATTTTCTAGCTTGTGCAACCAGCTGCAAGGAAAAAGCATCCACAAGGGTTTATATTACCTCTTAAATATAATTTCTCCTTGAAGCCCTGGTTGCATGAATGCTGGTACCACCATGGACCATAGACACTGGAACTGGCTGCCCAGGGAGGTCGTTGAGTCACCATCCCTGGATGTGTTTAAGGGTTGTTTGGATGTGGTGTTGGTGGATCTGGTTTAGGGGAGAACTTTGTAGAGTAGGGACGATGGTTGGACTCGGTGGTCCCAAGGGGCTTTTCCAACCTGAATGATTCTATGACCCCCACTATCATTGCTTTGGCTAACACAGGAATAGCCCAATTTAGACCTTTTTTTTTTTTTTTTTTTTTTTCTTCTGCATGGATGTGTTAACCCCCAGCTGTGTACCCAAACAGGCCAGATGTGAATTGTGTGTCTCCAGTTTATCAGGGACATGGGAGGCACAGGTTTGTGGGCTGGGGTGGGTGAGGACAGTGGGCTGTTCTGAATTCAGCCTCTCCAGTGATGGAGGACTGAACTGGATTATTTAGACTGATCCTCCTCTGTCCTGGGTATAGAAGGATGTTCAATTTATGGTGTGGGGAAGGGGTGGAAGCTGTATCCATGTGTCTTTGTTTGTGTCTAGGATTGGTGCCATCACTTTTCTGTGCTCCTTCTGGGCTTAGCCCAACATGGTCTCTTGGAGATGAATCAAGGAGGGATAGCACAGTGAGAATAAAGAGGATTTGAGAGCCTTGCACATCCACCTCGTCAAAGGGCTTCTCTCCCATGTGCAGCCAAGGGATTTGAGGCAAGAGGAAATCTCTCCATTCCAGGCAGGCTGACTGGTTAAAGACCTGGGAAATGAGCTGGCTAAGAAGGCTCCACTGACAATGTGTGTGAAATGAAACCTGCTCCCTTCAGAAAGGATTTTTTTTTGCCATTAGGAAGAAGTCCTTGGAAGGGTTTTTCTATTTTAAAAGTGGGACCAGAGAGGAAAGCAGAGAGGAGGGTTTGCTGAGCACCCACTGCTGCTCTCCTGGACTTGCAGCCTGTAGTGTTCCTGCCACAGCAGCTGCCCAGCACTAACATAGATGTTGAGCTTCTTTCTCCATCTGGAAGAATAAAACAGAAACATTACATGGAATTTAACTAGCTTTTTCTAATTCCCAGCCCAAATTTACTTATGGCTAGTTTGTTTCCTTTTATCCTTGTACCAACAGTGGCTTTTAACTGAGTTACCTTTTTACCTCCTGGAAATTTGTATCCCTGAAATAATTTAGATTCCTTGTAGATTTCCTAGAGCCTCCCTTTCATTAGGCTGAACTGGCTGACCCCTTCCATCTTTCCCTCCTGTGAAATGCTCACGCTTCCCAAGGAACCTTCACTTTCCTCTCTGGCCTGTCATTTTGAGTCTAGCTCAGGAGCTCCATGAGTGCTCATGACCTGTCATTCTTATGCAGGACTCACAAGTCCACAGCAAAGATACCAACCTTTCAGGTCTCTCTTCTGCAAGAAATGGGACATTTTCCCCTGGAAGAGGGGGAAAAAAAATAAATCCATGAAAGAACAGAAATATCCATGAAAACATGGAATTTCCATTTGCAAAGTTCCTCTGATTAAAAAAAAAAAAAAGGGGGGGAGGGGGGAAAGAACTTTTATGTCATTAGTTTCCAGTGAGTCCATAGCAAATGTGCTCAACTTAGAGGTGGAAAAGCTGGTTTCTCCAACTGCCAGGTGCTATCAGCTCAGCTGGGTTTTCAACATCCATAGGAGAGATCCTCAGACACCACTGGCTGCTCGTTGCAACATGCTCTAGGAGAGGCTTGTATATATGTTTTTTAAAACTCCTGCTGCCACACTGATGACCCCGAAGAGCTCCCTGTTTGGGGTGGCCTCAGAGCAACACCCTGCCCACGTCTACAGGGTGATATGAAGCCACAGGAGATGCTCATTCTGCAAAAGACAGCAGGACCATCAGGGTTGGTCAGCAAGGGTTGCTCCATACAGACTTGTTTCCATGGCTTCGTTTAGTCCAATTTCCAAAGTCTGTGGAGAGGAGATTTTGTCGTTTCCATCAGCAGATCCCCTGCTACTTGTGATCACTCTCAGTCTCTGTGGGACCTGCTCACACTGACATGGCTGTGAATTCTCAGAGCGCAGAGGCTGTCAGGCTTGGGGGGACAGATTATGATTTTTAAGACATCCTTGCATACAAAGAGTCTCCAGGAGTTTTTCCACAGAGCAAATATTCATTGTGAAATTCTGATTTCTTGAAATTGGCTTGTCCTGAGAATACACTAGTTCTCACAATGCGCTTGTCAGGAAAAAAACCTCAATCTTCCCAGGTTGCAAATGAAATTTCCAATCCCAGCTCCTGAGGACTGCTCTATTGTTCAATCCCCCAGGCACCCCTAAAATGAGATCTTGCTGTGCTCTGTCTCCCCAGGAGGACCAAACTTCAAAGGCAGCTTTGGGACTACCATCCCTTACCAGACCCCCTGCTTTCAATCAAGACCTAAAAATCAGATCCCCTGCACTGGTGCTTTTAATAAGCTGTGCCTCTAGAGATCCACATACCCTCCCAAAACCATTGCAGGAAGTCTCTCCTGCTGACTTCTTTGCTGGAGTTACTGACATCAATCTGCTGTGACAGTGAGCACAGCTTCGTATGGAGCTCTCTGGCCTGGTGCCAGATGGATATTTAATGAAGTTTGCTATGAAGACAGACAGAAAAATGATTTCTTTTGCTGGCACATAGGCAGAAAGGGTGCTTCTTTTGGAGACAAATCCTCTTTTGTTGTTACCTCACTATGAGAAATCAATATGATCTCTGCTTCATCTTTTTATGTCCAGCTGAGCCAGGAGAATATGATGCTGTCATTAGGAGCTGATGCTCTCCCTGCTATTGCAGGTGGCTGGTGCTTCACCCCCTTCACTGTCTCTGGGGCTCTGCACTCTCCATTCAGAGGCAGATTTTGCACATGGAAAGGATGTGCTGCCAACAAACCCAAAGGGTCTGGCTTCTGGAGCCTCCTTAAGGGTGGGCACTGCCTGCCCCCCACGGTTAGTGTGCAAATAACCAGCCAGGTTTGGTTTTGGGGCTTGGGAACATTTCATGGGGCCACTGAGTTCCCTGGAGAAAAATAACCTTTAGCTGGCAATTACAGCTGTCCCTGGGAGCAGCAGAGCTGTTTGTTTCTGGGAGGTAAACCCAGGTCACAGAGCATGGAGAGCTCCCTGAGGCCTCCCAGCTTCATGCCCCGTGGTGGCTTTTCTTTCTTATCCTCCATCTGTAAACACAAACCAGCCCCAAAGCCAAGACCTTTTTTTTTTTTTTTTTTTTTTTTTTTTTTTTTTTGCCCCTTCTCCGGGGCAAACACTTTTTC
>NW_009970724.1:130592-133090 GCF_000747805.2 Chaetura pelagica
CCACCTGACAAGTAAAAATCCTTTTTTTTTTTTTTTTTTTTTTTTTTTTTTTTTTTTTTTTTTTTTTCCTGCATCTTTGCTGGGTAAAGCCTTTTTCATGGCCATAAACCCCTGTAAATCCATCTGGATATGGTCTTACACCATAGAGATGGCCAGTGGTCCCATCCACACCTCTGGTGCTTGGCTATGTAGGTGCAGGCAAGGGAGTGTTGTGTTCTGGATAAAGAGAAAGACAGTGGCAAGGAAGGTAACTGAAGCACAGAGCTGAAAAAGGGGTCTGAGCTCAGATCAAAGCATTACTTTTGCTTTTCCTAAAGGATAAAAAAAACAATTCTCAGCATCTGTAGCATCCTGAGGTGAGGACTGCCATGTCTTCACCTGCTGCTGAGCAGAGACCCACCTGCTGTCACATCCTGAATTCATTTGAAAGGGAGGAAGGAAAAAACATCTCAGTTAAACCTCAAAACACACCTTTTGGGTGGGCCATATTTTGACACTCAATAAATAGCTGCAGATTCCCTCGTTCAGGGCAATGATCTGCAAGGGTGAGAAATACAGAGACAGGTTTTCTCTGCAGGGAAATGAGTGATGAACTTACTGGATGCTTCCATTGGCTGTGCTTTTCCTGATATGATGCATTTCTCTGGCATAATTCTGAGTTTCCCAGAAGCTCTGGGCTACATATATTTTCACAGAGCCTCATTAAAGACATGGCTTCAGTTCTGAAAATCACATTTGTTCTAAATAAGAGCTGTCTGCTGGGAGAATTAATTCCTTTGACTTGAGTCACCTCCCTCCAAGTGTTGCTGTTGTCTTCAATTTCATGGCTCAGATGATTACGTTTTTCCAACACCCAAGAATAACAAGATTAGGGAATTTGTGGCAATGAAGGCAAAGAGGAGGAACAGGCTAAGAAAAAGAGAAGATAAATTGAATTTTTCTGTTAAAAGAAAAGGAAATTACTATTTCACAGAAACAGTCTTGCTTTAGGGAAATAACATCAGGGAAAATTCCTTACTTGAACCAAAGTCTCTTAATCTTAAATAGTCTTAAATCTATCAGGCTCGTTGTAACATCCTGATCATCCTTTTGGATGAACTGGTCTTTTTTTAAACAGAGCTTTTTAGCTTTGTGATCCCTAGATGTGCTAATTTGGGAAGTATTAAATTCAATCTCGTGAATTATAAATTAGTGGGAAAATGAGAGTAAATTGGCAGGAATTGAGGTCAGATGCACTGTTGGTGCAACTGCAGCAGTATTTGTCTGCTTTTCATTTCTGGCCAGACCTTTCCAGAGGGTTAAACATCCTTGTGGGTAAGAGATGGGGGGTCCTGGGGACAGGGGGGAAAACTTGCCATCTAGAAGATGAGTGGAGCCACTGGGAAAAATGGATTCAGAAGGCTTGTTCCAACTTTGAAAATGATCTTGTTAGAGACAGAAGCATCATCCACCCAAGAGTGAGGCACTGGGCATCCCTCTTCCCTTGCAGCTGGGAAGGAAATCCAGGAGAGTGGCTCAAAGGGATGCATAGGAAGAAATTATTTCATGTCAGGGTGGTGAGACACCGGAACAGGTTACCCAGGGAAGCTGTGGATACCTCATCCTTGAAGTTATTCAAGGTCAGATTGGATGGGACTTGGAGCAACCTGGTCAAGTGGGAAGTGTCCCTGCCCACCACAGGGGGTTTGGAACTAGAAGATCTTTAAGGTCCCTTCCAGCTCAAACCAGTCTGTAATTCTATGATTTTCCCTGATGGTTCAGGCAAGCTGAGAGCAAGCCCACAAGCTGCCAAAGGGGCACAGCCAGCAGAGGGGCAGCCAGGACACAGGGGAGGTGAGGACCTGCAGGACCACGCTGCAACTGAGGACGTTGAGGGTTTTCCAGCTGGGAATGAAGATGTTCTGGACTGTGGCTGATGCCTGCGTGAGCACCTGTGACACACGGATGTGTGCCTGTACATGTGCATCCCCACACTCCTACTGCCCCAGCTCGAAGGAGCAGCAGGCTGATTTTCCTCTGAAATGCAAGGGATGGGAAGAAAACCCCCCCCAGGAGGGACAACTGCTAAAGGGCAGCTCTTCTTTCCTGACACCAGGAGCACTTTAGCAGGGTTAACACTCACAGCATCATTAGGCTTAATGTTTCTGATATTTGTGCTGCCAATTCTCTTAATGGTGCTCCAGCAGCATGGAGTGGAGTGAGTCATAAGAGTAATTATTAACCAGGATATGGCGCTGGAAAGGCACCCAAGGTTCAATTCCCTGCCAGCCCCGGTCAATGAGGATGGTGCAAAGGGTGTTTGCCAGGGAGAGAAAAGGAGAGAGTTCCCTGTGAAATGTCTTGCCTTATTATTTCCACAGGGAAATCCATAGCAGCAGGTGGAGGCAGTGAGTAGCAGTGAGGGCACTCTTCTTGCTCCTCACCTTTCAAAGAGCAGTTAAAACTCTGGGGTTTACTCCAGCAGTGACACTGGGCACAGACCCGTGTAGTGACCCAGA
>NW_009970724.1:133117-155209 GCF_000747805.2 Chaetura pelagica
GTGTAGGGACCCAGGAGCTGTGGGTGTGAGGAGCTACAGGAAGATGTGGGTGCCACCAAGACCTGGGATTCTGAGTGAAATAAGCAGGCAAAATGGTGGGAGGAAAGAGTGAACGTTCCTGTTTTGGAGGTAGGGAAGTGGATGTACTGGGCAATGAAGTGATGTGACTAAGGTCACGTAAGGATTTGGCGGCAGAGGAGAAAATGCTGGTTAGATTGACTGCATCTGGTTGTGACTCACTCACCAGACCTCCACTTTACCTGGATGTGCCTTCTGCTGGAGGCACACAGTCACCTTTCCACCCACATTTTTATCTGCAGTGACAAGGGTATGTCAGCCCCCTCCCAGGCATCTCTCTTGCCTCTTCCTGAGGCTTGGTACCCACAGGAGGCTTCACCCAGGGCCAGAGCTGGTGCAGTAACATCAAACTGGCAGGTCCTGAAAGTTCCTATCAAAGGCAAGAAAGCAAGTCCCAGCCAGGAGCAGGTACCAGCTGTATTGCTGCTGACAGTGTTCTCAGGCAGGTCACTCTCTGCTTTGAGGCTGTATTTACTCCATTAAGATTATTGTTTAGCTGCCACTGGGTATCTCTGCTGAGCTGATAATTGTCCATCAGGCAAACGGCAGAGCAGGAGTTCAAATCAACAGCAACAAAGTCCAGTCTGATGGGGTGGGTTTGTACAGGGCTTTGTTGTTTTCCTTGTTGTGTGGAATGGATTTTGTTTCAATGGGAGACCGGGAGTGATAAAACACATTCCTGAAGACAGGAAGATGATATCTGCTGAGGACAGTAGACACTTGGAACAGCCATTACAGACCCTGCAGGTACAACATGAGTCTGGGCAGGCAAGAGCATCTGAGGTAACTGGTTTGCATTTTATGAGTGTGGATCTGTGTTAAGAAAAGCAAAGAGTCAGTCTGTGGAGGTGAAGAGCTGCCTGGAGTGATAAAAGCATTCATCTGTCTTCTTTTATGATCTGTGAAGCAAAACTGAATGGAAGTGGTGGTGATGGGTTAGAAGCATCAAGCCACAGGCAATTGTCTGATGGGCAGACACAGGGTGCAGCCCATGTGTCCCTGGGAGCAGAGCTGTGACAGGCAGCACTTAGCTTGAACAGCCTTCCTCAGGGCCTTGGTGAGGATGTGCAGCCCACCAGGGGTTTCTCACACATCCCCAGGCACTCAGGGAAGACCTGAGAACCCCCCTGCTCCTCTGGGCCCAGACAGACATCAGTCTGCTCCTGCTGCATGAAAGACCTCCTTGTTTTCCCCAGGATTAGAAAGTTTAGTTGGCTCAGAATAGGGCCTGTCAAATACCCCAAGCTGAGCAAGGGAGGAGCTGAGCAGGAGCAGAGGGTTGTAGGTGTGTGGGGGGTGAGATCTCTCTTTTGGAAGCCATGGGCAGCAATGGGAAGGATATAAAAATAAAGGAGCATTTTCCTCCCCAAATAAATCAATGCTAACTGGGTGAGAAAGATTTCAGAATAAAATAAAAAGTAGGCAGCAGTGAGAAAAAGAGCAGCCTTGAGAGTGTACTGCCCACTTTGGGTGCTTCATGAAGTAGAGTGGGGTAAACCACCATTAATTAATGTCTGCAGAGCTCTGTCTCTTTGGGAGATTCAGCTATGATTTACTGTCTGTCCAGCTCTGAGCTTCAACTTGCCTTTTTGTTGGTAAGGATAGGCTAACCTGAACCTGATTCTGTCCCTGCCACACCTGGCCTTGACCTGATTTCTTAATGCTTTGAGGCTTCTCTACCTGTGGCACCATGGGGATGCATCCACTACTTCCCTTGGTCCTTGCTCCAGCCTGACTGATGGTGGCCCAGAAGCTGATCTTCATCAAGGTGCAGGTGAGACACTTCTTATCTTCTGGACTGGAGTTTGCCCAGGATGAGGTAGGTCTGACACTTGATCCTGAGTGGGGATCAGGTCAAATGGATGAAGTTGTCTGAGTTTTCCATGCTATGATATGCAGTGGTCTGTCAGATCTCCATTTTCTGAAGACCCGATGACATTATGCCTACACACAGTCCTAACAGCCAGCAGGTAGATGACAGTGGTGTGGTCAAGTCACCTTTCCAAGCAACCTTTAATGAGTTAATGGCATCTCTGAGGGCTTGGCATTCAGAAAAAATTGAGAACCATGGTTAACTATGGACCAAAGAGACCATACCTGGCTGTTTCCCCAGGGAAAAATTGTGCTCACAGATTCTGGAACCCTTCCACTGACATAAAATACAGTAGAGGTGAGATTAGCTACCTGTTTGCCAGCTGAGGAGCTCTGGGTGGTGGGTATATCACCTATAGCACAAGAATCACCTGTAAGAACTAAACCCCTTGTGGTTACAGACCCTCTCTCCCCCAGACTGCTTTAAGGCTAGGCCACCTGCTCATCACCTACTGGGAAAAAAAAACAACAGTAAGACATTTAGGTCTTCAAAACAATAAAAAAGGGATATCAGAAGCCCATGTAGAATAGTAACACTTGCATATTCCTGAGTAGGAAAAAAGATACAGTCTTGTATCTTTGGTCCACTGATTTCAGAGGCTTTTGTTGCCACATCCCTGTGTTTTGTTTCTGCCCGGCTCTTGTAGTTTCTTCTGCATCTTTCCTGCCCTTGCCTTTCCTCTCTGTGTCCAACATCCTAGACCAATGAACTGCAGAAAAAAATGCAGTGGAAACCAAGGACTTTTGCCAACTACGTTAGTGTCAAGGAGTCAACATATTCTAATTGGCCCTGCTTTGGTGACAAGTTCTAGATAAGCTCTGGGCAAGGCTTCACATTTCGGTGTCACATTTTACTGGGACTGCAGTGATAACTATGCATCAAAATAGAAATCACTCTGAGCAAGCTCCTCAGATTGTTTCCATTCAGACCAATGCCTCCAGATGCCCCCAAAAGCCAAGTTCCACCAGAGCAAAAAAATGCTTTATAGTCTTGGCTTTAATTAACTCTCTCCAGCAAGAGCCACTTAGGCAAATGGCTTTCAGATAAGCTATTTATCAGCTCCCTAAACGTAATCAGAGTGAGTTGGATCCAATTAGCAGTACAGGATAGTATCACACAGCCTGTCTGCAGCAGCACCCAGGACAAGGAGATGCAAGGATGAAAAACTTTATGACTCTTGAGGACTTATCTGGGGTGCAGTCTGGGAGCTGGGGAGGACTTTCTTCTCACCAGCCAAGACTGCAGCAGGCACACAAGAGGTGTTGGAAAGGTCTTGTTGGCACGTGGATGTTCCCTGTTGTGGTTTTGTGGTGCTCTGCTAGTCATGTTTGTGAAGGGACCAGCAGAACTGCAACATCCCCTGTGTTCTGTGTGCTCTGCACAGAACTGGATGAGGAGAGGAAGGGATGTGTCTGTGAATTGGGCTCATTATCTAGATTGAATCCCATGATCTAGTGTTATTACTCAGAAGCTCTTTAACCAAGGGGAGATACCATCCATCACCCTCGCAGGAAGCAAAGAGGTTGTGCTCAAAGCAGCATTTTGTTGGGTGGAATGTGCAGGGGCAGCTCAGCACCCAGCACCACCTCGAGTGATGTCGTGCCTGAGCACCCCCCGGGCACCAAATCCACTGAAACAAAATTTGCTGCAGCTATTGAAAGAGTGGGAGTCTTGCACTACCTTAGCTGACCTTGTGCAACTTCCCCATCTCCTGCAAAGAAGAAATCAGCCACCACAGGCCTTGCTTCTCTTCTCCATTTTGGATTAGAGGAGCTGACTCCATCCTATGTTGTTCTCTTGGGCCACGTGCGAGCCCTTTCCCCCTGCAGCCAGGCTGTTCTTCCCCAAAGGCACCCTTTTAATTCTGAATTCTTTTACATTTCTTTGATGTGCTTGTGTTCTCAGCAGCCAGGCTGGGAATTATCACCTGATCTGCTTTTCTGTTCAGGACATTACTCAGGCCTAGTAAAACAGAGAAGAATAAGCAAAATGAAAGGTGACTTGCCACGTGAGCAGGACTGAAGATCAGAGACATCAGACAGAAAGAAAAGAGCTTTTACATCAGTGCCTGGAAAGCTTTCTGCCTGGAGTTCTAAGTTTGTTTAAAATTATCATCAAGCCATAAATTTAACAAAAAACTGGTAATCTGAATGGCAGGTTTCTCCACAGTCAGGGCATGGAATAGATGCTATCCAGGTGAATACTGGTGGTGCATTAGGAAGTGGGTGTTATCCAGAAGAGCAGGCTGACTGATGAGGATGTATCAACATCAGGAGCACTGTCTGCTTGAGTGATGAGGTGCCTGAAGGCATTGGTCACGTTTGAGGGGTGCCAGAAATCAGATCCTGAGCAAGCAGAGTGGCTCAGGTGAGACCCGAGGAAGGAGATGCTTGATGTTGCTGGAGATGCACTGGAAGAAGAGACAAGAACCAGCAGGCACAGCTGAAGGTCTGGAATTAGGGATGGAGCTGAGGATAAGGCCAGAAGGTGACCCAGGAGCTACCTTGCTGATTAGCTCCTTGAAGTATTTTCTGCTACTTTCAAAACATCAGGAGGGGAGTGTACCCCAAAAGTATCACTGAGGGTGGGCCCAGGTTTGGCCTGAGAAGCTTGATCAGAGGTTAAAAGCAGATGCACAGCAGGTCACAGGGACCTGGGGTGTTTTGGCCCTGAATGCAGCAGTGCTTGCAGCAGCAACTGCAACCACTGGTGCTTGGGAGGTGCTGTGGTGGTACTGGGGCAGTGAAGACAAACCAGCACTGTGCTGATGGTTGGCAGGAGGAGCCAGAAGTGAAAATTTCCCACTGAATTGCTACTTTCCACCAGATAAAACCAGGTTAGCACCCCCTGCCAGGTTGGAAAGGCCTATGCTGGCCAGGTCTGCCCCTCCTGAGTGCTCATGCCAAGTCCCCATATGTCACCTCTTTCTGCTCTGTGCCTGAATCGTTCTCCTCCACCCCCAGGTCTAGGCACCTGCAATGAGCTTGTGAGCCAGAGAGATGCTCACTCCCTCTTCTTATTTTCATTTTTTCTCCCCCTTTTATTTTTCTCTTTCAGTTGTATCAGTCAGTCTAATAAAAGATATTGCCTCTCCCTATAAACCCTGCCTCTAGAGACTTAACAGCACTGAGGTTGCTATAACAACAACCGAGCTCTTTGCCAGCTGGAAACAGAGGAAAAAGGTACTGGGAAGACCAAGAGAGAGCTCAGCAGAGAGATCCTCTCCCCCACATTATGTTATCCCTGAGGAGCAGGATGTAGCACCACCTGGGAAAAGGCAGAGAAAGAAGGAGCTTCTCTAGGGGATGGAGTCATTGAAGTCCTGACCCTGCTCATGATGTGCAGTAAGACCCTCCCATCTCCTGGGTCACTGTTTGCCCCATTCAGGTTATAAAAGATGTGTTGCTCTGCACGGGGAGGCACTGGGGTTAGTATCATCTGTCCCCAGTTACCAGGCTGCTCCCAGGACTCATTCATGGGGCAAAATTCCTATCCTGGCCAGGAAAGAGGTAGATGACAAGGACTCTGGTTGGGTGTCAGAGCAAACCAGGCACTTTCAGAGGGTAAACGAAGGCTGTGTCCCTTTCTGGCTGCAGCTGGCTGGGAAAGGTTTCCCCTGCCCCTGGGCACAGCCCCATGTTGGCAGCAGGAGTGGGACTCTGGGGTTTCCAGGGCTGAAAGGAGCCAGGGAAGGCTCAGGAGAGGAGGTGGAAAATGCCAGCAAGATCATGCAAATGCTTGGAGGGGATGCTTGTCCTGGGAAATATCAACTTAAAAGCAGGAAAAAAAAAATGGTAGGAGAGCTTATCTGCAGTAACTATAGATACCTACAGACAGGGACACTCTTCTCCATCCTTTCTTGTTCCTTTTAGCTGATTGCAAATGCCACAGTGAATCTCTTCTAACTCCCTCAGCTAAGGGTTTATTGGAACCAAATCTTCATTTTTCCCTCCCAAGTTATGGATTAGAGGCTCTGAATTGTTAAACAGCTGAGGGTTGCCTAGAATAGAGAGTTTGTTAAGCACTCTGAGAGCTGGGCATTAAAGAAACTTATATTATTATTCTTGGATCCACTGCAGAGCTGAATATTTATGGCTCAATCTAGTTTTCCCGAGTCTCATCATTTCTTATGTCAACTTTACTTTATAGAAATGTCCACAGGGAAGGAATTGACTTTTGTCCCAGGCCCAAACTAAACAAGATCAAGCAGTGATTATTTGGGTTCTGAACAGTTGGATAATTTAATCTCAACACCTATCGATCTCCTTCTGCTCTGGAATCCTGTGGCTAAACATCTGCAAGGCAATTAACAGCCTAGAGTACAAATTCATTACAGATTTATCAATAGGTACCGAGTTTTAGGCTGAGAAAAATTTGGTTTTTAATCTGCTTACTTCTAGGTGAAAAAAATAAATGCAGCTTCACATACCCAAGGCCATGAGAAATCTGCTCCCCATTGCTGGTGTGGTTTGAAAGGCTGATCCATTTTGATCCAAATGGTTCCTGGGTTGGGGTAGATGAGGGTAAATCTTTCAGCAGAATAATCAGTATTTCCCTCAAAGAGCAGATTTAAAAACAAATTTAAAACAAAAATTTAGCTCAAATGTGGGAAAAAAAAAACCCAGTAGCAATGCCCAGGGTTGCCAGCCCTGATCCCTGCCCTCAGCTGGGGCTGAGATTTATGGGTCCTTCCCAGGCTGCTCTCCCTGCTGGAGGCAGCTTTGGTTAGCAAAGGGATTCCCGTACCAGATAATTAATTGGTGCAATCTGTTAATGAGGTTTACAATGTACTTTGTGTGCCATCTGGACAAAAGACTATTTGTGAGGATGACTGCAACATGTCCCTGCCTTTTATCTGCAGTAATGATTAAACATGGACTAATTATGGGTGGGGGACAAACCCATTACAAGAGCCAGGGCTTGTGGTGATGGATCTATCATCAATGAGTAGGAACTGCAGCTAACAGGAAAAATCTATGCCTTTCCAAGGAGGATGGGGGGAGTCGATCAGTGTGAGACAGTGTGAAAGACCAGACCCAGCAGTGGGCTGAGGGCAAAGCTCAGGGGTGCTGGCATGCAGGGTGGGAGCAGGACCAGCCTACCTTGCTTCAGGCACAGTGGGTGCTTGTCCCTCCCCAGCAATTCCCCAGGTTGCCTTTGCCAAAATTCAGCTCATACTTCAGTGTTGTGGCTGTAAGTCTGAAAGGTTAGAAGAGGGTTGGCAGTTTTTTTGAGCATTGCAATTCATCACATCTTAATACAATAACCACCAGGTGCCTGGGAGATTATTTTAATGCCGAAAAAACCCCCCACATTTCTGCATGAGGGGTAAAAAGAAAAAGCAAGAAGAGAGACTATCAGGCAAGCCCAGATAAGTATCTTCTCTTTGGCCCTCGTTCTTGTCTCAGCCCCCAATAATGTGATATTCATTTCATCCCCATTTGTCAGAGCTCATTTCCCTTGCAAGGAAATAAAGAGTGCTCAGCTCCAATTTATGCAGCAGGGAGATCTGTGTGTTACTGGAAAGGAATCAGCTCAGTCAATCAATTGCAATGTAAACCTCTGTGAACACACCCCAGATCCACTTTGCAAAATGACTCCTATAAATGACAAAACAATATGCATGAACTCTTTAGGAAGAGATTAAACAAGGACCTAGAGCTTATAATCATTGCTGCTCTGGGGTAGGAATAATTTACAGTTGTAGATGCTTGCTTGATGTGTATTTTAGCAGTTTTTGCAAGTGTTTCCCAATTCTCTTTCCTAGCCCAAACTTAAAATGTTTTTGTAACCAGAGTAATTAGAAAACAAACCCTCCTCTACTTACCAGTTCATGAAACTGTACCCACAGGCCATTAGAAAACAGAATTGCTGCAGAATGGTGGCCTTTCAAATTAGCAGCTCTTTATTGCCTCTACAGACAAACCTGTTTCCAAAAAACCTCTGAGCTGAACAACCTAGTATCCACCAGTAAATGCTCCTGCTTAGGACTTATATTTTAAAGTTATTCTTGGGGTTTTTGGGTTTTGTTTGTTTGGCTTTTTTTAATCTCAAAATACTCACCTGCAGAGATAAGGACTCAGTAGCCTCTTGTCAGTCTGGGGATGGTATTTGAGAGCAATAGGAACATTAACTGACCTCACCCATGGTCCTGGAGCCTTTGGATCATCAAGATTTCTGCTTCTGGAGGCCCAGTCCTTGGAGAGACATCAGCCAAGTGTTACACCAGAGCCTACAAGAACTCAGGCAAGTACAAGAGTTTCTGCACCTCTCAATCTCTCTGCTTTGACCCCCTCACTCACCAGGTGCTCCCAGTCTGGCTTCACATCTCCACCCTGTGAATGATGAGCTGTAAATGTGATCTGCCTTACACTGCAGCTCTAATGCCTGTTTTTATCCCCCTAATTCTCACCAGGCTTCCTATTAAAGCAATAAGGATGCTTAATATGGGACTTAATAATTCCTTGAGTGGTCAAGCTGTTTGAAATGAGCACCTCTGCCTGTGGAAGCAGCACTTTGGGCTCATTGCTGCCTCTTCCCACTGTGCTGGGAATGAACAGTGTTTTATTTATAGGCAAGACACAAAGCTGAAGGCCCAGGCTGAGTGCTGCCAGCTCCAGAGGCAGCAATCATATCTGTGATTGACCTAAATGTCCAAGCAACTGCTGACAGCCCAAACGCAGCACAGGAGCGGAGCCTTTGACAAATAAATGGAAGGAAATTTATACCCAGGGCTGCAAGAGAAGACCTTGGGAAATAAACACCCTCAGCTTTTCAGCAGCAATTGATGAATGTAGACAATCAGATTGGGTCTCACTGTTATGCCAACATTCCCCAGCACAGCAGTGAGCCTCCAGACCACAGCCAGTGACTTGACAATTTGCAATCACAGGACAAGATCCCAAACTGGCATTTTTGTTCTTCAGTTTTGCATGGACCAACGTGTGCTCAGAAATATCCAAGCCACAGCTGTGGGAAAGGGTGACCATGAAGGGTGGCCCCAATAGCTGGCCACTGCCATCAGCCAGGTGAGTCCTACACTCAGCAAACATTCTCTGGTGAGTGATAGGTAATGCCCAGGCACAGGGTGTAGTGCCTCAAAACCCTCATGCATCAGGGTGCCAGGCAGATGCTGCTGGAGGAAACTTTCTGGAGGCAATTTAGCCAATAGTGATGCAGATCTGGGGACATCTGGGACTTCCTAGACTCACAGACAAACCCCAGAGCTTATTTATTCCCCATATCCCATCCTCATCCCTCGAATCCTTCCCCACCCTTGACAAAAAGCAGAGGGGAAACCCCCAAGGCAGGGTGATAAAAGCAAAGGAGCTGGAGAGATTTGCTGGAGCTGCGGGGTGTGACAGCTACAGTTGTGGAAAAGACCCTGAGGCTGAATAGGGACCCTCAGAGACAAGTAAACCCTTGGCTAAGACCTGATGGGGCAACCTGGGCATGAAGAGCTGTAGAAAACATCTATCCTCTTCTGTGGAAGGAAATGTGGCAGTATTAACTTCTGTGCTACCGGGTGAAGCTGGTAGGTGTCACTAGCAATAAACACAACTGAAAAAACAGAAGGGCAGGCATGTTCTGGTCAGATTTCTGTATCAAGCCTTCACTGCTGGGTAAGGATGTGTGGTTTTGGCACAGCACAATACTGGGAGGAAATACAGATGTTGCACAAGCCAGGTAGTGATTTAAAGCTGGCCAGGGCTCTTGTATTTTGCTCCCTAATGTTGTTGTTCACAAATAGGATTTACTTGATGTTGAGGGGGGACAGGCAGGAACATAGCACTAACCAGCAGAGAACTTCCCAACTTGGTGCAGGCCTCACCCCAGTCAGGAGCATCCTCTTCTTCAGCACTCTGCTGCAAACTGATGGGATAACACAGTGCATGGCTGTGCAGAGCAATGCTAGAGATGGGACAATGTGTCCATGGGTGACTTTACTGCTGACCCTCCCTGCTACAGACATCCAGTGAGGAAAAACCCAGCTCTGGGCACCACCTCATCTGCCTGGTCTTTTTTTCTCTACACCATCTCACAAGCTTGGACTTCTGGAGCCTGTGCTCTGAGCAGTGGTTATTGCACACAATTTCCCCCTCAACTGCTCTGACAAGTAATAGAATTATCCTCCTTCCCAAGTTCATGGGCCAGGAGCTCTCCAGCTTTAATTCAGTGATAGATCTTCACTGCATGCAGGGAGAAGGGCAGGAGAGGAGGGGATGGGGTGGTACAGCCATAAACAGGGCTCTGATAAATGCTAATGAATTTACAGGGATGACTCCAATCCGTTAGCTGATGCCGGAGAGCCACACAGTCCCACAGAGCCCTGCCACCCTCCTGCCTCTGCAAAAAATACTTCAAGAGACAGGTAATTTGCCCTTTTGTTGTAATTAATTACAGTCAGCAACAACGAGCCAAGGTAACCATTTCCCTTGGCTGCAGGGGGGTGGCTGTGACCCTCCCTGCTCCAGCTCCCAACCCAGCAAGTGCCTGGACCAGGCTGAGCCTTTCCCCACAACCCCAGCTCCCTGGGGCTGGTTCCTGGGGGGCAGCAGGGCTGGGAGATGGAGTGCTGAGGGCAGTTGGCTCCGTCTTATTATGGTCTGGCCTAGGAACAGGCTTGGACCAAGCCACAGGACCCGGTCTGTAGGAAGGCTGTGAGATGCAGCAGGTGCTGCCACCGTCGCGTTTCCCCTCCGAGCCAGTCAATGTGATTTTTTTCCTTTTCCTTTTTCCTTTTTCTCTTTTCTCTTTTCTTTTCTTGCAAAAATCACCTGCCTGCTCTTGGCTGCTGCCGGCAGAGGGTTGGGCAGCAGAGGGAGCTCGCTCCCCTGCTATCAACAGTTCCTCAGCTGCAGCTGAGGTTTGCCTGTCCTGAGTTTGCGGGTGCTCTGCAGGGGGAGGAGGTTGCGGGATGGAGGGCTGGCAGCTCACCCGTGGATGGGGCAGATGTCCAACATCTGCTGCAGCTTCTCAGGGAGGGTACAGAGCGACCAACTCCATGTTTAATGGCTGTTTCTGGAGATGTGGTTGTGTTGCCTGCAAACACAATGTGCCACGGGTAGTCCCTGCCCCAGGGAGCATCCTCGAGGGCTAGACCTCGGCAAGACTTGGCTACCAAAATACCAGGCCCAAAGGACAAGCTTGAGCACTGCAGGTTAAAAGCAGAGCTCCAAAGGTTGTAGATGCCCCCATGACAGTTTCACTCCTGCTTGTGCTGGTGCTCTGGACACCTCTCGAGGAGAGGCACTGGTGTGGCCAGGAGTGACAGAGGTTGCAGTGGCAGGGCTGCAGTGCTGGAGGAGCCCTGTCCTCTTCACTTGCCCGTGGTCTTGCTCCTCTGGTGAGAAAAGCCAAACGGGCACTAGGATATTGAAGAGGGTTGCTCTGCACAGAGGGATTTGCTAATGACAATAATAAGCTAAAAAACCTTTTTAGTGTCAAGTCACCACAAAATGGCTTGAGGTGGAAGGGCAAGATGATATGATATTTTGTCTTTCAGTATTTTGAAAGGCCTTTTAAATACAACTTTGCAAGATGCAAGAAGCTGAAAAAGCAGTTTTCCTTTGTTTTTTTTTCACCCTTCCTCTTCTTTTAAACTGTGTTGTTTTTTCCTGGGATAGAGTAAATTTTCTTTACAGTAGTTTTATGGTGCTATGTTTTGGATTTGTGACGAAAACAGTGGTGATAACCCAGGGATGTTGTAGCTATTGGAGAGCAGTACTTACACAGTGTCGAGGCTTTTCTTCTCTTCAGACTGCCCCACCAGCAACTGGGCTGAGGATGTACAAGAAGCTGGGAGAGACTCAGCTGGGACAACAGTCCCCGGCTGAACAAAAAGGATGTTCAGAGGGATGATGGTTCTTTTCCCAAGTCACTGTTACCTGTGATGGAGCCCTGCTCTCCTGGGAATGGCTGAACACCTGCCTGCCACTGGGAAGTGCTGAATTAGTTCCTTATTTTGCTTCCCTGTGTGTGCAGCGTTTGCTGTTAAACTCTCTTTATTTCACCCCATGAGTTTTCTCACTTTAACCCTTCCAGTTCTCTCCCCCATCCCGTGGGTAGCTGTATGGGGCTGAGCTGCCTGCTGGGGTTAACCCACCCCATTACCTCACCTCCTTTAGCAAAACCAGCCTCCCCTCACACTGTTTTCAGTGGTGCTGAGCACACCTTTGAGGTTCTCCCATCCCTACTCACACAGCAGCACCTGCATCCAGCGTTTCAGCTCCTGGCAGCTGCTCTGCTCGAGCTCAGGCAGGATTTCAGAGCAGTGCCTGCAATCCGCAGCAGATGGCACTCCAGATATGATATTCTAGTCCTAAAACCCCACTCCCGAAGTTAAACTAAAATGAAAAACCTGGAAAAGTTCAGGAGAGCTTTAAGCCTCTTAATTTAAATACAGATGCTGAGAGTCTCGAAGAAAATTCCTGACACTGGAAGATACTTTTCCTACCTTGTCCAATAAGAGAGGTCTCTTCCCTGAGTTATCAGCACGGTTTGAGTGTGGGATCCCTGGAGGAGCAGGTGACCAACCATGGAGAGATTTGGAGAAAGGCAGGTGAAGAAAAGGCCAGGGCTGATTTTATTACCCTAATAATAACAAATCCTCCTCTGAAAAAAATATTCTCACCCCAGAAAGGATGGTGGATCTTGGTGGGGAAGTTTTATTGGATGTGGGTGCTTTTCTGTTGGTTTTCATTGGTGACTTGGCTTCGGGAGGTGCCAAATTCCTGACCCGTTTTCCTTACAGCTGCATGCAGGAATCTTCTGAACATCTCAGCAGGCACGGAGGCTGCTGTTCAGTCCCAGTGGCACCATTGTGGAAATGCAGGAGGAGACACTGCTAGTGATAGAGGTTTGACAAAAAATAAGCAAATTATGTCTAATTGATTCTTCAATCCTGCTGAAAGGCTGGATGGATGATATGGGTGTATGGAATCATCTCAGGTAGAGAAACAGCAAGACCCAGATTCACTGCAGCTAGGATGTAGCTGTTAACTCCAGCAGGAACCTGTTCCCATTTCAAGTGCCTCTCCGTAAATCCTACCTTTTATTTAGCTCCCACTTTTTTTCCCAGGAAGTGCCGTGATCTTCATATGTTTCCTGCAATGTAGGTCAATCGAGTTTATCCTGCATTTCTGGGAGACCAGAGTTAAAACTACCTACAGGTACTCCTTAAAAAGTGACACTTGACAATTTTTTTTTTCTCTTTCTAAAGCAAATTATCTGTTTTTAAAGAAACCAAAAGGCAGCATGTAACTTCCATTTTTTGTAGCCTGTTACCAAATCAAGGGAAGATTAAAAGACTACTATCCTGGTAGGACACAGTCTTATTTCTCTACATTTATTTAGCCTTTCCCTTGCTTGGTGTAAACATAAAGTGATAAATACATCAGGCAAAAGGCATAAAATAATTTGCTACTAAACGGGAGTCCTCCAGGAAGCAGGACAGGGAAAGTCTCAGACTCTCAGGGTTGGTCCCTTGTTCCTCACTTAGGCTGCACTTTGGGGAACATTTTCAGAAATACCTGATCTGGTCTGAGACAGCTTTGAGATTAGAGGCATGCAAATGCCTCTGCAGGGCCATAGAAAAAAACCCGTGGGAATGTTTTGGTTTTTTTTGTGGACAAACAATATCCTGCTTTAGGTAGCTCTCCCTGGGCTCCAGCAGAAAAGGAAAGTTGCTGGAAACCACAGGATTGTACAGCCCCTGGGGGTGAGCTGGTGGTAGAACCGGTCATGACTTACCCAGGGTATAATACACAGACATTGGCAAAATGGCTAAACTTCTGTAGACAGATGGCCTTCAACACACCCTGAACTCTGTGTTTGTCACCACCTTTGGCCAGAGACCACTCTGGAGCCTTTCCTTTGGTTTCACAAGGCTAGGGCTGGGCATGAAATCAGTCCCTGCCACACAAATGCTGGTGGAATCTCCCACCTTTTACAGTGTTAATATCTTTGATATTTTGATGAGCTGAGACCTTCATGCACAAGCAATCAGGGTTTTCGTGGAGGAGTTTTCCAGAAGAACATTTATTCCTTGCTTTGTGTGAGATACAGAAAGAAAAAACAAAACTGGAGCTAGTAAATTCTGAGGAGAATATACCAGCAACCTTGCTGCAAAGGTTATGTTCAGCCTTCAGGTCTGTGCACGCCTTAGCATGTCTGAGGGAGGCTGGATTATAAATGTCTGTTCCTCACAACACCTCTCTGTGCACATCAGTGGCAAAGGCAATAACAGGGCATTTTATATTCTGCAGGTTACGTCCTACTTCAGTGACCCAGGTGTGAGAAACTTGATATTAAGTAAGCTGGGGAACTTGTGTTTCTCTCTTAATGGGATTCTGGCTGTCATTAATCCTTTAGCAAGATGTGTGTTACCAGAAGAAGGTATGTGCAATCAGCAAGACTGATGTGCTGGTTTTTGGGATGAACTATGTTCGGTTGCCATGGTGTGGAAGGTCCTGATGGGCTAATTCTCTCTGCAGAGTCAGAGTGAGGAGCCATCCCCAGCTCCGAGGGGTCACTCGTATCCTTTGCCTGGAAATGGAGGAACAGGCAGGTAAGGTGGCTGGCCAAGGATGTTGTGCTGCAACAGGGCTCTGAGATCTTCAGTGGCACTATGTGGAGATGTCCCAGTGTGTGGTTGATTTCTGATACGTAGTTTTTGGAAAATGAAGATCCCCAGAAGTAAGTAGTCATTATTATTGAGGTTTTTTTCCTCCCACAGGGCAAAAACCACAGAGAAATTCTCCCTGTGCTGCAGGCTAGGAGACGTCAGAACAAGAAGAGCCAGAAAATAGGAAAGGAAGCTGTAGGACTCTGGCTTTTTTTTCTGGCCTCACCCTGTAGCCCTTTGCCCAAGGGGGTGCTGAGCCTGGCAAAGAGGGGTGCAGATTTGGCACCTGCAGATGACCTGGTGCAAAGTCACCGTGTCTCTCTGGGTGTTCGTACAGCACCTTCCACCTCTGGCCCTCTCTGCAGCAAGGGGGAACAGGACTCAGCCTCGCTGTAGTAGAGCAGTCCAGCTCTCCAAGCTGGATTGAAAGATGGTGGTGGAAGCCCAGAGGGACAAGGGGTGTTCTGCTTCTCCCGGCAGCCACTCAGACTGTCCCCTCCAAATGGCATCCATGTAGGATCCTGAATCCCACGTTCAGCTGCGCTGGGGAACCTGCTGCCTTAGACAAGGTCAGAGGGCACATGTAGCATTTGATCTTCCTCCTGTTTTCTCTCCGAGCCTTGATTTACTGCCAGAATGTTGTGGTTGTGTTGGAGGAAAAGGGCCATTTTGCTAAAAACAAAACTGCCCACAAGGATATGAACTCTCCAGGGCCAGAGGGCCCCCATCTGAGCAGGAGGAGTGAGATAACCAGGTCTGGGGACTGTTTGGGGGCACTTGGTCAGGTGGCAATGAGAGCTAAAGATGGACCCTGAGCACAGAACATGTGGGTGCTGCTCTGTGGGTTTCCCTGCTTTTTTTCCCCCCATATAAAATTTGCAGAGTCTTGGGGAAGGCAGGAATCTTTCAAAGCTTGGAAAGATTTGCAGGAGCAGAAATCTGTTTCACATCCCTTCTATATACATCAGCCTTCTCACAGGAGTTGTTTAAGACCTCCCAAAAGCTTCTGTACAGCAGAGTAGCTGCTGAAAAAGCACTGATATCTAAAGGGGTAACGTTTGCACTGAGAGATGCTCACCTCCTTGTTATGTACAAGAGCAGAGAATAACTGAATCAAACTCACAGCAAAATTCCCAGTCCTGTGTACACAGTGATGAAGGGGAATTTAGAGTCTTGCTGCACCTCAGATGAGACACTAAACCTACTCATCTGCATAAAGGTCCTGAATACAAACATAAGAATTTGTGGAAATTCTCTTCTAGCTCTTGTGTTTCAGTCACTGCATCGACAAGTATTTAAGAAGTCTGGAAAAAAAAGAAAAGATAAAAAATTAATAGGATTTTAAAAACATCTTTAAGTACTTAAAGAGCAGCTTACAGTCAATTAAGGACCTCATAAACAGAAGAACATAAACAACATCCAAAAATTCCTGCATATTATAAAATGATTTGCCAGAGAGTGGCTTGCGTGAAGAGATTAGATATGCTTTGCAGCATGAGACATTATTCTGTACAGGCATTATGTTTCAGCAAACACACCAAGCTAATTGTATCAGAGGAAGTTCAGGTGAAGCATAATTCCTGGATTAGAAAATCAAACACACAGGTTAAACAACATGTGTTGGCCAGACTCCTTGAAATTTGCTGGCAGGTCTTAAATGGGATTTTTTTTTTTTTTTAACATTGAACTATTGATATTTTTTTTTGCAAGATTCTAATATATGGAAGCAGGAAATATATTTTGTACTTATTTCAGATATTTAAACAAACCAACTAACTACAGAGTTGAAAACAGTTCCTAACATTGCAGTTATTCTAAAAATATTTCCCCACTGGCAAACTCTTTTAATCCACTCCATTATTTCTCAGATCTGAAAATAATTAACACATTCTACAGGGTACACATGCAGAATACAAACACTATAATAACTCAGAACATATTTTTGGCCAAGGATAGATATGATCCCCACCTAAGTGCTGGAGCTGGGTAATGCAACCTCTGTAGCAGGAAATTTTTCAAGCAGTTGTGTGTTGTGTTGCACACCCGTGTGCAGAGCAGGTGTTTGCATGTGGAAACTTATCTTAGTGCTTTGAGATGAGCCAGCATTAGCAACCTGCAACTTTTAGAAAAGGAAGCCCCCACTGCATTTGCCCCTCCTATAGCCAAACTTCACCTCCAGCCTTCTCAGATGGGGAAGGAATAAAAATCTCCAAATAATCTGTTCTTCTTAAGTTAGCAATACTGGCTGTAGGAGCCATGGGATGCGAAGATGAAATTCATTCTGGTCCCCCCATCCCTATTTTTTGACAGGGAGCACATGCACAAAGACAACACTGAGCCTCCCTGCAAAAAAAAAGGAAGAAAAAACCAACCACAACCAAAAAAAAAAAAAAAGCCCCATCCTGTTACAGTTTTGTATTATAGAAACCTACAATAAATAAATTTTAAAAAATCAAACACAAGAAAGAGAAGAAAAATGGCAGTCACCCTGGGAGGAAGCTTCCTAGCATATGATAAATTGGAAAATGGACACACAGAACATGCTGACATACATTTTTAATGGCCCAATTGCTCAATTAATTCTTTCCCTTTTAATGTGAAAATCGTCATAATTCCTCCCAGATTAGTATAGATACAGGCCGACAGTCTCTCCTGCTCAAGGTATTTGCAGGACATAATTCATTCATAAAGCCATAATGCACTCATCTATCATCCAAAATATATTTTTTCTTTTCTTTTCTTTTCTTTTTTTCTTTTCCTCTCCCGTTTGTGCTTGGGGCTCTCACTGAGTCTCTGGGCACTGATGTATTAGCTGGCATATGCAAGCTATGAATTATCAACTGAAAGGAGTCAATTATCCACTCTAAAAATGAGTGTCTGGGCACCAATAGCCTGAGGGGCCTTTTTTGTATTTACGAAATGATTTCATGGCAAGTAGAGGTGTGTGTGTGTGTGGAAGGGGGGATTGAGGAGGGGGGGGGAGAAAGGAAAGGTTGTGGGGTTTGTTTTGCTTTTTTCCTGGTGCCCACCCCTTGAGCTGGAGCAAGGCGAGGAAATAAAATGAAAAGAAAAGAAAAAGAACATTTTGAACCTTGAATGCAATAATCCATTTTAATACACACTGACTTTTAGGAGTGATTTCAGCTGGCTGGAAAGGAGACTCTGCTGGTGGCCATATTGCCCGAGCTTCTCCTCCTCTGTCTGGTCCCAGCTCAGCCTTCAATCAAACCCGGAGCCCTGGCTGACTTCAGCTGCTAATAGACTGGATAGGAAATGGGATATTGGATAGTTTCTTGGTCCCCAGTCACTAGCTGCGTGCCTTGTCATCTCCACAGACATTGATTTCTCCCTCTCCTTCCCCCCCAACACCCCCTGTTCTGCTCAGGGGCTGTGGCCCACCAAGAGGCAGGGGCTCCTCAGCAAACCTCGCACCGGGTTCCGCGCAGGGAAATGAGGTCATTAGATGGAATTACAACGGGGTTTGATAGCTCAGTAATAGGTTTTAATGATGGAATTTAACATAGGACCCCCACTAGGGACAAGGCTGATATACATCCAGACAGGTCACTTAATAAACCTCCATTCAGCACTTGAGTTGAGGAATTTAGGAGGCTCTGAAAACACAGCCCTCCTTAACCAAGCCCATACATCACTGGTGAGCAGTCTCTTTGGAAGGCTTTTTATTGTTATTTTTGAGGTGTTTGAGGGACTTGAAAAGTGTAGTTGCTTTAAATATGCACATTTATTTTACCAGATGCAGTTTTGAAGAGGATTTCTTTAGGCAGCAGATGTTTTTCTCAGATGTGAAGAGGCTGTTGTGCTCTTGGATGCTAAAAGAGCTCATCTGATGGTGCAGTGAATGGTTTGGAAGTTTGAAGAGCTTAGCTGGCCTTTAATGTATTTGTTACTGACAGGTAAATTGCAGGTTAAGTGCAAAAGTAGCATTAGCTGAGGAGTCCTGGCTTCCACAAATCTACCTTGGCCTCTAATCTGAATACAAAAGGAAGGAAGGAATTAAATTTGACCCCTCGAATATGCTGTTCAATCAATCCCAGACTTATAGAGTAAGCTCCTTTAAGGTGCTTTCTGTTTGTTCTGGCCTCATCTCAAGCAGGTACAAGAATGCCCACAAAAGGGGACTCTCTGCAGGCAGCAGAGTGGATCAAAGCCTGAGCCATTGCTTTGTGTGTCCCAACAATACCAAAAGGGCTGGCTTGAGGCTCTCCTGAAGGACTGTTCATTCAATGTGTTCTCCAAAGGCTATAATACCATGAGACCCACACACTCTGCAAGCACCGGAGTCCTGTGAGAGCCACCAAGACTCCTGCCAAGTGGCAGATCATTTATGTGTTACATCAGTCCTTGAATCAAGATCCCTGGGGGTGTCTATAGGCATGATTCCCTGTCCTATGGGATGAGATTTGAAGTTTGCCACAGCAAGGTGTTGCTGAGCAAGGGACACTGTGGTTGAGCTGTGGAGATGATCCGTGGCTTGTAGCTGTATGATTTAGTCTTTCCTTGCTTGTTTTTAAACCTTAGCTACAACCCCCCGGGTTAACAAACATGACATGTGCTATACATTTCAAGCAAGGATCTCTAAATGGGAAATGTGAAAAGAAAAGGTTGAGCAGCTCAGGATAGGACATGGAAGATGAAGATCTTATTGACTGCTCCACCAGATCATTTGTTTATTATGGTTTGCTCAGCTGAAGGAAATCCTCAAAAACAATCAGGTGTTCTCTCTTTGTCATCTCCATATTTAATAGAAAAGGAAAGAGGCTCTTTTAGAAGGTACTTCAGAACTAGAGTAGATATATATCCATCAATGTCAATGAGAAATGCCTCCTTCATGGTGTTTGATGTCCAGTTTAAACTGATTTCTAGGCTTCCTTGACAACAAAGGAGGCTGATTTGATGAAAGACTATGGTGAACTGATCCAAGCTCACCTTGAAACACGTGTATTTCACTGGGTTTATGTTTAGCTGCCAGTGGGTCCCACCACCCAAACCCATCTTCTCCTTGTTTATTTTCCTAGCAGTGCTACTATTTCCCAAAGGCATTTCCATAGTCAGTGGTAGTGTTTAAAATTCCTATTAAAAGGTGGCTTAGAGATTCAAATACTTCCCGGGGGCACCATCCTGGAGATCCCAGGCCAGGAAGCTGTGGTGCCTCCTCAGCATGTTGAAGGTTCATGCAGCGGAGGTGCAGAGCCCTAAGCAATTTTCTTGGAGTAGAGGCTGCAAAACGTCTCCTGCTTGGACAGTCAGAGGGTCCAGGAGCAGGGAGCCAGGGGTGTCCTCTCTGCTGCCATGGGCCTGCTCACTGCTCTTCTTTGGCCTTCAAAAACCCCAGCCATGAGACAATGACAAGTGCTTTCATGGGTGTTTTGAATTAACCAAATTTGACTTTGTCTCTCTTTTTGTTACCACCTACCAGCAAACCCCACCACTGCAGAGCCCCTGATCCTCCCTGTAGTTTAACCTTTCTCTTCTTTTTTCCCCACTTTTCTTGAACAAAGGTGTCCTAAGTGATTTGCCAGCTCAGATGATATTTGCACTAAGTGTGAACTATGTGAGCTGTGGAAAGCTGTCTGTTTAATTTTGAAATCCCTGATGAAGCTAAGAAACAAGGCCTGGAACAAAGAAGAAACTGCCACTTTTTGGCAAGAGTGTGCTGATTTACAAAGGGCATCCTTCAATTATTTAAGGAACAGTCAGCAGTGCCATAACTTTAAGTATGAATCAAGTGGCATGACTGAAAAATTTGTCACAGTGTGTTAGATCAATGGTAATTACCTTACTGACATGAGTACTGTTATTATTTTACAGGGCTGCAAACAGGATCATGGACGTGAGGAAACACAAACTGCACTGTGATCAATACTCTCTGAAATATGACTCTCTGTGGCCCAAAATGGAGTTTTCAAGCCAGGCAAACCATTATAGACTGATTCTCTCTCTCTGCCTTTAGATGGATACCCCGAAGTAAAACACAGCAGCAATTGGTCAACTTGTTTCTGGCTTTGAACAGGCAAATAGTCACTTATTATTTTTAAGGACAACTGTGTGCAAATAATAAGTCTGTGCAGCCAAACTCTGGGGGAAGAGAGAGCTGTGGAGGGGGTGTGAAGAGGGAGGGCTCTGCTGGGTGTCTTGTTTAAAACCTACAACTGGTCTCTCTACTGCAGCACAAATTTAGCATTAAAGGTTTTCAGCTCCTCACCTACCTCTGATTTCAAAGGTTTGTGGGACTTCTGATCACTTGGAATCAGAGCTGGGATCTACTTGGATGTGAAAGGTTTCCAGTGTTTGCCTTCTGGGCAGCAACACGTGACATGGTGGGTGCCAGGTCCAGTGGTGGTTAAACGAACTCGCACTCTTGGCTGCAGTGTTTGGTGAGATGTCGGTGGCCAAGTTGGGCACCAAGTGTAAGGTGGACAAACAGGTTGGCTGAATAGAGGGCAACAGATGGTGGAGGTAGGGTCTGGAGCTCTCACCTCTCTTCAACCCAGGCTACTGAGGGCTGCCTTTCCACTGATTGAAGGCACCGTGTTGGGCGTATCTATAGACAGGATGCACAGCTGGCCATCATACAAAATACATACAGGATCATCAGTGCACAACTCCAGGAACATTCTTTAACTCTGGTGCTTATTTGGAATTGTTATTAGAGTGCCCACAGCCTTGTTAAGCAAGCAATTTATGTATTCTCCTCAGACAACTTGTAGAAATCAGAAAAAAACTTGCCAAACCTGTGAATGGGAGCTTGTTCAGCTCACATAAAGGAGACAAAGACTTAAGACAAAATGGATATACATGGAGTAGACCTAGGAAGTTTGTCAAGGCAAGCTGAGCATAGAGCAGCATGAAGGATGCCAGGATGAGAAGGGGTTAAATGAGAAGTGTATCTGGCAGTGGGCAGGAAAAGAAACAGGAAGAGTTTTTCTTGAAGTATGAAGACTGGATCATTGTCTGTAGTGATGGAGGAAGGAGCCTGCAGAAAGGTCAACTATGGAGGTGACAAGACAGGGATTAGACATACCTTGCATGAGACTGATGGACAACATCTTAAACACGGTTACTGGGCACTCCCAGAGAAAGGAGTGAACAACTGTTACCCACCAGTGGCAGATCAGAGCTGAGAAGGTCATTTGAAAACCAATCACTTAGAGGTAGCCCCTACATGGATGTGAAGGACTTTGTCACAGTGTGAAGATGTGGAGGGAGAGAAGGCCAAAGGTGAAGGCCACCAGCAGAACATGAGAGTATGGCATCTAACCTGGGACTTTCAACCACTCTCTTCACCCTAAAACACGAGCACATGAGATTCTTATAACAAATGAAAATTCAGTACTTCTGGATTCAACAATTGAAATAAGTCAAATCATAAACTAAGGAGGGACACAGAGGAAGAATTGTTCCCATGCTGCCCAGCATCTAAAAGATCTTTTACAAGACAATGAAAATGAAGAAGACAGAGAGGGCTACTTGAGAATATCTGATTTTATGTCATTCC
>NW_009970724.1:155325-159950 GCF_000747805.2 Chaetura pelagica
CTTCTTTGGCTGCTGTTAGGAAGTCTTAGTCTTTTTAGCAGGAAGGTTAAAACACATCTTTGGGTTTATTTAGTGTTTTTTCATCTTAGTCCATCTTGTTTGAATCCCAGAATGCCATAAAGAATGGATTTGGTCCAGGAAAATTTTATCTGATTAACATTTTATCCCCTTTTGTATGGGTATGTCTGTGTGTGTGTTGAGAAGATCAAACAGCTGAATGACAAATGATGGTAGGACATTATCTGATGAGAAACAAATGTTGAGTGCAGTAGGAAGCAGCAAAAATGAGCAGTGCCTCTTGTGAGGTGAATAGTTCAGAAGTGGCTATGTATTATTTTGGAAAGGGTCACAAATTAAGGTGTAAATTCATGTACACCTTAAGTTGTGACCTCATAAAAATGATCAATGGTTAATGGTGCAGATAACAGGATTCATAAGGGAAATTTATTGGCCACTTTTGTGAAATAAATATATTTATACCATACCAGTGGGAAATAAAAACACATCAATAAATCATGTAATATCTACAACTATACTAATAGCATGAGTAGCTGTAGGTATAACCAACATTTTTAGACCTGCAGACACTCCCTCTGGCATGGTACAAATATAATACATATTAGCAGCAAAATGTACTTCAGTAAGAGACAGCCACGTATATCCCACTTGTGAGTTATCTAGGCAGGCACCCCTCAGGAATTATAGTTTTCCCCTCAAAACATGAGCTGTGGAACAGAAAAATAGATACTCCACAACCATATCATGTGGGTCAAATACAAAAATGCAGTGGCAAAACAGGCTTGTACTTGTAGAATATCTCAAGTTGGAAAAGGATCCATAAGGATCATCAAGAACAGTTCCCATCAAGTCGTAGGAAAGTGCCTGTCTGTTCAAAGCAGGAGCAGATCTGTCCCTCAACCTGCACGCTCTAAGCATGAGCAGATCTGGGCAGCAGGACTCATCTCACTGATGAGGTTTGCATCAGTTTTAATTTTCAGCTGCTGTACCAGCTAAGATTAAATTCGAAGTATGATCGTGTACAGTGTCCTGCAAACACATGTCCTGGCTGTGTAGGACTCTACATTCTGCTTGAGTGCAACAGGGTGGAAGTTCATTTTTCCTGGAAGTCCTTGGGCAATTTTCCCACGTCCCACAGAACTGCAAGGTTTCCCTGGTCCTGCCTTTGGCTTTGACAGAGTCTCCCAACAGTGACAGGAGCAAATCTCAGCTTGCCCTGCTGGCTACACCCACAAGCCTGGAGCTTCCCATTTGCATTGAAGATCAACAAAGGCAGGTTTCACAGTCAAGCCTCCCACAGAAAACCCATCCTTGTGGTTTCAGGCTGGGAGTGCAATATCATTATGGCTGAACTAAAGAGTCTTTGCAATGTTCCCACCTTGACTTCAAGCTCCTGAACCTTCACTCTCCCTTGTTCCAGCACAGCTTGCTGGTTTGCACCAGGCACCATTCACTGAGGTGAAGGAGTCAGTCTGCTGTAGGTTGGGATGGACTTCTGGGCACAGGAATCTCCAACCATCCCAGCAAGGCTTAGCTGAGAGGTAAAAATGTGCATGTGGCTCCTGCAAGGCACCTCCCAAGCCAAACTCTATTGAAATCCACAGAAAAAAAAAAAATAATGTATTGGCTTCAGTAGACTCTGGATCTGAACCATTTGGAGAGCTCAGGTCTCCCCTGCCACGTTGCTGCATCTCTCCTCAGCACCAAACTCACTTGGAATAAGTGAGTAATAAACACTTCTTGTACTTATCTGCAATTTTCAGATATACATTCAATATATTCATACTGTAACGTGCTGTGTAAGGTGCACTGCATTGGCAGGGTGGAGAGATGTAGAACTTAAAAAAGCAGATATAACCTAAATTGCTTGGTTTGTGTGAATTTGGGAGGCCATTATTCAAACACCAGCATGCTTGACTTCATGAGGGAAAAAAAGGACTCTCTTCCACCAGCAGAAAATAATAAATTGTCCTTGTGTTTTTTATGTGTTTTCAGCTAAGCTGCCTCCCTTAAAAAAAAATTAGTTATGAATTTGCTTTCCAAACGTACTTTTCATTGTGCATTTTATCATCTTTAGTCCAATAAAATTTTCTTTAGGAACAACACATTATTGTGTCAGAAGGGGGGGGAGGGTAAGAATACACTGGGGAACCTTTTAAAAATGTTTAAGTATTAATTTATTTCATGATGAATTTTCCACTGTCATTTTCTTAATAGCATGCACATGAAATAATCATGTCTTAAAATGCTCCGTAATTGAAGGACATTTTCATTTCCTCATTACTGAGGGAATCCTGCTTTGAACCTTTATGACTTAAGGATGTAAGCACCAGGCTTCCTTTTTTTTTTTTTTCTTTTAATCTTTTAATTTATGTATTTCTCCCCTCTCCTAGTCTGTTGGAACAATTTACTTCAGTGATAATTTCCATGCATACAGACCTTTCCTTTTGGATGAGGACAAACGGGATCTTGATGGGATCTCTGTGATCATCCACCTGCTGAGTCTTGTGGGACCCCCATGGGGTTGTGGCCATCAGGGTGCAGCTCAGGAGGCAGAGCCAGGTCAGACCCCCTTTCTCAGACTATTTTTGCCTTCTGTTGCCCAAGCTCCTGCACTGCTGAGGTGAGCTGATGGCTGGGCTGATCAACCACTGTTGGAGGGTACGACGATGGGGATATACATGGGTCTATGTACCCTCACCTAGCCATGGATCAGCACATCCATGAAGCAGAAGAGCCACTGTGGAGCTCTCTGCTGAAAGTGCTGAACACAAATCCCTGTGGCCTGTCCTAACCCTGTCCCTGAAGGCTACGGGCCAAACCCAGCTCCTGGAAGCCCCTTTGTGCCTGAAGCTCACCCAGCCTTTTGGAGCTGTGCGGAAAGACATGACCAATGTAACTTTAGAGATGGGAAACTGAGGCACAAAAACGGGGCTGATTTTTCCCCACTTGCCCAGTAGCTGAACTGGAGGTCACAGGGCTGGTGTGAGGTTTTCCAAGCCCGTTGTTTCGGTGTTGTCCCCAGCCAGATCTCTGTTGTATCAGGACCCAGCTTCCATCCCCATCAAGCTCTCTGCACCCCAAATTCACCTCTCCTCCCTCTCCCTTCCCACCAGCATGAGAAGAGGGGAGATGGGGGGCTGGGGGAGGCAGGGGAAGCACTGCTTGCCAGCAAGGAAAGGAAGATTTATTAGTGTTTATCCAGAAATACCAGCTCGCCTGCTGCTGATCCAACTGAGCCCAGCAGGCAGCAGATTGGGGATTTGCACCGAGCCCGTTCTGCGCCAGGCCATCCATCACATCCGGGCTGGGGGTGCGTGGAGATGGGGGTCCCACCAGCCCTGGGCCCCTGAACATCCAGGGCTGCCTCCTCCCACCTCCCTTTCCCTCACTCCCTGGCCCTGCACCATCATTTTTCTCTCCCGGACTCGCTGAAGCAAGCGAGACGTGTCAGTGCCTGATGAAACCCCATTTTCACTGATTAGCTCCCTTAAAAATATTTCATTTATCAGTGCCAAGATTTAAGTACTTCCCACTTGCAGGCAGCCAAGTGTGTCTTGTTGACTATGTAGCACGTCCATTTACATCGGCGCTGACAACGTTAGAGCAAGTGCTAATGTCCCCTCACCCCCTGCTCCCCCCGCAGCCTCTCCGGGCAGGCAAAGCTTAGAGCTGTGTGATTGCAGACCTGTCCTCCTCAGCTGTGGGAAGAAGAGAAAATGAGGATGGAGGGAAGGGGAGGGGGCGGGCAGGGGGATAAAAAGACACCTCTGATGTGCGTCTCTCTTTTCTACAGGAGTCATTTGCAAAGTCATAAATTTCAATTTCCTCCTCCCTCGTTCCATTATTACCTGGGCCTCAAAGAAGTTTTACACTCATTTATTCCCAAATAGAAATGCAATTTCCTCAGCAAATGATACCTAGCTAGAACACCATTTGTGTTCCACCAAGAAGACTTATTTTCTTCTTCTTTATATTTTTCTTCTTTTTTTTTCTTTTAACACCTTCATTTACATCTCATCCTTTGGGATGGTCCCCCCCTGCTCCCATCCCCTCCCTCCAGGGCACACAGAAATGACAAGTCATTTCACTTTCTTTCCCAACATCTTACCTAGGGTTCCAGCACTCAGGAGCTGGCAGGTTGAAGGAAGAGGTTTGGGGTGTAGATTTTTGTCTGCAATGACAAAGGAAAAAAAAAGGTGGAATTTGTGAGCTGGGTTTGACAGAACAGGGTTGTCTCATTTCAGACAGAGCAGGTGCCCTGTTTATCTGAAAGGAACAGGCTGAATTTCCAAGGTGCTGGTGAACATCAAGGCTGAAATAAATAGAACCAATTTTCAGGGTTAATGATAAAGGGAGTTAAATATTTTTTTGGAGCTCCAGTTTGGGTGGGAGACAACACTGAAATCAGGACATCACTTAAGCATTTGTACCCAGCTCCAAAACTAAGAGATAATTATGAAAATAGGAGGGGGAGAAAAAGGATCACATTGTGGAAACGGGGAAGTCCAGTGTGTTGTGAAAATTTAGTAAGAAGGGGCAGGTGGGTGGCTATAGAAAAGACATTTAGATTCTGTGAACCAGTTCACTCTTGGGAGAGGGATGTG
>NW_009970724.1:160059-162749 GCF_000747805.2 Chaetura pelagica
CACTCTTTCTTGATCCAGTTACAGTTGTTTAAGTACAGGTCAATAGAAATACAAAAATAAATTGCAATTAAAAAAAAAAAAATAATGCAATATGACAGTTGAAAATGGGAAAAAGATTAAATGTTCATCTCTGACAGATAAGACTCCTTTTTGCTTTGGCCCATATTCTCACAGCAATAATCATGGGCTAGAGCAGAAGTCTCACAAGAGCTGGAAGTGGGTGGCTGAAATGTTTGGGGGACTGACCCCTTTGGGATTTTGGGGGTTCATGCCTGGAGGGATTATTCAAGATCTTGTTAGAGGCCATATCCCAGGCTTCTCTTTTGTTCTGGGAGCAGATTAGTGAGCCCAGCTGCCTCCCGTGGACACCCCACCTCATCTGCATGGGGTGTCTTAGGGGGCTGCAGCATCCAGCTCGGGGGATGCTCTGGTTCCATGCAACAGGTCCAAATGTGACAGTGGCCTGATTTGACCCTGAGACAATTGGCTCCCAGGCTCAAATGAGATCCCTGTTACGTGACTTTGAAGTTGGAGTCACTCCACTGATGTCAGGACATAAGGCTGGAGTTATTCTAGAGCAAACAAGATACAGATCTGGCTTCTTCAGAACATTCCCTGGGGATGAATGAGTTGCTGAGAGAGTGTGATTTTCCTGTTTATGCCAAAGTAGTGGCTTGAATTTTCCTTTGGCTCTGTCTCTATCTTCTGCTACCAACCAGCTCAGCAAACTTACACAAGACCAAAACTTGTTTAACAAAACCTTCTGGAGCAAGTCTTATTCAGCTTTTATTTTGCCTCTATTCACCCCTCACTTTGCACACTGCTGACAGGGAGTCCAAGAAATACCCAAGCAGAGATCCTATCACACTGACATTTTAACTGGTTGTGCAAGACCTAAATCCCAGTGCCACTGTTTGTAGAAGCACCAGGTAAGTATTCTTCAGGAAATGAATAAAAAAAATCAGCCATCCAGCTTCCCTTCTCCAGCATTGAGTTTCCCATTCCAAGATTAAAAGCCTAGGAAATATTAAAGGCTAAATACCAAGGAGATTCCTTTCATTGGCTCATTGGCGTCCTGACATTTCCACTGAAAACAAAGTGCTTTCATAGAAGAGAACAGAAAATGCCCAAGCCAACACAGCAGGAGTCTGAAAACCAATATAGTCTTATGGCTTTTGGCATGTCACAAGTGACATAGTCAGCCTCTTCCCTAATACAGGATAATATTGCTCTATCTACAAGAATGTATGGGGAAAACATTACATGTAGCACTGAAATGGTTTCATGCTGGCTCAGCATGGAGAGATAAATCTGTAAAGGGGGATCTCAGCCTCAGGTGTCCTAAAGGGGGTCAGGGGACATGAGGATTTCACTGTGGACAAGACTCTTGGCTTTTGAGAGATGAAGTTGTCCTTGCCACTTCCATGGGTGTGAATGAAAGTGTTGAGTGTTGGAGAAAGCAGTAAGAGAAGGTGAGGCTTGCAGGTAGAGCTTCCATCCCTTATACCAATACAATACAAATACAATGCAAATGGTACCTTTATGAGCTCAGAAATGGGCTGCCCAACCTTGAACTTGAAATACGGTAGAAAACATGGAGCAGTGTTTCTCTTTCCACTTGAATTCTAACCATGCACCAGCCTCTACCAGATGAGCACAGAATTGGTCCGTGTGTCACTTTTCCACTTCTGATGCCCCTGGTCACTTTGATGGTGCAACCAGCACATCATTGTGCAAAGATTGCTGGGGCAGCAAAAGGCAGCAGTGAAGGTCAGAGCGAGTTCAGCTCTCAGCTGCTCTGCTCAGCATCTTCTCCAGCAGCCGAGATGCAGTGTCCTGCAGGAGAAGACACGCACATCTCCTAAATCACCTGTTAGCAACATCCAGCTGTGTGCTGGGCCAGTACACAGAGAATTAGGGGCTACAGCTGAGACACAAGGACTGAAGGGGTAGTGGAGGACACTGACACTTGGATGGGAAGAGGCAGAGGAGGAGGCTCCATCCCTTCCTTCACTCATGGAACAACCAGCTGTGCAGTCTGTAAGGGAGGAAGTTGGTAGATTTAAGGTAGTTTTGCACCTATTAGCTCGTCCACTTATTTTTGAACTCCCTTTGAAGTCATGATGTTTGGTGTGACACATTTATTTACTAAGCTAGTAACCACAAAAATGAGTTGTGTGGCAGCTCCATTGAGTACAATGCTAATAATTGACAGGGCAGGCCAGATTGTGAAATAGAGGTGAACAGAATGGATTTTATCAGATATTAAACTTGACCACAGATGGAGTTGGCTATTTTATTAGTAAGCTATGAAGGGGAAATGCCATGCACCCACATTTAGGCTGCTATAACACTTCTGGCTTTAGCTTCTATGAATATTATTTCTCATCCATAGATCTGAGAGGGCTTTACAAAAAAAAAGAATCACACCGAGGAACAGAAACCCAGTTGCTTAACTCCTAGATGGGCATGCAATCTGCTGAAACACATTTGTCAAGTACTTCAGCTTTGTTGTCCTTTTTGGCTGCACAGGACAGTCCAAATCACAGGTAAAATGCCAAGATTTTGCTTTGAGATATGCATTTGCTTCTGGTCTTAGAGGCTTTGGTGAAACATCTAGATAGGCAGATGGAGGGAAGACTTGGAAAATCTGTATGTTAGGCTGGCTGGCTGGCTGCAGCACACTGAAA
>NW_009970724.1:162917-179005 GCF_000747805.2 Chaetura pelagica
CCTGCCTTTTTCTCCTACCCTGTGGACACAGCCCAGTGAGTCATCTCCTAGCCCTTCTTGTCCTACTGCAGTCTTGCCAGCTGTGGAGCTGGCAGCAGATTGTTTCAGGTGCTCCCTGGATTCTATGCTTTCCATGGGGAACAGGTGGAGCAAAGAGTAGGAGGGAGAGCATGAACAAGTGGCCAGAGCTGTGCTAACAGGGAAGTCCCACACGGAAGCTTTCCACTTGGACAGTCTTGAAGCAAGGTAATGGCTTTGAGAGTGACCAAACCAGCCCCAACCAGAGGCAGGTACTGGTGTGAATGAAGACCCTCTGAGACAACACAGCAGTCACCTGGCAGGGACACCAGCTCTGCATCCCCCTGCAGCCAAGCCCATCTGCCTCCTGCCATGCTGCTTACTGAGTCAGTTTTCCTCCTTGTCAGGTGGATGGATGTTCACCTCCAGGCAGTAGGCTAATTTCTGGCTTTGTTTGTGACTATGCCAAGGTTAAATCCAAACCTCTTAGAGAGATGAGACTAAAACAATACAGGACTAGTGTATGAGCCCATGAAAATAAACAGGAGACTCTACTGGGCTCTAGACCCTAGTCCTGTGGGGACAGGGGAAAACAACATAATTCATGTGACATTTGTGAGATGTTCAGGAATTTGCAAGGAAACACCTTCTGGTGTCTCCCAGGAAGGTGAGAGGAAATTTCTCCCAGGAAAATTGCAGAGTAGGTGCCCATGGCAAGGAAGTTAAAATAAGGTTGAATGAAGCCCTTGAAAATGATGAGAACTGAGAGTCAGCTAATCTCCACTAAATCCCTGTGGGATCTGGACGGGCTGTTTTATTCTTCCTTTGTTGTATTTTTGTGTTTTGTTTGGAGTTTTTTTGTTTGTTTGTTTGTTTTGTTTCTGTTTTTTTTCCTCCTTTAAGCTTAAAAAAAAAAGCTTTCTCTTCTTTTGCTCCCCACTCCTCCTAAAATCCATAATGCTATAATTAAAATGTCATAGTGAGACCACTCCATATTTATCAACAGTTGGACGCTGGCAGGTACAGTTTGGGATCCAAATCCAGAGCCAGCATAAACTAGCATAGCTAATGGGGGTTACCTAATTTACACTAGGAACCAATTTGGCCTGAGGTTTCATATTTTCTTGTCCATCCCTGAATATATAAAGTCTGGTTCAAAACTGTGTTTTCAAGAAGTTTCCTGTGAGTATTAATTTGAACCAGAGCAATCAAAAATCCCTGATATTTCACAAGGGCTGCATAGCTGCTGTGTCCCTCTGTAGGAGGGAAGTACAGTCTCATTTGCAGCATCTGTCCTTTTAAATGGAGAAATAATACTTGTCTTCATCTGTTTTATGTTTCTTACTGCTGTTGTCAACCAATACTTGCAGCTTGTGGCCCCATATTTATTGTTCACCCAACCATCCCACTTAGGCAAAATGCTTCTTAATATGCTCCATAAAGAAACTTTACCCATTTGGCTCATGGTGCTGTTAATTTGCATATCATTACCATCTCATTAGATTTATGGCTCTGATCAAATACTTCCACCTCCCTGTTACTCTGTGCTGGAAATCTACAGGCTTTTGTTAATGCTCTGTGTCTCTGAAATGCCTCTCTTCTTTCTATTCTATTTTCTTCTCTTTTTTTGGTCAGAAGGATTTGTGCATGGAAAGTACATTCAAGGCTGGGGAACTCAGCACTGCTTGCTTAGAGGGACAGTAAAGAGAGAGAAAAGAAACGGGAAAGAGACATAGAAACACATGTCCAATGCACACAGTGTGTGCCCCCTATGAGCTACAATTTAGGAAAGTACCAGCCACAAACACCCGTTATCTCTAAACCCTCACTTTCCTTTGGGACTCAATCCTTCTCTCAGGGATGGACCACTCCAGGGATAATACCTTGGCCCAGGTATCCTTTTAAAAAGGATACACAAGAGGTAAGGGACTGCGATCTCAAAGCAAACATGTTCATGCCAGCTAAGCTTGGCAGCCCATATTCCCAGCAGTGAACAGGTGCTCTTATTTAAAATATTTGTAGTCATTTAATTCTTCATGTCTCTGGTGATCACGTACAAGTGATTCACATGGCACAGTCTGTCCCTGAAGAGCCTGTGATGATCATAATTCAAACAGATCTATTACCTTTTAGCTTTCCAAATGTAATTATAATCCAATTAATTAGGTACTCTCAGTTGATTCTGGGTTTCTTCCTCCAATATCAGGCTATTGCCATACGAAACTAATGGCTGGGAGTCCTGAACATCATGTGCTATTAGTGCTCATTCTTCAGCAGAGGCTAATAAAGCCAGGCATGTATTTGGTAGTCAGCCTGAGGAAGCCAGATGAGCTGCTTTTTTTTCCCTCTCACATGACACTCCAACAAATTTTGCATCCCATTTCACCTTTCTGTGACTTGATTCCATTCTCTTTTTTTTTTTTTTTGTGCAAAACACTTTGCTTGGGAATCATAATGGGTTAAGAAGGAAAAAAAAAGGGGGGGGAAAGGCTGTTCCATTATGCTGCTTTGGTTGCTTAACAAAACTGGCTCTGTCCCCCTTAACCCCTCCTCAAAGACAAAAAGCTTCAAGCTCTGCTGGAGGAGCAGTGTGTAAAATATCAGATGAGGGCACAGCAAGGCAGTAGATGGTTCCCACTCTAGCTGAAAGTTAAAAATAAGTCCTCATCCCACCTGGGGAGGTGACCTAATTAAGAGGAGGGTAAAAAAATTAAAAAATAGTAAAGGAAAAAGAATGGGAAAGACAGGCATTAAAAACTTTCTTTTCTTCCTTTGCTTTCTCTATCAAAGCTTTGAGGCATCCTTGCCAAACCCCAGGATAAACCCAAATAAAAGGTCTAGCACTGATGTGTTTGCAGCTGTGAGGAGGTCACCTGTTCCTCCACCCTTACTCCTACAAGCAGGATGGTCATGAGCACCCACCATGAAACTCCAAGGGTGAACCATCCTGGTTAAGCTCTCTGCAGGTCCCTCATCTCATTGGGTCCTCAGCAAGTCTGCTAAACACTACAGCCAACAGCTCCAGGAGCTGCAGAATGGCCTTGCAGGGTCCAGGAAGAGACCAGGATAAACCAGGTGTCTTCACAAAACCATCTCTTCCATGGGCTGGCAGGTCTAAATCTGTGGCTACATAATACATATCTGTAACCTCCCCCAGCTCCATCAAGGTACTTGGAGTCTCTGGGACACTGGGAATGGGTCATCTTGCAGCTTTCATGCATAAACAGTGTGTGAATATAAATGGAGGAGCCAAGTATCAGCTCAACTCTGCCTGTGACATTGGCCAGGGCACATTATCCCTAAAGCTGAGATCCATCTTCCCTGTTATTGGTTCTTCTCATTAGATGTGGAAAAATACCAGCACTGTGGGGCTCTGATTTTTACCTAAGTTTCTAAAGGTTTCAAAATAGAAGTGATGAGCACTAGAATGTTCTGGTTTTCATTGTGAACTCTCAGTAAGATCACTTATTATTCATAACACATGACACACTGACCTCCATCCAGCCACAATCTTCTGGCCACATTGGGCTTTTTAACTGGGAAGCACTGATCCTGGATTAAGATCATGAACATATTCCAAGCTGTAGCTGTGTGTGAAGGAACAGACATACATCTGAAGATGGATTCTTGATCATAAATCACACCATGAGGAGCAGAGGTAGCAACTTCCAATGACAACACTATAAAGTTTCTCCTCTCCTTTTTCTTTTCTTTTCTTTTCTTTTCTTTTCTTTTCTTTTCTTTTCTTTTCTTTTCTTTTCTTTTCTTTTCTTTTCTTTTCTTTTCTTTTTTCTTTTCTTTTCTTTCCTTTTCTTTCCTTTCCTTTTCTTTCCTTTCCTTTCTCCTTTCCTTTCCTTTCTTTTTTCTCTTCTCTTCTTCTCTTTCCCCTTTCCTTTTCCCTTTTTCCTTTCCTTTTTTTATTTTCTTTATTCTTTTCTTTTCTATTTTCTTTTCTTTTTTCTCTTTTCTTTTCTTCTTTTTCCTTTCCTTTCCTTCCCTTCCCTTCTCTTTCCTTTCCTTTCCCTTTCCCTTCCCTTCCCATTTTCCCTTCCCATTTTCCTGCCCCTTCCCTTTCCCTTTCTTTTCTTCTCTTTCCTTTCCTTCAAAACACTGTGGAAAAGACCTCTAGAAAGTGGGTGGAGGAGGAGGGCAGCAAGAGATAGCTCTGAGGTACATTTCAATCTGCATGGTTCAGGAAGGAAGGAATTTTCAATCTCCTCTCTATCATTTTCAATATCATTAATCCTGAACACTCCATTTTCCATGCTCGCCCGCCCAGGCCTGGAGAGTGAGCGACACATAAAGTGACACATATTCATCACTTGCCGTTCGGCGCCGTGAAGGCTGTAATATAATATTAGTGTTGTGTTATCACCGTGTCTCTCTCGCCCGCCCCGGCTGCGGCAACAGTAGATGACATGAATCGATCACCTGTGACATTTTTGATTTGGTGTCACTTTCCCCATTTCTGCCATTTGTTTTGGCAGTTAAGAGGTAATTGTGTGACATTAGCACGGAAAGACTCACTTTCCCAACCCTTCTTCCCAAGCGGGAAGAGGGGGTTGAATCTCTTTTGTCTTGTTCCAGGGGTTCAGAGAGGCAAGGGATGAGGTGTTTGCTGCAGACTCACTCCCAGGTGGCTCTGCATCCTTCCCTAAAGCCAGAGGAGATGTGATGTCTGAGCCGGGGACATCTGCCCTGTGGGATGCTGCTGAGCTACTCTCCTGAAGTGGAAGGATAGTGGAAGGAAGGTGTCATGACAAGACACCAAAAAGCTGTGGGTCCCTGCTCTGCCACAGGTTTCCCCAGGTGACTTTGGGTGTCACTGGGGGAAGTGTCTGGGGGGCTGAGACACCAACTTCCCACTCAGTTGCTGCTTAGTGAAAGGTCACTAAGATGATCCCTATTTAGGTCAACATCACCTCCCTCTTAATTTTCCATGCACGGGAGTTGGAACTCGATGATCTTTAAGGTCCCTTCCAACTCAAAAAATTCTGTGATTCTGTGATCAAGAGCTTTGTGGCACTGGAATCACAGGATCTCATTCCTCCAGCTGCAGACCTGTCCTGTACAAGTGATTAGTAACATTAGTAATCTGGGCAGGTAAATGCAATGAATTTGCACTGCAGCCCTGGAATTATTTCAGCAACTGCCTGTGCCTCATCCTGCACAGAAACCTGATTCTCTTCTCACTTTTTTTCTGAGTAGTTTACTTTGGGTAAAGTGCCTTAACTGGCAACCATCAGAAACAAAAGCCTGCTCAGAACCAACTGATCTGCTCCCAGATGATGACTCCACACAGGTGTGTTCCCTGTGCCATGGGACAGGCACAAGCCGGGGCCAGACCATGGCATTTCCACAAGTGGCTGTTCACTGGCTGCTGGGGCAGAAGCTGGGCTGAGGCTGGAGCTGTGGGGGAGGAGGTGCTCCCCAGACTGCCACTGGTGGGCAGCGTGCCCCATGAAGGCTGGAGGACACCAACTGTTGGGGAATCCCCCCGGGCTGGTCCCCCCTGCCGGGCTCTGGGATAACCTGCCCCCTCCACCGGTGCCTCCTGCCAGCTGGACCCATTAACCCAGGCAGGAGACAAATTGTTCTCTGTGTCAATTTTCCATTTAAAATGCAAACCAGATTTGACAGAGTAAACTGAATAAAGATTTGGATCGGATAATCCAGTAAAAGCTAATTACTAAAACAAAATGAGACACTGAGATGCAATCTCCCTCCTCCCTTCTCTAACGAGGTTCATTTGATGACTTCTGTGCCTCGAGTATTAGCACTTTCTATCAAGAAACACAAGCTATTAACTCCTTTTAACAATTTATGATGTTCAATAAACTGATTAGGAGCCCATGGTACATAATTTAAAACCATTTGGATGTCCTATGGCCATTAAAGAGAAAGCAATGAGTCTGAACAATCCTGCTAATTATAGGTCTTGATGACTCCTGATTAGAAATCCTAATTAGATGTCCTAACGAAATCTTTTCTTGTTTTCAAATTTATTTTCTTTATCTCCTCACCTTGTTTATGGGATGATTTCAGGAAAGCTAAAAACAAATCTTCCCTAAACTAACAATTCATTAGCCAAATGGACTGAGGTTCCCAGCATCGCCAGTTAAAATGCCTTAACACAAGCTACTAAATAATCTGAATTTGATTTTATTCAAAAGTTACTTCCAGATTTTGGTGGGTTGCCTTTCTTTCATCTGCTTTTATTCTCCAATTTATTGCACATTATTGAAAAATCCCCCCAAGTTGAAAATTGCTTTCCAGCCCCTTCTTCTTCACCCAAATTTGAGGCTTTCCTAGAATGCTAAAATATAAATTAAATTAAAGAATGTAAAAATTTCTGATCTTCACTATTGGTTCAAATTACAAATGTTTTCTGATTTCCTCTTCTTTTCCTACAAATTTTATTTGGGTATTTTTTTACAGGCTATTTTCATTGCAGATTCAAAATCTACTCTTTTTCTTCTTCATTTTTAAAATCCATTCCACTATGATAATATTATTTGAAAACCTAAAATCAAAGGTGTATTTGTGATGCAAAGTTTAGGAATAGCAGCAATCTCCCTCTGGCAGTTTGGTTTTCAAGTCCACCCTCTCTGAGCATGATTTTGTGAAATGTGGTGATCTGCAGAGAAAGAGGCACAAGTGGAAAGATGAGCTTGTGCAGGGATGTGATGTGGAAGGATACACTAAGAGGAGAATAAAAATGGTTTTATTCTTCCACACATTCCTGTTGCAATCCTTGTTTTTTTTCCCCCAGGGTCTTCATGGCACAGATTTGGGCAAACAGGCTGTGCTACCAAGAAAGGAAAGGCAGGGAATCCAACCTCTTCTTGAAAGGTTAATTAATGGTTAATCTTCCTCCCTCCTAAAAGTCTGTCCCTCATTTCTGCTCTAAATTCATTTGCTTCATCTTCCATTCACTGGGCTTCATTCAGCTTTTGTCTGCTAGATTAAAAAGCTGTCTGGTACCAGAACTCTGCTTCCTGGGAAGGTATTTATAGATGAAAATCAAGTCACCATTTAACCTTCTCTTTGTTAACTCAAATAGATGAGCTTAATGAGGCCCTTGGCTGGGAGCACTTTTATGCAGTATCAGAATGTCAGGTATGAATGATGCAGGGCTTCTTGACATTCAAAAGCTGATCTGTCCAGAAGGCTTCTCTAAAATCCCAAACTATGGAGCTCCAAAGTTAAAGCAACAGCAACATGAATGGTTTTCCAACTACTAGAAAATCTCAAAAGTACATCAACTCTGCCAGCAAACCTAGGACTTGGATCCCAGTCTGATCTCCATGCCTGCTCCTCATCTACCCTGTGCAAACACAGTGTGGGATTTGGGATGGGTTTAACCCCTCTTGCTTAGGTGGACAAGCCCAGATTAAGGGTTTAAGATTAAGATACTGAGGAGCTCTTGCTGAGGTGATCTAGAGGAACTAAGCCAAGTCAAGACTTGGCACCTAATGGCCCATTGCCCAAGGAGATATCCATGCTCAGCTCCTGAACACTGAAGCTTTACATGCTTCAATAGATATTGGACAATAGGACACCAAAAGGAGATGGCAGCTTGGCTAGGCTGGTCATTTGTTTTGATTTCTGGCAAGCAGTCTGCTGATGGTAGGCACAGAGAGGTACAAATGTTCTTAGAAAGACCTTACAGAACCTTTGTCAGTATGAATATGACAGCCTCATGGAAAAGCACAAATCCATCCTCAGTGAAAGCTGTTGACTGAGCAACAGCTTCTGGAGTTACTGAAGATTTTTCACTTACACTTGAAATTTTTTAAGCAATTTGCAGCTGACAAAAAAGCAAAGGTTTTACTGTAAGAATAAAAATTAAAAAAGGGGGGGGACACAATATTAGAGTTTGAGAAGAAAAAAGAAAAAAAGGGAAGGAGGGGATCCAAAAGAGCTGTTGTTCAGCAGATACTATACCTGTCTACAAGAGGGACAAATACTGATTGAAAAAAAACTATATCTGGAGGTCAGATTTGGCTTCAGTGTAAATATCACAAAACCACACCAAAGAGTCAAAGCTATAACAATTTCTGTCAGAGCAATCCCACTCCCACTGAAGCCCCTGCTGGTTTTCAGCAGCCTCAAGAAAGGTCTCCTGGTACTGCCCATCTGATGCTACCTGAGACCAGGAGGTTGCACCCCATCTTCTTTTCCAATTACTGTGGTCCTCCTCATGGATCCCCATCTCACAGCAAGTGGTAGTGGCTTGGACCTAGTGTTGAGCAGCAGAATGGCCACCCCAAATGCAGCCCAAGGGAAAGCTGGTTGGAGTCAAAGGCCCATAGTTTGTGTTGGTTTGGTGCGCTGGCCAACAGCATCTCCATCCCTGAATGATAAATATTATCACAATGTGTTTGGGAAGGCAAATTCTTCTTTTAGGAAATGATGTTCCATCCTGTACAAAGTCACCACATGAATTTTAATCGGATGCTTTGCCCTTTAGTTTTGTTTGCCATGAGTTTCATTCTCAGTAATACTTAGCACACGAAAGCGTAGGTGTCGTTGGCATGATCTCTTTTTTGGGGGAGATCCATGGGGGAACATTTGACCTTTGCTTCTTTTTAATACCCAACAGAAAGTAGCTGCCTTTCTTCCAGCAAGCTGAGCTCTTCATTTGTTATCTCAATCTGGGATTTAGCAGGATTCAAAGCTGATTAGGTTAGAAAGCATATGGGCGATGAAAGATATTTTATGTAATGGGTTTACATGTCCCACTTGGTAAACAAGCAACCACACTATTCCCAGAATCATGGAATGGTTAAGGTTGGAAGGGACCTTAAAGATCATCAGGTTTCATACCCCCCGTTATGAGCAGGGACACCTCACCCTAGACCAGGCTACATGAAACCTCAACCAACCTGGCCTTAAATACCTCCAGGGTAGGGGGCTTCCACAACCTCCCTAGGCAACCTCTTCCAGCACTTTGCTACCCTTGTGGTATTCACTCCAAAAAGTTAATAGTTTTCATGCTTATTTTTTTTAGAGTCTAATTTTGCCACTGTGGAATATTTTATCCCACCAAGGTGTCCATGCAGTGGGGCTCTGGCCAATGGGTCTCTCGAGGAAAACCAACATCAATGACATTCCCCTTTTTCTGGTAGAGAGAAACAGAAGGGCTTCATTGGAAGTAACAGCCAGCTGTGAATGGCTGAACTGAAATGTTTTTCTCCCCCTTTTTTTTTTTTTTTTTTTCAGTTAATTAAGCAGTTTGGCAAAACTGAGATTTCCTGCTGCTCAGGTTACTCCAAATCTGTACTTTCTTAGAGAAAACAACAACAACAACAAAGCCAAAATCTCTTTTAGTTTAGATTCTAGACCTAAAAATTTTAATAGAAATGATCCAGTATTGATGGCAGATTGACAAATTCAGTCCTCCAAATCATCTACATGATGAAGCCCTTTACAACCAATAAGGCTGGGGGCACATTACTAAAACAATCCTCTTCCTTGCTGCCTGGTCTTATCCTTTAACAGGTGCAGGTATAATTTTTTTGTTCTTGGTAAAACACCAGGGTCAAGGTGACAAGCACAGAACCACTGAGACGTGCACAGAACAATTGCTCTCTCAGACACATGATTTATGAAGTATCTGACTAATGTGGCCATGGGAGCCTGAGAGGAAAGCAAGGAAGCTGGTTAAGAAGCACTTAGCCCCCCTCTCCAGGCCCACATTTGCATCCTATACCCACAGCAGCATTCATCTCTCTGGATGGTAGCTGTTAAAAATCTAGGCATTTCTCTTAAGTTGGTAGTCAAAGTTCAGCGGGGACACCAGCACAGGCAGATTCACCTCTCCTCTATCAGACATGATCACCACCAGATACCCTACTCCTTGGCCAACACGATGTGCTTAGACACCTCATCTCTAAACAGATGAGACTAATCCAGAAGCATCCAATTAACCTGTGTAGATCAGCAGACACGTCTGATGCTCCTGTTTACAGGCTCACTGTAGTATCTCTGACCAGCCTCGACAGGACTGGACCAAAGCAGGACTGACCTCATCCCACGAGCTTGTTTGCCTCTTGCTCATCCTTCTAACACACCTCACAGGCCAGTCACCCTTTCATGCCATCTGTTCAGGCTTGGACAAATGACAGGGTTGTCCCAGCCTTCCTCCAGGTCACTGGGATGATGCCAGCATGGAGGAACCAACTGCTTCTGCCAGGTACCAGAATCACCAGCTAATACCCTGTACCTCTAATCTAGGAGGAAATCGTCCTTGCTATAGCTGCAACAAAATAGGAGTAATGACCTTTAATTAGCAATCAGAGTTGACCTTTCTCTACTTGGAAAGTGGTTGTTGGTTTTAATTAGACTCCCAGGGCACTACCTGGACATCCTGGTCCCAAGTGCACTGCTACGAGCACAATACAAAGCAAGACCTCAGCAGGTCCCACTCTCTGCATGCAGCTCAACAGCTCTCCCTGTTACATTCTTCATCTCCAACAAGTTCTGATTTTTTTAATTATTTTTTTTTGACATACCTAAGATGAATATTCAAGGTTTTAGCCCAATTTACATATCCGTAATCCGGCAGTGAGAATAAAAGGTTGTCAGGCAAAATAAATGTGTGTCTCAAGGTCAGACCTGGTTGAAACCGATAATGGTGCTTAACAGCCTCTGCCATTCCTCCACAATGATCAGCATTGCTCTAATTGACAAATTAGCTGTCCATATGGGCTCAGAGGCAATCATACATCCATAAATCCCAATAAATACAAACATAATCTGATCTAAGTTGGATCAGCCAAATAAGTTAAAGCTAGATTTAACACCTTAAAGGATTGCATTTAAGGAAAATCACTGTTAGACAAGATTCAGGAGGGCTCAAACCATATGGCCGGAATGGAGGCCACCAGGGCTTGTTTCTACTCTGGCTTTGCTGGCAGAGCTGCGTGGGGCTGCAGCCCTGGGCCAAGGGGTGTGTGGCAGGGTCTGGTGTGACAGGGGTCCCACCCTCAGCCATTTGAAGGGAGGTTGCTATTGGGCAGGAGTAGAGCTGGCTCTGAATTTGTTGCTGCTCCACTAATGGAGTCATCAGGCATGTGGTGTGATTCTTGGGGTGCCCTACACAGGGACAGGAGTTGGACTCAATGATCCTGAAGGGTCCCTTCCAACTCAACATGTTCTATGATTCTGTGATTCCATGACTTCCCGAAAAAGCGATAGATGCAATCAGCCAATCTCTCTGTGTGTGCTCATCTGTCTTCTCCTCAGGTCCCTCACCCCTTTCCTTCCCCAAAATATCTCCTGAATATTGACTACTTTGAGGAGTTTGGAGCCACAGTAAAGACCAGAACTCCAGGAGGTGGAAACGTGGGGACACTGACCAAAATAAGAAATAGTGAACAGCAGGAGACAGAAGGTTCATGTCTGTAAGTGCCTCCTTTGGTAAGTCCTGCTTAAACACCCTTAGGGGCTGAACTTCTTGGTGTCAACCCTCTGACTTCAATTGACTTTGTATTGAGTTTTGAAATAAGCAGAGAATCACAACGCCCATCCTGGGCACTGGATGGGAGGTACAAGAGCTAGACAGTGATTTATGAGGGATTTGACCCAGTGCCAGTGCGCTCACCTTGAAATATAACCCTCAACCTTCTAGATTGTCAACATGTGAAAAGAAACTAAGGCAGCTTTGCTGCTGGATCTGTGTTTTCAGGGGACTTCAGCAACAAGATGGGGTTATCAAAAATACTTGCAGGCTGGTGCAGCAGGTTTTGGAGGTTCTGTCTGGCTCTGTTATGGCTGCCCCAAGAAGACTGCCGACTTTTCAATGAGCTGAGTGGCAATTTACTCCTGCATTCTGCTATCCCATGTGTCACATGCACACAAACACCACTGCCTATTGCCCACACACAAAATGCATCAAGGCTAATACTATTTCAGGTGTGAATTCAATGTATTTGCACCATTTTTTACATCATTTCTAATGTAGGTGTCTGGATTGCAAGTGTTTCAAAGAGGTGGGAACATAAGAAAGATTCAGGGAGATTCTTGGTATTCCTTGTGCTCATAGAGCAATCTGAAATTGCCCTTGTATCTCTACAAAGTGGCAAGAAGCCTAGGACAGAAAATAAGAGATGTTTGTTCACTGTCTCTTCCAGTACAAGAAGTAGGTTTAACCTAATAACTCTAACAAATGGTGGTTCAAAACAAGCACAAAAAAACCCATGTGAGTAAGTGATGAAACTCCTTAATAAGTAATATTTTGGATGTTAAGAATTTATGTTAGTTCCAAAGGCAAGTGAACAAATTCATGGAATAAAAAAACACCAAGAGATGTTCAGTTCCAAGATATCACTGCTGACTCTCTAGGTCCAAAAAGCAAAGTGCCAGAGGCTAAGGAGTATTCTGGGGAAGTGTCCTCTGTTCTTCCCTATACCCCCACCTTTAGAAATAGGGTCAACATTGTTCCCAGCAGACATTTGCCCTCACCCTGTAGGGCTATTCTTGTAGGCTTAGGTCCTTTTATTGCCAGGAAAATACCAGAACATGGTTGTTCTCCTGTTGAGGTCCATTTGGTCCACTGGTTGACCTCATATGCTACCAAGGTATCTGAACATATGGCCTTCTCCTGGATACAGTCATAATTCAACAGCAGCCATTGGGTAACCCCATCATTCTCCTCTGTTGCTTACTGCTTACATCCAATAGGGTCAGTCTGGTGCAGCTTCTTTCTATATTTTGCTATTAGATTAAGGGATTATTGATGATGATTCCATAAGCAAACACAGACCAGAGTCCTCCTAGCAACAGGCCGATAAACCTGGGTTCCATGTTTTAATTCCTTAAATTCCATTAAGAGAGATTATTATTGTGTAATGCATAATATGTTTGTTTTTCAAACTCTAATGTGGATTATTAAGCCATGGGCATGTGGTAACTATGTTTGGCATTAGCATCCTTTATACATACTTTTCTGGGCTCACTATCACAAATTTCCTACCCTTTAGAGCTTTCAGTTTAAAAGAGGAACACAAAGATAAGAAAATAAAGAATAAATCTCTCTGTGTGTCTATGTGCAGGCACATATAAAGCTCTTTTTCCTCACCTAATCCTTTTTCTCTGTTTCCATATGTGGAAGATTCACTGCCAGACGGGGTTCGAAGCCCTAATCTATGACTCCCATTGACAAAAAATGGGCTTTAGCAGAGACTGGCTGAGAAGACAAAGAAAGGGAGCTCTGCAATTGATGGGCTGGAAGATGAGAAGAGAAATAGTAGCCAAGAGACATATGGCAAGAGCACAAAGCGACACACAGAGACAAGACAAAGCTACAGGGTTTCAGCAAGGTTTCAAGCTTGCCTATCATACACATCTTTTATGAAATGACCCATTTAAATTACCCATTAGCTAATCCTCCCAGCCACTTTCTGGCTTTCAGTGAGCATTAGGGTAGAAGTGCTGTATGGAAAGATGTCAAGTCTGGGCTTCAGCCCAGGTACAAATCTCCCTAAAGTCGGATCAGTCTCAGGTTTACTGAGAGCCTTTGGAGCACCATGGATATTTTTGCTGTGGCAAGAAGACTTCAGCAAACAACACGGGAAATATCCTCATAGAAGAAGGACCCCACGTGTTTTAATACCATGAGAGGACCCACTACAATCAGTAGGAAAACACAGGTTAAAACCCAGAATCAGGAATATCAGCCCTTTGTTGATCTGGTTGCTTTGAAGACCTACCAACTACAGCAAAAGATGACCAAGCTGTGGATGGGAAAACGTCCTCCAAGAACAACTGGAGACACCGCTCCATAAAGGATGGGTTTGCTACATCCCCAGGCTCACATGTGCTACAAACCCAGGTCCCTGTGAGTAGGCAAGGGTGGACAAAAGCTGGCTCTACAATGAACCCAGCTGTGGGTGCAGCAAGTGCTGAAGGATTCCCTGGCACAAGGAGAGGGAATGGGACTCTTCTCCATCTCCTGTTGGAAAACCTTTGTCAGGGCCAGTCCCCAGCATTGCTACAGGAATGTGGTCATCAGCCTAGGGTGCTCACTGCACATACATCCAGTGGGACAAAGATTTCATTGTAGGACATCCATATTTCCATGTTAGGGTTTCTGTGTTTCTATTCTGACCACTGGGAGGGGGCAGGGGAGAAGGGTTTGGAGAGGGAAAAGTGAAGCCCATAGGGACTGTCAGTAATAAAAGGCTGCAGCAGATTTGTCACACCATTTCATTTCTTATTAAATTGAATGGTCCCAGTAGAGAGGGACATAAAAGAAACCACAGATTCAAATATCTCTGAATTCTGAAAATAATTAGAGGCAACTCTAATTCTTCATTTACCTTTATTACATCTACTAAGGGAAAAGAGACACATTTTAAGTCCCACCCCAAATTGTTTTTACATATTCTTATGTTAAACAGAGCTACTCCAAAACTGTTTTGATTTTCTATAACTATCATTCATGTTCTCCCTATTAATCTTATTTTAAAAAATAGAATCCACTGTAATAAATCTTTTATTACAGCTTTTTTGGCCTATGAACATTAAAACCTATAGGTGCTCAAGCTTCCCATACATGACAGCAGCACTGATTCTCAAAGTTATGTGCATTTTTTGTAATGGAAAGTAAGAGTTTAACTAAAATGAGTAAGAATTAGAAGTGGAGAAAATTCAGAGGCTTTTTTATATTAAATTCAAAGCCTTTCCCAGAGCTGAGTGTTTCAGGTCAGCTGGAATTTGCCTGAACTCATTTCTGGATTTGAAAGTGACCTTAGAAACCAAAACCTAAGTGGGGAATGGTTTACCAAAGAAATACTCACTTTGTGAAATATTCTTAGCAATAAAAAGAACTATTTTCTTTATTTTTAAACACTATTAGAAGCCAGGTTTCTTATTAGCTGTAATTCCTCCCTGCCTCAAGACCAACCTCACAAACTCAGCTGTGTTTACACTCTGCATCAGAACCCAGGGTGAAGTTCATTGCAAAATCAGGGTGATATTTCCTCAAAACAAGACTGGTAGTCCAAGTGAAACACAAACAATAAAACCATAGAAAACCCCCACAAAATCTGAAAAGCCCTACAAAACCCACAAACAAATATTTGGGTTTCTCAAAAAGAGTCTCTTTCAACAACCACCACATCCATATCAGCAGTAATTTGTAAAAACCTCACTCTTGTGCATTCAGAGAGATGTTATCACTTCAGGAGGTGTTGGGCAAATAAACAGGCCTGATCCTGACTCCAGGTGGATCATTCAGACAGGGAGTAGGTGGAACAAACACTTGCCCAATGTGCCCCATCACCCTTCTCTTCTGAAACAAATAAAGTTTCCTTTATTTGCTCAAGATTTTAAATAGAAGCTGGATTTTCGTGGTACCACTTTTGAAAAGAAAAGCTTCTGAAAAGGTTTTATTTTCTACAGGAAAGCACAAGGTATGTGCTTATTTAGCTGAGATACAATGATAATTCCTAAGAAATCATTGTGGATTAGGGAGCGAAGCGATTAGAGAGAGAGAGATGGTGTATTTATGAATGTGTGCATAGCCCCGCTGGTTAGAGGGGTATTAATCCCTCTTAGTCTGCAAAAGGACCTTCAGACTGCTCAAGCAAGTAGGGCTTAGGCACTGCAAGCTTCCTAGAAAGTCCTAAATCTTCACATTAGCTCCCTGCGTTTCCTCATCTTAAAGTCTAAGCCGTTTTCTAAAGGACACTTCCATAAACAAGGCCCTTCAGAATCTGCAAGGATTTGGAAATCCGGATTGGTGAAATTTTTTAAATCCAAGATCCAAGTGGATAGAAGAAGATTAGGTTGCACTTTAAAAGGCCACCTTTAAAGAGACAGCACTGTCCTAGATCGTTATTTAGGCTGAACTGAAAAAGAAAGAGAAAGAGAGGGGAAAGAAAAGAAGACAAAAGAGAAAAGGGTTGCATCTGAGGTCCAGCTGCCTCAGTGTCCTACATGGTCCCAGAGCCTTTCAGGGGGGAGAAAATGTGTGTGTATCTACTAAAAACAACACTGTATTTCTTACACAGTGTTCAGGTTACTTGTGATGGCTCCACCAGCCCTTCCCCAGGGGTTCAGCA
>NW_009970724.1:179121-196455 GCF_000747805.2 Chaetura pelagica
TTCAGCAGGGCTCCCTGCCCTCATTTCGGTGAGGTGCTGCTGGTCACTACCAAACTGCTTCTGGCTTTCTCTGCTGCTGGTGTGCAGTGCAGGTGACAGGAATAGCAGCTCACGTTCGCAAATTGATCTAAGGTTCCTCAGGGAAACCTGGGGCACGTTGGGTAATTTTCACTGGACTTCACCTTGTCCATGAGAGGCTGATAGGCTACTCACTCCTCTCCCACTTATCACCACAGCAGTTTTTGCAGCCACGAGCTCTGCTGCAGAGGAAAAGGGACAGTGAATCTACATGGGAGCCAAGTTTAGCAGAAGACAATCAACACTGGCTCACTCTTCTCACCCTCCAGGACTGATTTCCACCAGATCTTCAGCAAATTCAACTTAGGATCCTGATTAATTCACAAGAACAGCCAAAGAGCAGAGAAGCTCTTGTTTCCATGCCCACTCTGCTTTAGCCGGGGAAAAAAGCAGCTATTGAGGGGGGAAAGAAACAGATCTCATGTAATGGTGCTACAGAGAAGCAGGAATTATACTGGAAAACAATTTGCAGCACTGCACTGGCCAGGTCCTAAGCATGGTTATGTTTAGGAGTAGATAGATCTTAACTATAAAGAAGCATCACACCACCAGAAATTGTGTGAGGCTTTTCATCCTGCCTGCAGAGTTTAGAGGTGCTCAGAATGCTTCTAGAAAACAGAGCCCTGGGTATTGACGTGACACCTCTCTACAGTGTTGTTCATGTCCCTGAAACTACCAGTAGCTCAATATAGGATGGGTGTCTCTACAGAGGGAACGTTAGTATGTGATGAGACCTTGAAGAGGGAAGCTGATGGTAAAACCAGTAGAAAAAGTCTGCAGTTGCACCTGTAACAGAACAGGAAGGTTGTGGAGTTCTCTGGGGCTTGGCTCCACAGTATGACCTGGCTGTAGTCAAGTGTCTCCAAATGAAAGAAGTGAGGGATGAAATATGGGAAAGCAGCAGTGCATCTTCCCCTGCACAGATGAGTAGGCACAGAGCAAAGTTTGAGACTGGTAAAATAGCACAGCACATCATACTTCACAGTATGGCACCTCCTTAGCTGTTCTCACATCTCGATGGGCTGGTGAGTTGGGTGATGAAAGTTCACTGACCACCTGAAAGTGTCCCTGGAATGGGCCATTCCCAGAGGGACACTTCTTCCCAGCCTTACTTTACACTGCCTGGACAATAAGCTCCTCTTTTAGCCCAAGGTAGAAAGGCCTGGTTTTGTTCACTGACTTGGTGACAGTTTTTATGTTGCTTGTGACTGTGTGCTGGGTCATCCGAGGACATTGATAAGGATGAAATACTCTCCTCCTCCTATCATAGCCTTCCTCAAGTGCCACTTCCACTGTATCTTCCTATTGGTTTCTATCCTGGCTTTACATTTAATCTGCTCTCTCCCTCTTCAAGTATGATGATAATACTTATAAACTATACACCCTCAATGTTTTTGAGACACATCCCCCTTCTTTTTGATATTTATTCTGCTTGTTAGGAACTTCATGTGGAGTCCACATGTGACATATCAAAAGGCCAAAAGACAACTTCAGTGTCTGTCAAGGCAATGCAACCCCTCCTCTGTCAAAACAGAATAACACAACATGAAATGAGATTGTTGAGCACATTTGTGAATCTTTCAATTAGGAAGATTTATCAATTTGTTGTGAAGACAAGAGAAAGGGACTTGGAAGTCTTCAGTTTGTTTTCTAGCTCTGCTCTAGGGTCTCTGCAGGATCCCAGACTTATTCATGCCCTGTTCTGGTGCAGGGTGAGGATGGCAGTTTTCTTTCCTCCCATTTTCAGGGATCACTGTAAAGGATGAGCTTCCTAGGGTAGCATCCCACCAACATGAGCAGCACCCAGCACAGCCAGAGCTGGGACATCCCTTAACACCTTGCACTGCCAGGAAGGGTGTCCCATAACTACCAACCAGCTCTCTCAGTATCCAAGGGTGGTTTACTATGATGCCTTCCTCCAGCAAGCATATCCTGAGAGCTCTCCTCCTGCTAGCAGATCCCCTGCCTTCAAAAGGACTCTTTGTAGGACTTGGATTTTGTGAGTTTAAGCCCTGGCACCTCCTTTCCTTTCCAAAGAAAAATTTGCAGAGCCATGAAATCTTTAAAATATTCCAACAAGTCTAGTATCACTTTACAGACTAGTGTTAATGAGATCATAAGCAATTGACCAGAAACAAATAAATAATTCAAAATCTACTGCAAGTGTGAAAAGTATTTAAATGCTATTGATAAACTAATCTACAGACTCCATTAGCAATTCAGTCACACAGCACCTGTATTGATCAGCAAATTTAAGCACATGCACAAAAACAAACCCCCAAAATAGCAAAAGCTACCTTGCCTAGCAGTGCTTTAGCAAGCAACTTCATTAACATTTGGGAGTTTACTCTGCCATTTGCTCTGGGAGTTTTCTTGCCTTGCTGTTTTATAGACTGTAGCAATGGCCTGAACGTTGTATCTGTGGAGTAGTTCTAACAGAGCTTATATATTTATCTGTAATATGGATTGGAAATAATTTGGTCATTGCTCCTTTTAAGCCACCTACACACTGCTCTGAATTAGCTAATGCCACACGTCTACCTTCTAAAGGCTGGCTACAGACAGTGTTACTTTCTGGTGTTTTGGCTTGTTCAGCTTTTTCCCCCCACTACTGGAAGTGTCACACATTGAATTTCCTCCTAAAATACCTTTTTGGGTTAAACAGGTAGCTAATGCTCCTGCTATGGACCCTGCAGCATCAGCAGGGACTTGGGTGGTGCTGGTGCAGGTCTGTGTATTGATGAACTCCTGTCCAGGTTGGATGAAGCTTTGAGAAGTCTGGACTAGTGGGAAGCATTTCTGTCCAAGGGGGGGGTTGGAACTAGATGATCTATGAGGTCACATCTAACCCAAACTAGCTATGATTCTATGACTCTGCAGGCTACAGCTGGAGTTGAAACCTGTAGGAAGGGGTCAGCAAATTGGCCATATCCATGCTGAGCTACTCACAGAATCAACCTTCTTCCACTTTCCCTGGGCAACATGAGATGTCCTGCTGAGCATGTCATGCTCACACACCCCTCTGCACCCCAGCCAGGAGCCCTGCACCTCCTCACCCAGCCTCACCTGGCCCCAAGTCTCTCATTTTCAGCTCTTCTCAGCCACAAAACAGAGTGGAGGTGTCCTTTGCCACCCCAGAGGAGGTGAGGGCTGGTGGCCCATTGACACAGCAGCAGAGCAGAGGTGGGGGCTGAAGCAAGAGCAGCCCTTTCAGTGGAGGGGGGCTTTTTTCCATCCTCGCCCTGCTAATTGCTTAACACACCAGTCTTTCACCCAAGGAGACTCATGCAGCATCAGCTTCATTCCTGAAGACATTGTTGAAGGCTGGAAAAAAGCATCAGGCTCAGCAGTGGTCCTGACAGCTGATATTTGCAGCCAGGCCTCTGTCTCCTCAATCCACCCTTAGGCTCAGCCAGACCTGCCAAAGCTCCCTTCTTTACTCTTTCCTGCTGTCACCCAGCAGCCTGCATCAGGGCAATTACCAAAACAAATCAATCTTCTCTTGACAGTTCATTTACACTGAATTAATTTGGAATTAGAAACCCTTATTGCAATTGGCAGCTCCTGATATTCCCAATACAATGCAGCATCTGCAGGGAAAACAACTCTAGACCCCGGCGTTTGAATTAAAAAGGACAGTTCTTCCTGATTGAGATATAAAACCAAAAAGGATTTTTTTTGTTGTTGTTGTTGGTTTCTGCCCTAAGCTCTCATTTTTTTTAGGCTGTCAGCAGCAAATCTGGACCTGTGGTGTCCTAAACAAAACTCTTCTCGTGGTGGTTTCTTTCTCACTCCGAGCAGTGTTTTTAATCCTGCTGCACAGGGATAAGACATCTGAATCTTAATTTGCACCTTTGATATCAGGTTGGAGCCCAGAGTGCAGAGCACTTTGGAAGAAGCAGTCTAAGCAATCCTGTCCCCATTTCACAGGTAAGAAAATTGAGACACTGAAAGGTCCATTTCCCCGAGTTGGTTTTCCCCTCTGAAGCCTGTAGTCTGAGCTGCTCCCATCATCAAAGTATCCTGCCTTCCTTCTTAACAAACAAAACAATCCCAAATCCCTCACATTTTGAAAAAAAAAAACATACAATAAAATAATAAAATCAAGCTTTCCAATAAACATTTCTGAATCCTAAGCTGGGTCACCCAATATCACACACCTTGTTACACCCCCTCAATGTATTTATTTATATCCCTGTCTGAGGGGATTTGACCCAATATCTCCCACTTTTAAGCACCTGTAGGTTATCTGCAATGGGTAGGTTAAGCTGTAGGTTAACTCTATCTCTAGGATTTGCTTGAGCTTTTAGTTAGCCCTGAAGTGGTTAGGCAGTTAGACTAGATTATCATTGTAGGTTCCTTCCAGCTGAACTATTCTAACCCATAGGACTTATTAAAATTGTGGACCAATTCACTGGGCCAGAGGAAAGACACACACACACACAACCCTAGGGGATAAAAGATGCCAGCTGTGAGTCTCCTACAACCCTCTCTGATCCCTACAACCACCACCATCTTCTCTTTGGGGCACTGGGATTCCTTATTAGATGGACATCATGGGTGAGGTGAGCTGAGAAGCATCTCTGGGACGCAACAAGGGGCACTGATCTGCTCAGCCAAGGCATGGAGAGGGTCCTCTGAGGAGGCTCTGCCACACATCCCTTCAGCACCTGGGAATTTTAGCATTTCAAACCAACACACCAAGAAGATTTAAGGAGCACCCAGGGTCAAGCAAGAGCTGGGTGGTGGTTTGGAGGCTTTACAGCTGGACTGAAACACTTTACATGGTAATTGTGAACTTATGTCCCTTCTTGGGTCTAATCCCTGATCTGTTTCCTGCACCACCTTTGCTAGGGCTGGGCATGCACCAGATTTCTTGGTTTCAGTGGGTTATTCTGTAATTCTGGTGTGTTCCTCTGCTCTGAAACAGATCTGCAAAGTGTCCCTGTGAAGGGAAAGGAAGAGGAAAAACTGCAGTGTGGGGCTTAACATACTGGTTCCTGCTGTCCTCTGTTGCCCCATCCCACAGCACCCCAGGTGCATAGGATGTTCCTGCAATGAATGCTCAGAATCTCCAGCAGTTCTTGCACAAAAGAACTGTGTTGTACCCCATTAGTTCCTTCACTCTGTGAAGGGTACATCTGATCATGGCCTTGTAGAGTGGGAGTCATAGATCATCAGCATCCCCTCTCTGCAAATTAACAATATCTCAGTGCATCCCTACATAATTTATCCCTGGTAGAATTTCATCATATCCCTCTCAACAGCTGCTATAGAAATCTCCATGGTGAACTTCTCTACCTTGCTTGGATTCCTTATGATTTTTCTAAGACATAAAATTAAAATGAGATAATACGAAACATGACAAAATTTCAAATGAGACTGTCTGGTGTTGAGACCTACTTGTTTTTATGGAGATTAAGTGTAAGACCAGGCAGGCAGAAGGGTGTCTACAAATTCTGTTGATATCAAGAAACCTGAATTTCTTTATTATTATTATTATTATTATTTCCCAGTAATACTGCCTTCAGTAGGACTTTCTCCCTGAAACTCAAAACACAGCAGAAACTTTTCATTTTATGCACACATGGTCTGTCACCAACACACAACAGAGCCAGCCCACACCAACTCCACACGCTCTGGTCCCAGCTCACTCCCTGAGCATGACCAACATTCAACACAGCAATTTCATCCCCTGACTCAGCCTACTGAGTAAAGGTGCATTTGGGCTGGAATTAACCAGTGCTTGGAGGTGACTGGATGGCCTTCAGCCGTAGACCTTGAACCTAAATTCCCAGAAGCTCTGGTTGCTCAAAATTTTCATCCAATTCTCAACCCATAACAGAACTCAAGGAACCAACCTGAAATATGTTCATGTCAACAGCATTACCATTTGAAGCACACGCTGCAATTGCCCCCCCCCCTGCACACACGGGTGCTGACAGGTCTCCTGTAAGGGTTCCTCTGACATGTTCAGCCCAGCTGGCCCTGCTGCAGCTCCACGGAGCCAGGCAGCCATAGCCTGCAGGTGCCTCCAGCAGCATCTCTCTGTGCTTTGAGACTGCACCCTGGTCTTTTGTGCCAGCACCCAAGAAGCTGGAAATACATGGCAAATTTGGAAATACATGGCAAATTTGGGTGGGGGGCTCACGCCCCAGCTCCAGGATATATTTGCTTGCACCTCTCCCTGTGCCAGGACAGGTCCCTTGCAATGCTTAACTCTTTGCTGGGATCCAAGCACAGGCTCACATTTTGGAGGATGCCTGAACATTGTCTTTAGTAGAGATGCTTTGCTGAATAGGGCCAGTTGGAGAAGATTCTGCTTTACATCAGCAGAGGATCTGGCCCACAGGCTATCAGGCCCACAGCTAATCACAACAATGCTGAATTAAGCTACTTAAATTGCCTATGAAATGCCAGAGGGCCCACGTGCTCTTCCCTCCCCCCCCCTCTTTTTTTTTTCCTTGGTAAAAGTCCTCTTTGTTATTATCCTGATGACCAACTTGGGCTGCTTTGCTTTGTCATTTTTAGTCAGTCCACAAATTCCCTGAGCTATACAATTTATGGTTTTATCACCAGTTCCTAAGCTTTGCTACCCTGTCTCTCCTGCATCTCAAAGACATCTCCCCTTTAAATAAACCTGCTTCATTTCTATTTTTTTTTTTCCTCTTCATAACTTTCCAGAGCAGATAAAAAATTCTTGAATTTCTGAAACATGCAAACTGATCACTGTGGCATTAAGAAATCTTAAGAAGACTTATTTTAAGGGGTTTTATTAGGGAAATTCCTGCTCTTTAAGATATCTGTACGGTTGTCAAAAGCAGTCACTTTTGCAGATGTTGGGGCTTTTCTTACACTAATCTCCGAGGAAAGCCTGAGCCTCAGAGATCACTTAGCAATTTTTAGATTTAAGGAGATGAGAAGAAAAAGCCAGGGAGCTGGTCCCTCTTAGGGTCAAGTCTTATTTGAATTCAGAGATCTCTTGGTCTAACATGCAACAGTGTCGTTAAGATGACGGGTAATTAATGCAAGATGACTTCAAGAGATTGCATTGAAAAAGAAAAAGAGGGGTGGGGGAAGTGCAACCTAAAGAAAAAACAAGGCTGACCCCTCCCCAGGAAAAGCACCACCACAAAACTGTTTCCACCAGGTCACCAGCAGCAAAGCAGCACCAAAGCTAAGAACCTGCAAAAACTGTTCCTTACCCAGATCAAGGGTGGGCTGGATGTAAAATGGTTTTAGATGTGCACCAGCTCTTTCATACTTCTCGTGGGCCAGGCTGCTATCTGCCCATCCATCACAGCAATGCAACCCTTGCCTCTAGGTGTAAAGGAATTGGGCCACCGTCATTATTTTGGATCTCTGTGAGCTCCCTGTTTGTCATTTGGCAAGTCTTTAACACCTCCTTAAGCCTGAAGAGCACTAAGCCAGATCTGTTCTTCTCTAATCACATCAGCTTATTTCTGATTTCCAGAAATCACAAGGAACTCAGGCAGGTGAAAGGCCAGTGTCTGGAGTAAACATGGGAGGCAGGGCTGTCCCTCCCACTGCCACCAAATCCCTTGTCCTTGCCCTGTCGGGAGGCACCTGCCTCCAGTGGGACCCATCCCAGGGGGTGAAGGCAGCACCTCGTCCCTCTGATCAAAAGCTGCACCCAGTGTGCTTGGTACTCACGACACTTGGGAATATCTGCTCTACACCCAATCCCTGCAAACAGACAAGCTGCTCAGACTGTCAGATAGCTGACTAACCCCAGCCTTCTCCTCCTCCTGTTTTTTTTTTCCCCTTTTTAAAGCCACACAGATTAAAGGAAGCATGTTTCCATTTGGTATCCATTTGCAAATTAGCCACGGCTCCCCAACATTAGAGTTATTAGGTATTTTTCTCCTGCCTCTTCCATCTTTATTCTCAGCCTATCCAATCCAGCTGTTTAAAACAGAACAAAATACATACATATACATAGTCATTGTATACATGTATATGCAACATTAAAACCAACCCCGAACTATGCCCAAATGTATATTTCTCCCTGTCTCATAAGTCCTTTAATATCTGATTAATGTCTATTTTACTCCTTCCCCCAGAGCATTTAGTGTGTGCCTCATTGTATAAATCTGCATATATTTTGCAGATCCAGTGGAAGAACTGAAAAAATCTCTGTAGGCTTGACTGAGAAAACTTGCTTAGAGGAGCCAGGACAGATGATGGGAGGAGTTCTGCAGCAGAAGAAGTGAAGTGTCCATATCTGGAGTGCAATCTAAGAATTAATTCATTATAATTAATGAGTGTAGGAATTTTCTGGTGTAAGATTGACATATATTTTTCTTTCTCTTGGAGTGGGGCAGGATTAGTACTTCCTAGTGTGTCTGTAGATAATGGTACAATTTAGTAGCAGTGATTTCTTAGGTCAATCCTGGTACAGCATGATGACATTTGTGTAGACAGTGATAACCCTCTACATGATCCAGTGATTCCTCTTCTGTCTCAGGCTTCCCACATAAAAGAAGGTTTGGAAAATTAAGAAGAGCTCAACTCTGGAGGAAGTGATGAAGAAACAATCCTAGAAATATGGTGTGTTTGGATGTAAAACCATATCCTACTGTTTCTTGGAAGAGATGCCTGCAGAATAACAACAGCCAGACATAATTTGTCATGGAGACAACCAGAATTTACCACTCTGGGGTGCAGCACAAGCAAATGGAACCATTTCCCACACCTACACTAACTGGTCCTCCTCTGTTGTTCAGTGTGATCTTACATATTGCTAAATTTAACCCTACAGTAATAAATTAGAGAGACCATCTCCAAAATTGTATTCGCCAGCAAACTCCTCTCTGTGCTCTCAACTGAAGGTTCTCCACTCCATCAATAAAAGTTTGAGGTGAAATAATTTATTCAGTATGGCCTCAGGGACATTTCCCACTCCCACATCATCCTCATGTGTGTATGAGGGTGGATTGTAGACACTGAGGAGATCACTGGGAGGTACAGTCAGCTGCAGATGTTCCCATTTTCTAAGTCAGGTTCTGAATAGCAATTGCAGGGTTGTTTTAGCCATTAGACAATTTCAGAGCCTATATAGATATCTTCTTACTTCTTTCTTGGCTGTACTTGGCACACATGAGGTGTATAAACTAGTTTTTATACAAATGCAATCCAAGATTTCCTTGTATTTGTCTGACCCCCAGGCAGGAGGCTTTAAGGTAAATACAGATGTTCACAAAACTTGCAACAAAATCACAAATATTAGCAGGCATTAATTCCATACAAAGACTCCACTGCTGCCCTTTTCCCTTTGCTTGTGCTACAGCCCAGAGTGGGAAATTCCGATTGTTTCCATGACAAATTATGCCTGGCTGTTGTTATTCTGCAGGCACCTCTTCCAAGGGCAACACAAACCCTGGTGGGCTTTGCAATGACCTTTATGATCAGACTCCAGAACTCTCTGACCATCAGTAGAAGAAAACGCCACCACTTCATGGGTCCTTTTCTTCAAAGACTGAACTCCAGTCAGTTCCTTAGTCCCCACAACCCTTCTTCCAAAATTCTGCAATCAACTTCTTGACACAAGGCAAGGAATTGTCTAGGCAATATCCTCAGACACCCCAAATCTCTTGATTACTCTACTGTTCCTGGCATTACTTAAAACGTTTAGCCTTTTAATAAATAAGTTAATAAAAGCAAGCAAAGAAAATAAGCCACTGGAAGTGGGAGAGGTAAAAAGATGTGACAAAGGCTGGTTTTACCTGTCATTGTCCCAGGCTGGGTATTGATGAAATAAAAAACATACAGAACATCTAATAGATGTACAGAGATAAAATGAAAGCAGAGAGAGCACTGCACTGTCAGTTCATCTCCAAGCCAGGGTAAATATTAACATTATCAGACTACTGTGAAAAATCCCAGAGAGGGATTACAACCAGAGAATCCTTAGAAGAAGCAGGAGGGGAAGAAAAAAAAGAAAGAGAGAGATAAGTGGGTACCTTTCTGAATGCTCCAAAGGCAGTGAGTAACATTTTCTCTCAACACGTTGTCAAGCTTTTTCACAGAGCAAACATTTCACAGCCTCTTCTCCCTACTCAAGGGTCACAAGTAGATCCTGGAAAGAAAGAGCATTTTGGAAACTTGTCAAGTGGCAGGAGGGGTTTTCAATTGGTGTTTGAAGAAGGACTAAGAGAAATCTGAGCTTGTGTTATCACAAGCACCACTTTCCTTTCCAGCCCCTGCACCCGTGTCCCCTTTTTTGCCTCTCTCCAAGATCTCCTGTCAAAGGGGAGCTCAGGAGAAGTATGTAGGTATGTAGGGCAACAGTGTCATGTTTTGGCTTGGCCTTCATAATGCAGTGAACAAGATCCTCACAGGCTGAGGTCTGCAGGAGATGCACACCAGCAGCTCCCCAGAGGCTTTAGCAGATGCATGGGCAGGTATTTGCCCTGCGTACCCAAGGACCTCTCTGCTCTCCAGCCAGGAGCACCTCAGCTGGAGACCCAAGCTCCAACCTAACTACTTCCCAAGCTCCAGCCCTGACTTTAGAGCTGTTTTTTCATCATTTCTGCAGTGAAACCTGCTGCCTGCACATCCCCCTTGCCCCTGTTCACCTTCAGATCAGCTATTACAAGCACTCCTGAGACAGGACTGGGAACCAGGTAATCAAACAGGTCCAGGTTAAGATTTAACCCTTCTCCATAATAATGGGGTTTTATTAACCTACATCATGTCAAGATCAGGAGAAAAAAACTGGGTGGGGAGGACAATTCTTGTATTGCCCTCACACTGCAGGATACCTTCACAGTTACAAAACTAAAAATCCATAATGATTCATCAAATGGGCTACTAGAGACTTGCTGAACACCCAGGAGATATATTAATACTTAAGCCAGCTACCAGCAAAGCACAGATGGGATCTGTATGAGGAACAACTCTAATGACTGGATTTCCTCATTTCTAGAAATGATTGAGAAGGGACATGATCAAGACAAAATGGGCTGTGGAAGGTAAACAGAGAAGAGCTGTTCACTTTTTCTCCCAGTACAAGAATTGGGAGGCAGCTGCTGCAACTTGCAGAAGAGCTGGAAAAGGAAAAATAATTTGTCACCCAAAGGCTGTTTAGCCTGCAGAGCTCCTTCCCATGGGATGCTGGCAATGATCAAAGGCAACTGGAGAAATTAATTAATGGGGCAAATAAATTTGTTTTGGTTACATTGGGAAGTCCCTTGGCCATGCATCTGGCTTGAGAGAGTATTTTGGCAAAGGATCACTATGAGTTTATGGTGAGACATTCCTCCACCAGCATTCACTGCTGGCCATGGGACCCTGAGATGGATCAGCCTTTGGGCAGATCTTGGCTACACTTCTTGGCCTTCGAAAGGCCTGGTGGGAATGGCACTGGCATTTAACACAGCACTAACAGGTAACACCTTCGTGCCCACAGCCCTGTCAAAAATCCAGATTTCTCAGCAGTTATTCTGACTGATGATAAAACTGCCAGGTCCAAGTTTTCAGCTCAGCACTGGAGCCAGGGATGAGCGGCCAGAGTTCGACTCCCACATCCTCCAAATCCAAGGCTGGCAGTGCCCTCCCCACTGATAAATGAAGATCTAGGTTTCCAACAGCTGCTGTGCTCACACTGATCGTTAATCTGTGCAAAGACCCAGGGCTGATTTTCATAAGTGCTGAGCACAGACAGCCCCTGCTTAAGCCAAAAGTAGCTGTGAGGCTTCAGCATCCAAAAGAACAAGGCTGAACTGTCAAAATCTCTTCTGCTCAGAAACTCTGTGGTACTCCAGAGTCAGCTACCACCAATATGCTGCCTGCTTGGGGCTGGGGAGCTGGGCTGTGCTCAGAGCACAAGGCAGGGCTGGAGATGCTCTGGGGGTGTCAGGGCAGTGCCATGTACCCACAAAAGTGGTGGCAGCTTGAAGCTGGTCAATCCTAGCCCAATGAGCATCATGTGGAAAAGGGACTTCTTAGCAAAGGAGAACTTGGTGGTTGTGAGGACCTGCTCTGAGACCCCACAGCCCAACACCTGAGGAGGGCTGTCTTCAGGATAGCATGAGAAAAAGCCCATCCCCCATCAGTAAGAAAAAAATACCCCCCCGCCGAGTTTGCTTAGCTCTGGGCAAAGCATTAATCCCACCACACAGATGTTTGTGCCTCACCTCCAAGCCTCCCTCACACTCTTCCCAGAGAGGAGGATCTGACTGGTGTTCAGCAACATCCCCCTCCCTCCTTCCCAACCCAAATGCCAGGAGACTACCGACAGCTGGCTTAAATCTCTGCAGCTCAGGAGATCAGCCCTCCCCACCTACCCACCCCCCCACACACCTTTTCTAATAAAAATTAATTTATTATGATCCAGAGAGTTGAAATGAATCTGCCTCTGGAGAGGCTGTGTCTGGCAGGGCCCAGTGAGGAGGGAGGCAGGGGCTCCGGAGGGCACATTAACACTGTTGTTGTGCTTAATGTTGTGTAGCAGCGACATCTGCTAATTTAATGCACGAGCAACCAGCTGCCTCCGACAGCTCCTAACAAGAAGTGGGCAGTGGGGAGAGGGGGAGCGAGGACAGGTTTTCAAGGGGGTGAAGGTGTGAGGGGCTGGAGCTGCTCCCTAAGCCCTGCTCTCCGCAACCCGTGTCACGGCAGCGTTTGCTGCTGTGCCCGTGATTCCATTCCTGAGGGATTGTCCCAGCAGGAACCTGCTCCTTGCTCCTGTTGTCAGGATCTGGGTGACATCTAAGCTCTGCAAGGGCAATGGTGAAGTGGACACTGGTGGGTTGAAAGCCCCGTTTCACCCTCCATCTGACGGGACAAATGCAGCAAGGAACTGAGGACATTTTATGCTTAGTCCAGCTGCAACCAGAGTAAATGGAGTGAGGAGGGATGGAGGTCAAACCAAAACCACATGGAGATGGTGTAAGGGAAATCACACCTGTACCCAGCCAGGTTTGGTGTTATTCCCAAGAAGTTCACCCAAGCAGTGGGTTTTTGTGAGATGCTTTTGCAAAAGTGATTCTTCTTCTTCCAAAAGAAGCTTAAAGAGGGGAAAAAAATAAATCCCAGCCCTCAGACAACAAGAAAGGTTTCCTACTTATGGAATGATAATCAGTGTGAAGTAGTTCAGGAGCATCATGAAAGCAATGTCATCATCTGGGACTCCTATGGCTGGCAGGTAGAATGAACCTGTCTCAATAAATATGGACATTTGCTGGCTGCTCCAGGCTTTGCTCCCTGCATGTCCCAGTGTGTTTGGACCCCCACTGAGCACAGGCACCTGCAGGGACCTCAGAGGCTGCCCTGCAGGCTCAGAGGTTTTGCACAGGCCCCAGGAGTGAGGCAAGGTGAGCCTCCAGCTGCAGGCTCTTAACGTGTCAACACTGCAATTACCAGGGAGGAGTTCTATAGCAGTGGGAAAGGGCTGCAGAATTCCATTGCAGGTCTTGCTGTGGGTGGAAGGAAAGGCAGAGGTGAGGTTTTAAATCCTCTCATGAGGCAGCTGCTTCAAGAGTGAGTTCAAACACTTCACAATCATGCCCAGAAGTGCCTGTGCCAGGTCTCTATCATCAAGGAAGGGCCCAAGAGTTGACTCCCTGCCTCCCATTGCCAGAGGATACAGCACATAAAGGGAGGTATCAGTGACTGGAGGAGAAGCCAAGGTTAGGCAGCAATTCTGATTTCTTCTGGGAAATGGGGAAAGCCCAAGGGTTTGGAAAACCAGGAGTAAATAATCCATGGCTTGTTCTCTGTTACATGTTGTGTTGCAAAAGAGACCCAGGACAGGTTACCTTGCATCAGCTGCTCTGCAGCAGCTGCCTGTGGACAGTCCCCCACCCTCAAAAAAAGAGGTGATAATTTGAAACAGCTCACTATGGTGTGGAGGAAGGATCAGGATTCGTATCTAGTACCTGCCATATGAAACAGCCAAGAGAAGCTCCACAGAGAGAGTAGGCAGGAGAAGCCAGAGCTGTGAGACTCTGAGAGGTCAGACTGCTCATTTCCATATGGTGAACCACTGTAGGAATAGCAAGTTCTTGGTCCTTAAAACTGCTGGGACACCCCCATGTCCTTTGGGCAGAACAATTTCAGGGCCCTGCCAGATCCTGCCTCCAGGCAAACAGAGCAACAAAAACAGAGTGGGAAGAGATACTGCATTGGGCTAAAAGAATATGGTAAACCTCTTAGGGAAGGGAATGAAATGATTTTTCTCAAATAACCAACATAAGGATTTGAAAATGAACATCTCTTAGTATTAATTTAATTAAAGCAGCATGCTGCCATTACTTATAAAGCTAGAAGAATCAGTCTGTTTAATGGGTTCTCAGCTAATCAAAAATTAATTAAGCGTATAGTGGGGATTCCAAATCCCTGAATTGGATTTAAAGAAGCCTGTTTCCATGTCTTTTTCCAGTGTTGCTTGTTTTACTATAACAGGAGACGTGTTTGATTGTGCAGACCTATTATCCCTGGCTTGCAGGTGATCAGCCTTGAAATTCATTCTTGTTAGTTGATAGCTGCTCTGTTCCCCGAAATGACTGTGACAGAGCATCACTAAGTCTCTGCCAGCCCTGCAAGCAGGCTCAGAGCTTTCCTTCCAGCCTTGTGCCCTGCTTCTCCCTGCCACTTCACACGTGGTAACAAATGGCAAAAAAAAGGGCTGAGAATGGGGAAATCTCCCCCTTATTTCCGGGGCTTTGTGGTTCCGCAGTGGGCAGAGGCAGTGCATTAGGTGGGCTCCCTCCCTCCACCTTTCTGTTTGCAGGTGTCCTAATGCCTTTGCTCTCAGGAAATATTACCCATTTCACCCTTATCCCCTCTTTCAACTCTTTCTCACTGCTGTACAAGGTGACATCCACCACTGAGTGATGGAGCCCTCTCACCACAGGCAGCAGCTGCCATAGCCTGGTCCTCAGCTGGGTGAAGAAGACTTTCAACATCAATATGCCTCAGAAATGCCCTTTACCCAGTCACTTCTGCTCCTGCCCTTGGCCTCCACCCATCTCCCTGCCCACCACCTGTATAATCCCCTCTGTCTCAACACAGAAATCAACCCAGGAAGCAAATCCAGTTGAGAAGCAGCCCATCCATTAGAAAGCAAAAAAATGAAATCAACCCTTAAAATAAAATTAATTTTAACTCCTATTATTCCTCCAGCCTATTTCCCAGTAAGGACACTGAGGTGGGCAGAGGGCCTGTGGCAGGGAAGGCTGGTGCACAGGAAGGTGTGGTGCTTGGCTGCAATCACTGTGATGACAACCACAGCCCCCAGCCTGCCACTGGAGACAGCTCCATTTGTCTTTCATCTCTGGAGATCTTTTTTTTTGGGGGGGTTTTTTTAACTCTTCAGCATGCTGACAATGTAAACAATACCAACTACATCCAAAAAATCAAAATGCATCAAGTGTCAGGCAGGATGAAAAATTTCTCTACCTCTTATTTTTGGCTGGGGTGTAAAGGGTGGAAAGTGAATAAAGCTCTACCTGAACCCCTTAAAGCACAACATCTTTGAAGTAGCAAACTGGCAAATACACTCAATCAATTATAAATGAAATAATCTTCTTAAAATATTAGAGATTTGGGTGCTAAGCAATACTGGAAGATTACGGAGAGAAAATCAGTTTTAGAGCTTCCTAAAGTGACAGAAAGAGAATAATCGGAAGAAATGGTGAGAAGTTTAAAACGATTATGTAGATTTGTGTCAGTGAAAATGTCCCAGCAATCCTTAGCCGATCTCTCGTACGCTGGAAATAGATTATGCTCAATCCTTTCTTAAAGGGGCAGGTCTCTTTCAAGTATGGAGGTGGTTTAATTTTTTCCTTTAAAAAAAAAATAAAATTATTATTATTTTTTGAAGAACCTTTGGGTTATTTATGACCTCCAAACGAGACTGAGCCCAAAAGCGTGTGTGTGTTTCTTTGCTGTAGGGGAGGGGCACACACTGGGTTTGGGGTGCACTGAGGAGCATCATGAGCCCCAGCCCCACCCTGCAGTGTGACACCTTGCACAGAGCAGCCAAAATGGGACAGGGGTATCATGCAGCCCAAGATACCAAAGATATATGCCCAGTATACAGAGATACTGCTTGGGCCAGGCAGACATGGAGAGATGTCTTGCAAAAAAAACTAAAGGTCTAAAATCAAGATTACATCCATTCTTACAGGGAACAAATGCTTCTTGGAAGATTCTGGACAAACTGAGGTACCCAAGTTTGAGTGAGACTCATTTCCTGTCTTCCTGTGGCACGAGCAGCACCAAAAAGGAAAAGCAGAAACCCAGGAACACACAAAGCTGGCTGATTTCACGCTGGTTTTGACACAAGCAGGTTAGGGAGAGTCCTCTCTGCTTCTGCTTTTGTTGGTGTTGGGATTAAGTTCCCATCTGATCCTTTATTGGCTCTGCATTCCCCATTTACAGCCCCAGTGCAGGTTGTGGGAATAACTTGAAACTTACCCTTCACACATATATGTGCTCTTTTTAACACAGCCTCCAAATACTTCCCTATCACAAAGGACTACATACAAAACCTGGAAAACAGCTATTCCACATAACCACCTTCTTTGGTTTCATAGCATTGCTTGGATTTGAGATCCTAACCCAGGAGACCTCATGCCCCGAGGTGTGATGCTCACATGGGTGCAGGGAGGGAATTCCTGGAGCCAAGAGAGGAGGGCAGAAGCCCATCAATCCCTCCAGGACCTCAGTGCAGTCAGAAGCAACAGAAAAAATGTGGAGGAGCAAATTAAATCAGGAAAAAGGTATCTCTCAGGGCTGCTTTTAAAGGTGGTGCAAGTAATCTGAGGGGTTGGTGAGAACTGTTGTTCATTGATAGCAAAGGAGAGGAGGCTGTCTCCAGGGAGAAGTAGGTGATGTAGGTAATCTTCAGAGAGGATTTGCCTAAAGAGATGGAGGTTTGGGAATAAAATTTCCTGCAGTCAAGCAGGGGCAGAAGAGGAAGATGAAATCTGGTTTGTCAACAGCCATCAAGGAGACATGGAGCCATCAAAAATCAAACAGGCTCTCTAGGAAGATATTGCTGCCCAAGATCTAAGAAGATATTGGATCCACATCAGATCATCTCTGGAGTCATGGATATTTTCAGTAGGGGAAAAAGCCTTTTTTTTTCCCAAATCAGATACTTTCAATCACAAACCAGAAAGAGTAATCTTTTTAACTAAGTGCTTTTTTTTCCACTTTGAAAAGAAAAATTTGTATTCTCATGTTTGAGCTTCCTTTTTTCCCCTCATCTGCTTTTTGCTTTCCCTA
>NW_009970724.1:196687-234467 GCF_000747805.2 Chaetura pelagica
CTACTTTTTCTTGCTCTTCTTCCTGAGGACCAAACCGAAATAAAAGCCAACAAAAAACAACAACAACAACAAAAGAAAGAAGAAATTCCCAAAGGAAAACCTTTTCTAGAGGTGCTTGCAAAAGGTAAAACTGAAAAGCTTTCCTGCAAACACTCTCAAAAGATAAAAGTGAGCACAAAACACAGGATTTTAAAAGGGTCCTATTTTTAAGCATCTCTGAACACTGGAGGTGTTTTTCTTTGGTTCTGAGAGACCCCGGGGGGTCATTACAAGTTATGGCCACTCTCTGTGCTGCTCACCCTCAGGGTACCTGTGGTTGCCATGATCTCACCATCTACAGCAGCTTCCCTAGGGCAGATTTGTCTAATCCCAGCTCTCCCTGGGGACTCAGACAGCTGGAAATAACAGCCCTTACCTGTCACTGATGGAGAGTGTAGGCAGAATTAGCTAATGTTTGTAAAGCTCTTAGGAGATGACAGTGCTGTTGTGCAGTACTACTCCCACACTATAGCTGGGTGCTGCTTGATAGTCAGGCATGGAATCAATTTTTGAATAATGGATATTAAAAATGTCAACTATGACACCCAGCCATAATGCCTGCTGCACGCTGAGTGCCTCTGTATTGTTTCACACACTTAATATACAGTGGAGGCACTGTAATTACTCTTTGCTAATCCCCACACTCCATAATCTGCCTGTACATAGGAAACCTGGCTGCCTCTTCCCACCTCTCTGCAAAGAAGTCACAGCACAAGCTGCACCCACCTGTCACTGTGCTAAGACACCACCGTTTTATTCCCCCAAAAACATTGTGATTTTTTTGTGTGTGCCAAGCAAAGATCCACTAATCACACTTCTCCAGATCTCTGGATCTGCTCTGAGCCTGCATCTATTACCAGCAGTCACTTAGCAGTAGTGGGATGGAACAAGTTGTCTATCCAGAGAGGGGAAGGCAGAGTTTTCTTTACAGAGATCCTCAGATAGATACTGTCCAGAAATGGTGCACCATAAGCTGTGGGAAATGTGGGCATGGGGGGCTCAGTCTCACTTAGATTTAGCCATCTGAAAACTGAACACAAGCTCTAAGCAAATCTTGGCAAGTTGTCTTGGCTTTTTTTAGAGTTATTTGTGCTTTGAGCCAACTTGTGCTCTCAGTCTTCCCTGGGAGTTTTGGGACACTCATCCTGTTTCTGCCCCCTTTCTTTTTTAGTGGAATTGCTTCAATTGTTTTGTTACCTCAGTTAAGGGCAGCCTGGGTATACAGACCAGTGCCCCGGGATGCTGCTGACACGCAGCAGAAAACCTGTCCCTGCCCAGTGTCACTCATTCCCCAGCCATACTGGTGGAGCAGGGGTTAGAAAATAGAGAAACCTGTTTGCAAGAAAGTTGTGGTTTAAAAAGAAAATAGATCTTTCCAGGCCTGTGCAAAATGTGCTCCTTCTGCACGTGCCTTGTTTTCCATGCTCGGCCTCTGCCTCCTCGAAGTCACTGGTGGGGTTAGCCCAGAGCTGCAGCCAACTGACACAGCTCAGCTCATAGCACCTGAACATCCAACTGGCTTTATTTTAAAGCTAGGGAGGGCTGGGGAAGCAGGCTGACACCCACCTGCTGGAGAGAAACAATACCAGTGCCACGACTCCCCACTGCTGCCCGCCACGGACCTGCACCGACCCGCCAGGCGTGGACCCTGCAGAGGCAGGGAGACAGGCAGCACGCCAGCCTGAAACGGCTCTGAGCCCCAAACTCGATTATTGCTTAACTTTCCTGCCAAGCCTCCAGGTCCCTCTGTGCTAAATCATTCCCCATCGATCCATTCCCCTTATAAAGCTCCTGTCTCCCCCACCAGCGCTCGGCTCCGTGCGACTCGACTTCCAGCACAATTGAGCTCGGACCCTAAAAATCAATACTGCAGCAACCCAAGGATCAGAGGCCAATGAGGTCTTTAACAAACGTGTCTGGTGCTCTTGACTTGAGTAGGCTTCAGCCTACTTTGAGGTCCTTTCTGATCCATCATGGGTTTGTTCAAGTTGTCATAAAGCAAATTTGCAGCCATTGATCCAGGCAGAATGAAGTTGTGAATATCAGATGGAGGATGGAGGGGGGAGAATAACCCTAGAGAAAGAGTTATAATAGCTTACAGGCAACACATGTCTGAGCCAGAGGAAAGCAAATTAGGAAAATGCAAATGAAATAAGCTCTTTTCTATGTTTTGTTTTTTTTTTTTCAGCCTTTCTTCCCTCTGGAGAGGGAAGCTGCATTGGCTCCTTAGAAAAATGAAAGGAAACAATCCTGTTAACTCTAATATAAGGCTGGGGTTTTTTGCTAATGGATGAGGGTTATGGCTACATATCTTTGAGGGACTAGCCACAGACAATGTTATATAATGATCACCTACAAATATGTACAAAGTAATAAGCCAGTTCTTTCTCTGCTGTGAATCCATGTGGCTCTGCTGAAGCCAGTTCAGCTCCTGCCAGCAGACGGGACCCAGGCAAACTCATTTCAAAGCAAAATAACTGAAGAGGGAGGAAAGTTGCTTTCCATAAAGTGTGATCCTGATGACAAATGACCCAACCACCTGCAAAATGTATTAACGAGGCTCCGCTATGCAACAACTTGCACAAAAGCCAATTGAATTTAATATAAGGGTCATTCATCTCCCTGGCTTTTTGTTACTTTTAATTCAGCTCCAAATCTTTTCAAAACTCATTAAATGGAACATAATCAAAATTCACATTTCTGTACCTTCTCTTTCAAGTCTGAATCAGGACCCTGGATCAAAAAAATCCCAGCTTGGCTCAGTTCTGCTTTCAGAGGCACCACCCATCCTCTACAAGGATAAAGTTATTCCAAGGTTTGAAGATCACTTAGAAATAGGGATCCAGACTAGGATTTCTTGTGCAGGAGATGTCCACTTCAATTTCACATTACCTATAAATACAAGACACTCACTTAGCTTTTTGTAGCAGGTCTGGAAAAAGGTAAGCTGCAGCCAGCAAACCAGGAACCTTCCTGAGTTTTGTTCCTGCGAGCTCTGAGGAGAGGAGCAGTCCCTGCCTTCTCCCCACAATCTTTCCCCTGATATTTTTCAAATGGACTGTCACCATATTCAAGACAGGTCCCAGTTACATCCCCTGCTGGGCTCTAAGGGGTTTGCTCCCTGCCTGGAGAACTCCTGGCACACATCAGTCCCATGACGATGTTCCAACAGTCTGTCCCTCTTCCCATCACCAGTTCTCTCTGCCGTCCTTGGCTGGCCAAATGCTCTCCTTACTCCTCTGAACAGCTTAGGATTTGTGGATCTGGACCCTCCTCCAAACAGAGCAGAGGCAAGGCCAGAGGAGCAGCTTCCATGCATGGATTTTCCAGACTCTGGCAGAAGCCACTGAGTTCCAAGGAAAGGCAGCTTGGCCCTGTGAAATGGAGGAGGCACTGGGAAGGCAGCTGTGACAAGCATGTTGGAAGCAGGGGTCCCCAGATAGTTCAGCAACAGAGTCATAGTGGCTTATCTCATCAGTAAATTAATTCCCCAAAATCATGCACTCAGGTTTATCAGCACTGCTGCAAGGAGGGTCGGGTCTCTGTGTAAGATGTGCTGTGCTCATCACCCCCACCCCCCAGCTCCCTGCTCATTTCCAGGTGTGATTCAAAAGCATTTGGTACCACAGGGTATCATGAGCTTGCTCCATCCCCTCGCCTGATCTCCATCTAGCAGCTTCTGTCGGCCCACAGCTTTCCCTGTCACTCAAGATTTGTTTCCTTTAAGAAGTCCCAGTGAAACTACCCTCGGGTTCAGTCATCACTGGTTAGGCCCAGAAATCCCAGTCCAAGAAAGCATTTCAACTTTCCTCCCGTCACTCACTGCTGAGTGCTGACAGGATTGTCCCTTTTACAGGAAAACCCATGATTTCATTTTTCCTGCCAGTCCAAACTGTAATGAAAACAAAAAGAGCTGAAATTTCTCGTGCTACTCTTCCCTACCGAGTAAAAGTGAGTCAAGGTGGATTAAAATGAGTCTCCTTTCCAATTTTGTTGGCATTTTTCACAGAGTAGTTCTGGTTTGATGCTTATTTTTAACAAAAATTTGAAAAGAGTCAGTTCTGTCGCTCATGTGTTAATGAAACTAAAACAGTTTCCCCTTCTCACTGGTTCTCCTTTTATAAAAACTTTTGGGCTCCTCATATCAAAACCAGCCAGTAAAAACAAGCTCAGAGAGAAATTTCCAGCTGGCTGCATTTACATCTTCACACACTTGGCCATTTCCAGGGAAGTCAATAGGGCAAGGCAGGGATTTGAGCCCGTCCCTGGAGCAGAGCCGCGGTGCCTGCGCCGTCCCTGGCTCATCCTGGGCTGATGGAGGAGTGAACAAGACCCCCATTCTTGATGAAGAGGAAAAAATTGAGGTTTGCATCCACTACCCTTGATGCATTTGTCTGAAAACACCCCTCCCTTGGATGCATTCCCCTTTAGAGCCATCTTTCCTCAATTCAAATTGCTCCTTAATTCCTCCTTTCCGAGCGCATCTGACTTGAAGCTTTTCCCTGTACCCATCAGTTCTTGTGCTGACCATAATAGTCTGTGGGAATGTTTGCTTATATTACTGCTCCTTCTGAGTTATGCTGCCTCCACCTTGCACTCTGCTCTATCTCCATCTGCTGCTTTACCCCACTGCCTGTCTGAGAGTGGCTGCACACACTTCTGCAAAGCGTTATCTCATTATTTCAATTCTATCTGCTAAAGCGTTTGGAGAGACAGTGTATTAAAGACACTATATAAAAATAAATTGAATCGAGAGGAAATCTATATACCTAAAGTTGTAAAAAGGAATGGTCTCTGGTGATGACTCCATTTCCAGCAATCGCATTGTAACAAGCTGGAGCCCATCTTCCAGTTGAATTTTAAATAGATCTGCTGAAATTGAGCAGAGCTGACCAGGCTTGCAAGGGTGGGGGCTATGCCTTGGGGAGCAGGGACTCAGGGGAACCTGGCAAAGGTGTGCAGGAAGCAGGGGACAGGTGACACAGCCCAGCCTGCCCTGCTGCCTGGGCTCCTCTGGACCACAGACCCACCAGCACACCTTGCCTAGCTGAGCTGGGAGCTGCAAAGGGGGACATTCTGCCTCTCTCTCCGCCTTGGGCATCAGCCCCTCATTTGGCATTGCCTCCATTGCTAAGGCAGCCCCACAGTGCAAACCCTGGTACCTGCTCCCAAGTTGGTCCTCAAGTCATGGAAATACAGCCCAGCCTTCCTCCCTTTGCAGTCTGCCTCAGAAAAGGAGACAGGCACAGCCATTGCTCATATAAAAGCAGGACCCTGGCAGTTTCAGATCCCTCTGAAATCACAACATACTACAGGTTCCCTGCTTGGCTAGATGACTATATGGCAAGAACTTGGACTGGACATGTGGTCCAACAGGGACTCAGGAGCAGGTTTCTGGGCACGCTGCTGTGGAAGCTATGACAAGGCTGACAAACCCTCCCAGGAATTTTGGGGGCACTCTCTAGTAAAATAAATTATCCCCATAAAGCTGTGCATTGTTGTCTTAGCTGAGCTACAGCCTACGAGGAACCTTCCTAATTCCTTTTTGCTATAACTCTGAACTCTCCTCTGCATCCCTGGGAATCTCTAAGATACAGAAATAGGAAGGCTTTACCCCAGTGGTTTGTCCTTGTCCTCATGACACCAGTAAGTGATGAGGAAAGAAAAACTGTGCCATGAACTTGTGCACTGCAAAAACAGGCCAAGTCACAGTCCAGATATTCTGCAAGTCAGGAGGTTATCCATGGGGAATGTTTTCTGCCAGTCAATCCCGGAGCCCTTCTCCCTAATTAAATCATCATTTGTCTATTTGGGGAAATGGCTGAGCTGAAATGACATCTTTTTCAAGATAAAAAAAGAAGGGGAAAAAAAGGAAATCTAACTGACGTCATGGGCTCCTCCACCCCTCCTGATTCAATGTGTTCTCAGTTCTCTGTTGCTCCCTTTACAACTTTTAATGTTTGCATTCAAGCAAATTCCCAGCATCATTTGCTCTCTCTGTTTTCCCAGGACCTGAAGCTTGGTGCCAAACTTATGTTTGATATTTTTCTGCTTCTTCAGGGAATAACTGATTGTTACCTTCATCCCCAGAACAGCCCGGTTTGGTAGCTTTGCTCAGGTGATTAAATTCAGCCCCTTGAATTGGTTAGGGCTCCTGTATTTGAATAGAAATAGTAAATCTTTCAGACTGCAGTGAGGGAACCAGTGGGGCAGGTTATAGAGTGACCAAGCATCTGCCAGAACAGCAGCCTTTGCAAGTCTGGACCACAGCTATGAAATATAAACAAACAAACAAACAAATGAATAAATAAAATTATAATAAACCAAATGTCTGGAGGAATTTCTTCTCCCTATCTTCCTCTTTTTCCAGCTCATTATTTCTTTATAAGGCTCATTATTAGCAGGTCTGAGGCTCGGGCAGTGACCCACGAAGGCCTGGAGGGATGAAAGCTTTCAAATGCTGTCAGACCCAGCTGGACCAATTGAAGAGAGATGCAGAGAGGAGAGCAAGGTGACATCTGAAGGGACAGGTTTCCTGGGGCCCTGCACTGGAAGTGGCAGGATCAGGCTCCACTAGCATGTGCCCAGCACTGCACAGTCTCAGCGTTTCAGCTGCACTGGAAATACAATTTTCCAGTGTGCCAAACCCTGAATCCAAAGGGGATTTACGGAAACCCCAGTGGAAAAACTTTTGATGGACATCAAACAAACCACATGGATCTTTCCCATAACCATTCAACAGTTCAGGAGCAGGTTCTGCCCCAGCTGAAGCCTACTTGTATCAGGACTGTTATGCTCTGTTCCCATCCCACCCTACATGTCTGTGCGTTCCTGTGCCCTTCCGGATGCTCCTGACGTGTGAGAAATTGTGTCAGTTCAAGGAATTGTTCTGGCTGAAAACCAAATTAGCAGGGGGGGGGGAAAAGTGGGGTGCAAAAGAGAGAGAAAAACCAAGAGTTTTTCAGAAGCAAAACACTTTCATTTGGAAATATCACTGTGTTTAACTGCCTTGCTTGTCATTTGGGTTCCTCCTGAGCAGCCAAACCCTGGGATGATGCTCAAGCCCTGGCTTTGCTAAAGCACCATGAGCTCAACACCAAAGCCAAAGGATGCTGCAGGTGCCCCTGCAGAACCACTTCTCTATCCTGACCTAGGATGCTGGGATTTGAAGATTTTTTTGGAGGATTTGAAACCTCTCAGAGGACCTGTGATGGTAGCCTATTTGCATCCATAATCACATTGTTTTCACAGAGTCACACAGAGTCACAGAATCACAGCATGCTAGGGGTTGGAGATCATCTAGTCCAACCCTCCTGCCAGAGCAGGCTCCCCTAGAGTTGACTGCACAGCCCAGGCTTTTCCACTGGAGCCTCCACTTCTTTCCACAGTTTCTCTCTAGACCCGATACCCCATTTCCTTAGCTGAATTTCCTCTGCCAGCTTGTTTCAGTCTGTGGTCTTCTTCTCCCTGCCACGGAGGTTGTATCTGCCTTTTTTGCATTCAACACCATTGTATTTGCAACACCACAGCCCTTCTCACATCTCAGTTTTGGCTTTGCTAGCAAGGGAGGGGCAACACTTAAACTGAGTTTGCAGCTGAGTAAGCCTTTCTACTGCGAGCTTCTGGGAGAGCATCTTATCTCCTAGTGGTGTGCAAAATGCCTCAGAGAAGGGACCACAACAAGCTGGTGGAAAAACACTAACAAATAACTTGCCTGGTGGTCATAACAGGCAAGTGAGGACATATGACATAATCGGGGGATAATAAAGAATCTCACCAGGCTTCCAGGAGCGCGGGGCTCGGAGCGACACAGAGCAACAAGCCAATGCCACTGCTGGGCTCATTCCTCACTGCCAGGGGTGAAAAAACTTCATTCCAGCCACTGAGAGGGGGTTTGTGAAAGCCTCGGATGTATTCACCGGGGAGAAAATTACCTGACTGCACAGCCCAGGCTTTTCCACTGGAGCCTCCACTTCTTTCCACAGTTTCTCTCTAGACCCGATACCCCATTTCCTTAGCTGAATTTCCTCTGCCAGCTTGTTTCAGTCTGTGGTCTTCTTCTCCCTGCCACGGAGGTTGTATCTGCCTTTTTTGCATTCAACACCATTGTATTTGCAACACCACAGCCCTTCTCACATCTCAGTTTTGGCTTTGCTAGCAAGGGAGGGGCAACACTTAAACTGAGTTTGCAGCTGAGTAAGCCTTTCTACTGCGAGCTTCTGGGAGAGCATCTTATCTCCTAGTGGTGTGCAAAATGCCTCAGAGAAGGGACCACAACAAGCTGGTGGAAAAACACTAACAAATAACTTGCCTGGTGGTCATAACAGGCAAGTGAGGACATATGACATAATCGGGGGATAATAAAGAATCTCACCAGGCTTCCAGGAGCGCGGGGCTCGGAGCGACACAGAGCAACAAGCCAATGCCACTGCTGGGCTCATTCCTCACTGCCAGGGGTGAAAAAACTTCATTCCAGCCACTGAGAGGGGGTTTGTGAAAGCCTCGGATGTATTCACCGGGGAGAAAATTACCTGTCAAAAGAATGATAAAGCCACAGTGTGCTTTGCTACTGGAATCCATTTGTTCTGACTGGTGATGGGAAAGAGATCAGGCTGCGTCATGTTCCTCTGCTAAGTTTTTTGCTGCTGAAAGGAAAGATGCAGAGGGAAGTACTGAAGAGTAGCGTCCATATTTTTGGCATGGTGATGTGTTATTGAATAGCTATTTTGTTAAAAGTCTACAGTCCTCTGTATTGTCCTACTTCAGGTTAAATCCAGGCACCTGCAAGTCTGAACCTGCAAGCAGCTTGTATTTGTAGGGACTGGAATGGTTCTTGGTGTGGCTGTGAGAGGGAGAGTGTGTCACATACACAAACCAAACCACCAGCAGGCATTTCTTGTAATAGAAAAAAATCAGGGTAAATCATACCATTTAGAGGAGAATCTCCATTTGCCCCATAGATGTTTTTGCAGGCAGCTGGGATGGTTTTGTGGTGTGGGTCACGTACTCCCAGAAGTTAGGATATAAGGCACTTTAGGAGGTCACTTGCTCCCATGCTTCTACCCTGCTTTAGCCAGTGATGCTGGCCCTGACAGATGGATTTTGCTCATCTTTTGATCTAGATACTGTTGAATTAGGAGAACTGCAGCAAGAGGATCAAGGGAAATTGTCATCCCTTCTGCTCAGTGTTGGGGAGGCCACAGCTGGAAACATCCAATCTAAGATCTGTGAGACAAGAGGGAAGAAGAGCCTGAGGTATGTCCTACAAGGAGAGATGAGGGGAGCTGAGCTTGGTTTAGACTAAGAGGACTAAGGCAGGGATCTAATGCTGCTTACAGATAGCTGGGTGTAGTTAGAAAGAGAACAGAACCAAAACATTCCTCAGCAATGCCAGACACTGTAACACAGCAATATCCACAATCATTGGCTTTTCAATTCATGTAGGACAGCAGGAAACAACTAAATACCATGTGGGTGGTGTAGCACTGGGACAGGACAACAGAGGTGGGAGATCTCTGTCCTTGGAGGAGTTCAAGCCCTGGTTAGACACAGCCACCAGCCCAACCTGAGACTAGCAGTAGCCTTGCTCTAGATGGGAGGTTGGGCTTGCACCACACCAGGATGGCACTAATTGTCCCCTTCTCACTGCCAGGGCTGAGGTGGCTGCCTGTGGTGTGGTGTCAGATGCCCTACTGCAAACCTCTGAACATCATCTGGGACCTGGGGACAAGGATAGTTGGGAAGTGGATTGTGTCACACCTCTAAATCTTCTTCATAATGCCTCTATGGTCAGGTACTCCTGAGAAATCCTTCCTTAATCCAGTCCCCTGGACACCAATAAAGTGCTTGAGGACCCTCTGCAGACCCCACGGTGTCTATGAAGTACATGCACTCCTCCATCAGCCTGCAGCTGCAAGCCCCCCATCCTGCCAGCTAATGAACTAGTTTAGGGTGAGTAGTAAAATTAAACCTTTGTATCCCACAGGTGGTGATTGGAAAACAGCAATGGGAGAATAAAAGCCAAAACAAAATTCCTCAGAACAGGCAGTAGGAGAGAACTGAAAATGCTATTATCATTCTTCCACACAAGAATTGTGACAAAGGAAGACCTCTCTTCCCACCCTTCTGGGTGCTGCCTAGATTTTCCAGCAAGGTCACAGTAATAAGCAATCAGCTGATTGAACTGCCACATTTCAGCCAACCAGGAGAATAAGCAGACTTTCTATCAGGATTCTCCACAACAGAGCACTCGTGATAAATGAGGTGGAGAACAAGACAAATGAATATAACCTACTACTGTGCATGGATCCATCAACTCAGAGAAAGCTTCTGACAGAGAGAAAGAAGGGAAAGACACTGCACAGGGAGCTTTGGTAGCAGGAGGCACACAGGAAGGTTGCTGTGAGCTCCCCAGAAGGACATGGATTGAAGAGAAGACCTTTGCTGGGTGCCCGTGCAGAGGTGACCAGGAGGTTATGGGGGCACAGTAGGAGTCCACTGAGCTGTGGCTGCCCAGAGCTTGTGTTGGGCAGAAGGGAACTGGACCACTTATACTACAGCTCCTTAGTGTCTAAGCTTGACTCCCTGATCTGTGCAAATTGGTCATAGCCACTGAGACAGGGTTGTCCTTGGGCAGGAATAAATATATGAAAAACCCAAACAACTTTCCTGCATGATCCTGCTATTCTCCAAGAGGAGATTTGGGATGACAGGACCTTCACCCATGGATATACCCTTGTTGCTTCCCATGTACCATAGACAAGATCACAGTTTGTGGTTCCTTCACGGGGTATAAAACCATTTTAATCCAGAAGACAAAGATGTAACAGCAAGGGACTGGCAGCTGAGGGCAGGAAGGGTCAAGCCAGTAAGAGCATGCAAATCACCCAGTCAGGGTAATTAGCCACTGAAATGGGTTACTAAGAGCTGGAAGGAATTCTCCATTGCTCACTTTCTCATCACTGACAGGAAATCAGGAGTGGAGGCTTTCTAAAAAACAGAGACAAGCTTGGCCAACAAATGCTGGGAGAGTTCTGGGAAAGAGGAGGAAACCTTTGTTAAGGAGTGATCCTGGAAAATGGCAGCAGGCCTTGCTGGCTCTTTAGCTGTAAGGCTGGTGAATCTCCTTACACCCTCTGCAGGGTCCAGCCAACAAATGCTGTTAGCAAGGAGTCAACAGGAGAGTATGAGAAGCTGTTGAACCTCCCTCTCCTTCCAGGACTAAAGTTTTGTCCAAAGTCTGTTTTACAAATAAATTTAAATTCATATCATTGTCATTCTTAGGGTGATTTTTTTTCCCCCCTCTTTGTGATGTAAAAATAACCTGCAATGGGGCTTTGTTTAAAGCCATAGAGTTAATTTTCTAGAATAATTGTTAACAGTTGGAGTTTTTCTTTCTCCAAGCTCAAGGGAGAAGCATGGACAGATTTATTAATGGTGTCCCCCATTGTGATTGATGGGCTGCTGAATGGGGAAACTTCACACCTGAAAGAACCTGAAATAAGAACACTTGTACCAAAAATAATGTCTGTGCCTGGTACCTCTGTAAGCCTCTCTGTAGTGACTCGTGGCCAAACCTTCCCAGGGGCTTCTCTACCCCCGTAGCTCCTCTGTGGGTTCAGTGCTGTGCTCTGTTCTTCTGTTGCTGCAGAGCCAGCTATGCTCATGGCATCAAAATAACGGTGATAGATGATGGGAGAGGAGAGAGATCATCTCTCCAAAAGACTGAGAAGGCAGAAATGAGATTCCATCTTGGGATAATGGGTTTAGAGTTTCCTCCAGCACAAGTGTCCATCAGAGAATATGGGACTCAGACACCTACACATAGTGATGCACAGGTAAATCTTACTCTTTAGGTACATCCCTTTCACCATCACTGAAAACAGGTATCAGCAGACATCAGCCACACTGAGATTCTCCAGTCTGCAGAACAGGTTACCCAGCTCTGCTCCAGGAAGTACTGGCAGCACTGAGATCAGTTTAGGCAAGTAAGAGTATGAAAGTCCTTGTCTTTATTGCCCAGTGGCCACCAGCTCCCTGTCCTGAAAGCATCTGTTCTTTCATTCATTTCTCAGGAAGCCCAGAGCAAGCATTGGTAGCTACAAGGTGACTGCAGCAGGTTCAGATCAAAACCTTCTTACAGAAGGGATCTGCAGATGTTCTGGGCAGGGTGACTCTGTGGTTCTTAATTCAGGTACAAACACCAGCCCTGGTGTAGCCCAGGGAGATGCACCTCTGATGTGCTGTTATGTCGATGAGTTCACGGACCTGTATCCTTCCCAGGAAACCAGCATGAAGAGAAGGGAAACTTGTCCAACTGGAGCAGGTCAACAGAAGAAAAGGTCTGATCCCTTCCCTTATAGAGGGACATACATAGACAGACAAACCTGGCTATTTGCTGTGCCTCTGCCTCCTTTCCCGACAGCCACACAGGAATGGGGAGAAGCCAAGATGACCAGCACCCCTGAGAAACACCTTGGTCTCCACTTCTGTGATTGTTCAAGCTCTTATTTCTGCAGACATTGGCTTAATTGCTATATTCCTTCCCTGAAATACTAGGCAAGCACTTTCTTGGCACTGCTGGGATGAACTTTTTGCCTTGGTCAACAATGTCCAATGGGACACCAACATATCCATAAGCACCAAGAGATCCAGGAATGGCTTTGGAGGCACCCAGGATAACTACAGAAAGGCACAAGACCTTGTGAACCCTCATAAATTCAAGGATGAAGTACTGGGAACCAAACCATCTCAGCATGTGATAGGAGTGAGGAAAAGCTCAAGCCTTACCCACTGATCACAACTTCTGATCCAATGGAAAAAATTATCTGTTTTAATAAACTTAATAATCTTTCTCTAGTATCCTTTGTCCATATGGCTGGTAATCTGGCTGCTTAGGAATGAATTATATAAAAAAATAAAATCCTCAAATAGGGTTATAGTGGCTTAGCTCAGAGAATCAAAGAAATTAGAGGCAGAGAAAACCTATCAGGCCACTTAGTCTTCCTTACCCTCCAAGCCTTCTTCCATCAGGGTCCTGCTGGGCTGGGGCAACAGCATCAAACCAGACCCCTGAGTGGAAACTGCATCTTCTTCCCAGCTCTTCCTCAGCCTCCCATCACTGCATGCACTTCTCTCTCTGCCTCATGTCTTCTCCCACTTAGTAAGACTACGTTGTCTTCAGGACAGTGATTGTTCCTTACAGTGGGTTCACACACTGCCCAGCAAACAGGAACCACAATCAAGGGCAGAACCTTGCATGCTGTGCTAACCATGACAATGAAGTACAAAATCCTCCTGCAGCCTCTTCCAGGTTTTACAAAGGTCTTAGAGGGGAGCCCATAGATGTTTCTTCCCATCTTTGCCTTTAACATGGAATGTGGGCAAGGAGGGAATGGACCCAGCTGCTCTCTGGTGCAGATCTGCACAGTCCACTGATTTGCTGACATGACCCTGGTCTGAGGAGAGGATCTGGCTGAGGCCAGGAAGCTCATATCTCATCTGTTCCTACTTGTGAAGATTCATCCTGACCAAACCAGAGTCACCCTGGCAATATTAACACACAGAAAGCAATGCCAGAGTGCAAAAGGGACCTCCTGCAGAAAGAAGGGGCTGCAGGACCCTGCCCTGCTGGTGGTCTGCAATGGGCTTTTAATTTATTTAACCATTGGTAAACAGATGTAATCAACATAACCTTCCCCCTCTCCTTTGGCACCACATCAGAGCCACAGGCAAGCTCTGCTGGGGACTGGCCGTCACATCGGGATGAGACTCTGAAGCCTTGAGGTTATGAGACCACTGCTGTGAGTTTTGCCCAAATCTTTACATGCCCAGTTGGTCTCAGCAAGACACCATTAACTTACAGAGGCAGAAGAAAGGAGCCCCATCTGGAGCTTAGAAAGCACAAATCTGCCATTCTCTCTTGGCAGGCTGGGGCCGCCTGAACAGAAGGTAAAGGTTGCAGGGAGATGCTTTCATAGGGAACAATGCATGGGAAACATGGAGACAATACACTGCTCTCTTCCCACCCCCCCTTTTTCTTTGCCAGAGCAGGTACCTAATGTTAAGAGCAAAGAAAACTGCAAGTTAGGACCATCAGTTCAGCTACTGACAATTCTTCCCATGCTCTTCTCTGGGCTAACAAACCCACTGCAGTGTCGCACCAGCGCAGAGTTACCAGCTCCTCTGGTTGGGGAAAATAAAATCTACCCACACACTGATTTTATACTGCAGCAGCCAAAACCATAAAACACACATTGGCCACAATCACTGCAGGTAGTGAATTACATGGGCTTGCTCTTAGGGGAGCTCTGGGTGCAGGATTTTAAAGGATTTTAAAGCAGCAGACTGTCAGAAATGCTGAAACCTGAGCACTTTCTTTCCCTTCCAGAAGCTCTCCAAATTGACAAAAGAGCTGTTTGTCTGCTCTGCTCTGCCTAAGTCAGGAATTGAAGTGATTTTTCCCTTTTTTTTTTTTTTTCCTTTGGCCTATCTACATTCTGTGCTTATTTTTGAAGCATGAGAATTTGCCAGCCACTTTGGAAAACAAATCAGGTGCCACAAGCCCCTTTTTCACCCGCTCGGCGTATCTGAGGGATGGTTGCCTGAGATAGGTGACAGCTGCTTGGATTCCAAATAGGAGAGAACAACCTCCTGGCCAGAAGAAGATTCCCTGATTTCCTCTGTTGCTCTAAACTGGGAGGCCCAGCCTCTCCCTCTCCTTGGACTGGCTTAAGAACTTTCTGCTGTTCCACCCCCCCATGCTGATCAGCCAATGGATCTGGGCAGAAATCTTTAAAAAAACATGCAAAGGAGGAGGGAATATTTGAGCTTCATTGTTTTGGCCACTGAAATAGCAGTGGTGCCCCAGTGCTTGATGACAGGGCAGGCAGAGAGGGGAGGGTAGGCAGGGAGGAAGGTCTCTGCTTCCCGAGCCAACATGATGCTGGAGAAGAGGTTTCCTTAAACAAAGATGTGTAACTGATGGTGTTTGGGTTTCCACAGGTCTCCTCCATTACATGTGGCTCATTATTCCCCCCAAATATTCCCCTTTTGGTTGCAATATGAGGTAGCCAGGAGTTGCCATATTCTGTCTTGTATCTGATTGCTGCCAGGAACCAGCAGCAGCGACTTGAGCAGAAGGTGCAATAACACTGCTTGATGGCAAATGGTCCATGACTGCACAGAAATATCCTAACACCTGGAGACCAGTTTAGACCCTGGAGCATGAGGTTTTGTATCCCTTGCAAATAACACATTGTATGGGGTGTGAAAAAAAAAGCCCTGCTACTGATTCTGAAATTTTCCCAGTTTCTGGCATATCTTTCATTGTCGAGTTATAATTAATGTCACTCATTTAAAACCTCACCCAATGTTCTGCAGGCAGGTATTGCTTATTCAGACTTTGCAGCATGGGAAAACTGAGGTGAAAGACAGTCACTAACTTGCTCACAGCCAGTGAGAACATCACCAGCATAACACACTGAACAGTGGGCTATGCTTCTTCTCTCTGCCGTAAATAAACCCCAGGAAGACCAACATAACAGTAAATAAAAGCTGGACTGCTCTATGCTATAATTCACCAGAAGAACAGAGAAATCAGGATGCAGAAAAAAAAAATACATAAAGTCCAGTTATACATCCAGGAGGGGAAAGGGACCAGAGGGAAAGGGATAATCAGATGGAAGAAAAATCTGAAAGCAAATGCTTCTTAATTATCATCATTTGAAGGGAGCACAGAACGACTCCACATGGTCCCTCATGGTTGTAGAGAGAGACTCAGGTCAGGGCAGAGGGCAAATCCAGGGTCAGATCCTTATTGAAAGCGAAAATTGTTCTTATTGTGCTTAACACCAGCTTTAGGAATATTAAAGAACAATTTGGGTTTTGTCAGTTAATACACTGTGGCCTGTGGTTAATGTGGCACTAAGATAGTGGTGTTGTTTTGTTGTGGGGTTTTTTTTAGGGCTATTAATCTAGCAAGGTTTTAAAGAGTTCAGTAAATATAATGTGACTCTAACATACTCCATCTAGAAATTACTACCAGCTTCATTCACTGGTGCAAACATGATGGTTCTGAGAGGCTACAGAAACTCGAGGCAGTCTCCTTTTTATTTAAAGATACTTTAGTTTCTTTCACTTTTACACCACTGGAAGATGCCCAAGGGATCTTGGAAAGTATCCAGCCCTCAAACTAGCTTGGATCTAACACATCATCCTGACCATTTTTCTGCCAACAACAGATGATCTTATTAAAGGTGCTGTCTCTCCTTAGAAAGCTTGCCCCTTGTCCAGGACAGTAATTTTCCCACTCAGTGTAGTCCCGTCACATGTTATTGAAGACCACCATTAGATGGGTAGGTGAGGTCATGAACCAAATCACAGCCTCAAAATTCCCTTTTGGTAGAAGTTCTGGTACAAGATTCCTGGACAGAAACCACATTGGTTCAGTCTCTAGGAGCAGAACTCACAACTTTGCTTCACTGTGGAAAAAAACCCAACAAACAAAACCAGCAAACCAAAGCTATCCAGCATAACATTGAAGGAAACCCCTCTGAAGGAGAGCTGGATCATCAAAAGGGTGCATTAACAGAGGTTTCAGAATGAAAATTTGCCAGACTGTAAGTTCGCAGAGAGAAGTTCTACCAGAAGTTGATCTCTACATGGGGATCCTCCTGGGACCTCTGTGCAACCCAGCCCAGCGTGGATTCAGTTTGTAAAAACAGGAAAACCCACCCATGGGGAGCCATGAAGGGCTGCAGGGAATCTCATTGGTGTCCAATCTGCTGGAGACCAGTGTCCTGCAGTGGGCAAGGTGCCCACCCTTCAGCCCTTCCCACACACAGTCCCACCTCCTGCCTGAAATACTGATGAAGGGAGACAAGCAGAGCTGCCAGGGATTTTCTGCAGAGGTTCAATTCCCAGATTTCCTCCACTGGCACCTCCCTGACCCTGTGGAGGCACCTCCATCTCCCAAGATGGGAGCATTCCCCAGCATGTTTCAGAGTCCCTGGAAAAGACTTTCAAAATGACACACAATCCATGCTGTGAAGTAAGAAATGGAAAAAAAACCTGGAGGAATCAGCTCCCATCCCTCTCCCCACTCACCTGGCATTTGTGCTCCATTTTTTCTCTGTCCCAACATCTCAATTCTTCTCTCTTTCCAGGTGCACCTAAACCCTACTCCCCTGGCCCCACCCTCAGCTGGGAAAATACACTGAAATTAGATGGTTGGTGTTACTGGGAACATCGATCCCTTTTTCCTTCCCATCTGGCTTTACTGCCAGATTTTTATTGCTGCTGCTTTTTGCTGGGGACCCACAACTCCTTAAGGCACATCCTAATGGCCTTAGAAATAAAGAAATGAGACTTTTAAAGGAATGAGAATTTTTCAGCCAGCAAAAACCTGTAAATAAACATTTTGGGCTGGCAATCAATGGGCAATCTCTCTAAGCCCTGGGATTGTTCAGTTAGATTAAGCCTTTCTAATGAATTCCTCATTGAGCCACTGAACAGAAATGAAGCCTTGTTAGCTCATTATCTTTCTAATTAACCCATTCTAAACCTGCTCCTTCCTCACCAGGAGGTAGCTGTGCTGTTTTGGTTTCACACTGAGGTTTATCAATGACCCCCTGAGAGTCTTTTGTATCCGTAACTGAGATTTATTTGAAATGACTGAGGAAGGCAGCTTCCAGTTTATTCCCTGTGCCAGATGAAGGTCCAAATACTATGTTATCCTCGGGCTACAATTTCCCAAGGACAAGCCATGTGTTGTGAGCATCTCCAAGCCCTTTTCTGCAGTGATGAATGCTCCCCTCCCAGCCCTTGTTTGCATGCAGATTGCTGGGCTCGTTAAGCTGATGAAGGGGCCTGCCCTCCCTAATGGGGGCACTGGGCTGCACTGTGTCTGCCTGTGGATAGCAGGAGTATTTCACCCCTGGCATTGGCTGCTCTTGGCTCTTTCTGTGTTTGTAAGCAGGATCCATTCCCAGGCTCACACAGCAACATCTCTAAGAGATGGAGAGGCCTCTTCCTGAGGATCATCACAGCAACCCTATTATTTGGGCCATTTTGAAGAAGACAGGTCATATAGTAACGTACAGTAGAGATCGGTCCTGTGTCAGAAGGATGGAGTGATCAGCATCATGGGTTCAAGCTTGGTGGCCTCACAGCCCACATGACAGCAATCTCTGCTTTTTGGCTTCTCACCAGGAAGCCCCAGCATGGAGCAGCTCATAGGATCAGGTGCTCAGAGGCCCTGGCATCCAGCCTTCAGCCCAGCTTGGGATGGAGAGCCCAAACCATGAGCTTCCCTGAGCATCCCCAGTCTGCAGCTCAGGGACCAGCATTGCTGCTTCTTCTTCCCACACCCTCCATTGCTTTTTCCACCCTTGCTGGTTTCTCTGCCAAACATCCCTGGCTGACCAGCCACAAGTACTGAAATATGGGTTTGAGTCCCAGGTCAAAGCCTGGCCTGTTTTGAAGTGCCCATTACAGCTTTGTCAGTAGAACAACACCAGTCCACAAGCTGGGTGGTTTGGAAACCTTTGAGAAGCAAATAAAAAAATCAAAGTCTTTGGATTTCTATTTCTTCTGTTATTTTAAAATCTAGTTTCCTTACCTTCCTCCTCCAAACCCTACCCAGCCCAGGGGAGCTGTGACCCCAGCCCACCCTGTGAGATTCATTCAGATCCCGCCTCTAAGAGCAACATTTTTAATAACCCAAGCAGCCAGGGATTGCTAAATCTCTCCGAGGAAAGGAGGCAACCAGCCACAAGTACTGAAATATGGGTTTGAGTCCCAGGTCAAAGCCTGGCCTGTTTTGAAGTGCCCATTAACAGCTTTGTAGTAGAACAACACCAGTCCACAAGCTGGGTGGTTTGGAAACCTTTGAGAAGCAAATAAAAAAAATCAAAGTCTTTGGATTTCTATTTCTTCTGTTATTTTAAAATCTAGTTTCCTTACCTTCCTCCTCCAAACCCTACCCAGCCCAGGGGAGCTGTGACCCCAGCCCACCCTGTGAGATTCATTCAGATCCCGCCTCTAAGAGCAACATTTTTAATAACCCAAGCAGCCAGGGATTGCTAAATCTCTCCGAGGAAAGGAGGCAGGGAGGATATAAACAAAAATATGCTTTGCCTAATTGTTTCTTACGCGTCACGAGCAATTGAAAACGGCTCCTAGGGCGATATCCATTACATTTGGTAACAAAGGGCTCTAAATGAAGGAAGCCCAGGCGGAACAGCAGAGTCAGAGCTAGAGACAAGCCTGGCATGTAAATCCGTGCCAATCTGTCCTCTCTGCCACCACAAATGCTCCCACAAGACCTGAAATCTGGCATAGCAAGAGAGAAATTCCAGCACGTGCCCTGCCAGGATCTCTGCTCCTAGGGATACCCAGTGGCTGGAGGAGCCAGCTTCCCTTGAGGCACAGGGCACAGCCACCTGCCCACCCGTTTCAGCCACCAGGCTGTGACATTCATGTCCCACCGCTTCCTCCTGGGCTTTGCCAGGGTCCTCACCCATCCATGGGGCTGTGGGTTGGTTCCCGAGGCAGGAGGTGGTGTAGAGGGCCACGTGTGGCAGGGGAGGACTGAGAAGGTGGATGTTAAGCTGGGATTGGAACCTCTTTTTCTGTTAAAAAAACCCCATCAATTTACACTGCGTGCTAAGCCAGATCACTCCCTGCATCTCTGAAATGATTTTCTTTCTGTGTCCAGTGTAAAATTCACTTTGTGTATATTAGACTATCCTACCATCAACACCTCTCCAGAGAGGGCTGAAGTGAGACCCTGTTTACAGTCCTGGTGTATTCAATCCTACGTGTTGGGTATAGCATCAGCTGGGCTTTAAGCAATCCATTAAGATAGGTACTGTTTCAAATATTGAAGCAGAGTAAAATCTACAGCTATGAGCCCTTCTGCTGAACAACAGGAAGAAGACAACACGGTCAAGTCAGGTGAGCAGACACAGAATATAAAGCACATTTTCTGACCAAGATAATCCATTTTTTTTCACGAGTTTCTGAGCTTTTTATTAATTTTTCCTTCCCCCCCACCCCCCACCCCTGTACTCCAATACTCCAGCTCTGTGGTTTGAAGACAATATCCCTGCACTATTGGCCAGCAATCTTTACACTGCAGAGGCTGCTTCTAGAGGCAGATGCTCAACTCCAGACACAGGCCAACTATTGCAAAGAAAAGTGATTTTCATGCTTTTGTGCTCTCTTCAACACAGAACTCAGCATCATTTTTAAATATTTTTTTTCTTGAGAGGATTCTGCTGTGACTGAAAATCTCTGCTCCCATGATTTGTGTCCCTGATTCTGGTCTCCTTAAACCTCAGCTCCAGCAAGACAGACAATTCAACTTACTTGAGGTCTATCCCTTTCCTGCTCCTTCTCCTTCCCCTTCCCTTTCCCCTCTGTTTTAGCCATGGTTGTCAGAAAGCCTTGCAAACATGACACATGCCCAGGACAGAGCCTCAGAAGTCAGATGACAAGGCAAAAGAGACCTTGCTACACATTATTTTTATTATCTCATGATTCACTTTATGACAACTTCATGTCAGCAGCAGCAGCTCTTTCACAAGGTGTTAATATTAGAAGTAGATACAGATGTTAAAGTAAAAAAACCTGCTCTTTCTGCAAAGAAAAAAAAACCCACATTAAAACCTCCTACATCTGGCTTAATATTTTCACTCCCAAACACTTAAAGTCCTGTCAATGTCATGAGAGTAATTTCATGAGATTCTTTCATTCTTTAAATGTGGGTTTAGTGGAACAAGGAGATGATCCTGAACCTCCAAAACTGGGAAAAGCTCAGCTCTCCATGTTCCTCCAGCTGCTTTTCTGCCACCTCCTGAGGATAGTCTAGGGTGGGTAGAAACATCACTGAGGCCAAAAAATGTTTGATTTCCATCTGTTTTTTTTGGAGACATGCTTGTTCAGCCCCTTGCCACAGAAAGCACCCTGGCCAGCTGAACTTCAGATGGAACCGAGAGGACTTGGATTGTTCTTTCTGTGCAAGGAATGAGGCAGAATGAACACAATGCAGCACCATCCTCAGGTGCTTCAGACAGCCCAAGGAAATCAGCACCCTGCTCACTCTGACAGCATTTACCTCCCTTCTCTGCTTCCCCCACTCCCTCCTCTGCCTGCAGCTCCCCCCACCCGGCCCCTCCAGACATTTCCAGGGGGATGTTTAAAACTCCATAAAAAACATAAGAAGCTGTTTTCGACTATTAAGAGAGACTGTTGATAACACAGTTCCAATAAAAAAAAAGTCTATATATGTGCTTTCTACAGCTTCCCTCAGAAAATAATTCATTTCTCCCTGCATTATATTTCATGGTAACCTAGAGACTCAATATGTTCTGGATTACTGCATCCATTTCTGTTTCTGCTCTAATGGCCCACCAGAGTATGAACCTTCCAACCAGAGTCCCCTAAATCTGGTGACTGGGGAGCTAGTTGTACTTTCTTGTTTTCCACTTGATAACTAGCCCCTTCCAGCATTGCTTTTATGGCAGTAATCTTCCTAGGCTGGTTGCAGATTGCTTGTCCTGGTGGTTTTTTCTTGCTTGCTTCTTTTTTTTTGTCTCTTGTCCTCCAGCCACTGGAGCCAATGGTCACTGTGGACTATCCATCATGCTGTTTTATGTGTCAAGTTGGAGGTCCCCAGGTCTGTTTTCTCCTGTTTTTTGTTGTGGGGTTTTTTTTTACCCCCATCCCAACACCACTGCAGTCCAGCAATTGTTTGTGTCAAGGAACTGCCCCTTCCATTTGGGGGCAGGGATCTGCTGTTGCCGATGCCTATCAATAAGCTAGAGAGATCCTGGGTTTAATTTTATGGCTTTATATTACAAATGATGGGGCAAACGGAGCAGGCTAAGCAAACACCTCTCTCCTCTTACTTCTTTGGAAAGTAAAAGACATTAGAAATAGCATGAAAGGTATGGAGGGAATAAATCAAGCCAAGTCCCAGCTGCACATCTACACAGCCTTGCTCAGTACCAGGAGCCCAGCCCCAGGCACAAGTCCTGCCTGTGTTTGGAGTCTGGATGTTGCCCACCAGCCTCCATCCTGCCCCATTTGCATTTGCACAGAAGTGATCTGAGACACAATCGTTTAGTAAATTTTCTTTTTCTTTCTGCTCTGAAACAGAGATGGGATGAAAAACTTCAGTGCTGCAGAGGGGAGTAAATTAGAGTTCAGGAAAACAGCCTGAGTAGAAAAATAAGGGCTAAACCTTCTTTTATCTCCCAAAGCTCAAACCTGAATACATACTGACATTTAGAGGTAAAACACTTTTGTTCCCCCAAATATGGGATAAAAGAATACCTCAGCTTTTCAGAAAATCAACCCAAAAGAATGGAGTTGAGGATTTTTTTCTGAAAGCCATTTCTATTAGAATGAGAACTATTCCTTCTACAACTCTTTCCAACCCACAGACCTCACAACATTTTGTCCATTGCCTCACACAGACAGTATATTTGCTTCACTTTCCTGTAATAATTCACATCTGCAACATTTTTCCTCAGTCTTAAGGCTGCTTCTAGGGCTTCACTTCTCTAGTCTCTTAGAGCCTGTGGTTTTCCTCCTCAGGACACTTGCACTGAAAGTGTTTCCTCTGCCTTGCTGTCATTTAATTACAGCTCTGAGAAAGCAGCAGAGAAATCAGCTGAACACTTCACAGCCTTGCTCATCTGTCTGCAGATTTGCCTTCAGGTCCTGCCGAGCTAAAGGTGTGACAAAGGCCATTGTGCAGCTCTTCCCAAGGCCAATTCCTGGGGTTAGGCTGATCTTAGCATCCGTACCATGTTTACAACTTCCATTTTCTAGAACAGGTTGAGTTCATTGGCATTAAAAACTCTCTATAGTGCATCAGTCTTAATCCAATTTTAAAAGGCAAGGCCAGCAACTGTGTTAAAGGGATTAACTCTTATTAAATATAGTGTATTTGAGTAAGCCCTAAGGGAAGGACTCCAGTTGCTCCCGTTTGGGAGGCAGTCACACCAAGTTACATCCCAGGGAACTGGCAGTAAGCTCAAGATATAAATTACATCATCTTACAGGAAAATAAGGCTTTATAAACATTAACAGTCAAACTCTTTGTTTTCCGTAAATGCATATGAGAGGAAAAATGCAGGTGAGAAGTTACCCTGTCATGGCAAAGGAAGCTGCTACCCAGGTCTCACGGTAGAATGTGGGCAGAAGGTGCTGAGGACAATGTAAAGGGATGGACTTGTGCCCTTCAAATTTTGGATGTAGCCAGGTAACAACTGAAAAATGTGTTATCAAACTGGATGCCTAAAAGGAATCCAACTCCGAACGGAAAACACCAAGATTTCCTCATAAGGGATTGTCTTTAACTGTGGGGAAACTAAGGCAGAGGGCACTTACATCTTCTTACCTGCAACCCACCAGGAAGAAGACCAGGGGCAGAGCCAGAGCCAGCTGTCACCAGGCCTCAGTGACTCCTTCAAGTCCATTTGGCAACAAATATGTCTTCACCAAGGGCAAATCATGCCTGACAAATGTGGTTGGTTTTCATGATGGGGTCACAGCATCAGTGGACAAGGGAAGAGCAACTGATGTCACCTACCTGGTCTTGTGCAAAGCATTCAGCACTGGCCTGCACAACATCCTGGTCTCCAAATTGGAAGGATATGGATGTGATGGATAGACCACTTAGTGGATAAGGAATTGGCTGGATGGTCACACTCAGAGAGTAGTGACCAACAGCTTGATGTCCAGATGGAGACCAGTGGGTTCCTCAGGGCTCAGTACTGGGACCTGCACTGTTTAACATATTCATCAGCAACACAGACAGTGGAATTGAGTGCACCCTCAGCAGCTTTGCTGGTGACACCAAGCTGTGTGGTCGAGGGAAGGGAGGCCATCCAGAGAAACCTTGATAGGCTGGAGAGGGGGGCACATGCCAACCTCATGAAGTTCAACGAGGAGAAGTGCAAGGTCCTGCACCTGGGCTGGGGCAATGCCAAGCACAAACACAGGCTGGGGGAAGAATGGATTTGAAACACTGAGGAGAAGGACCTGGGGGTGTTGGTCGATAAAAAGCTCAACGTGAGCTGGCCATGTGCACTTGCAGCCCAGAAAGCAGCAGTGTCCTGGGCTGCATCAAAAGAAGCATGGCCAGCAGCTCAAAGGAGGTGATTCTGCCCCTCTAATCCACTCTCATCACCCCACCTGGAGTGCTGTGTCCAGCTATGGCTGCTCCCTCCCCAGAGTGTTCAAAGGCAGGTTGGATGAGGCTTTAAGCAACCTGGTCTAGTGGAAGGTGTCCCTGACAATTCGAGGGGGTTGAACCAGATGATCTTTAAGGTCCCTTCCAACCCAACTCATTCTATGATTTGCTGTCCACTGCAGGGCCACAAACCCTCAATCAGGAGGTTCCCCTGAGCTGCCCAACCTCGGCCCCACAAGCTGCCCCATCTGCTGCAGGTGCCTTTGAGGACACGGGCAGGGACTGGTCTACAAGGGGTTGTTTTCAGTTCACAACCTGGAGCTCAAGAAGCATTAGGAGCCTGGGCAGTCTTGTCTCATTGCTGCAACAGACCAGACTGGCACTTGCTTGGTATGCCCAAGTCTAGGGATGGGAAACCATGATGTTGATTTAAAGGCAACATAATATTGACTATGAAAAATGGACTTGGCAAGCTTGAATGTGTGCAAGCCCCTCTTATCCACCCCATGTGGTGTCAGCAGTACGTGGGAACAATACCTACCTTAAAACAATGGGGAATTTGAGCCCAACTAACAAATCCCTGCTTATTCATTCCCAACGGGAGCAACAGAAGATACACGGATTTGTAAATATTTTAACCCAGCTAACAACTGCTGCCAGAGAGTTTCCAAAATCCAGGCCTCAGAGAATGACCTTAATTCTCATTCAAAAAAAAGATCTCAGATTAAAGAGGAACTTGTCATCAGCTATTCACTGTAATTAGTTTAATATGATCAGCTCTCCGTGATAAGGAAAGACAACATCAGAGCTGCCCAGAGAGAAACTTCCAGAGGATAATAAATACTGACAGATTTCAACCAGATGGCTTTACCAGACTGTAACTTTGCGAGTGGTTTTGAAGCTCAAACATTAGTGCTTATTGCTCAGGATCAACCAATAGCTGAGAGAGATCTGCAAATGCTTCCAGCTGGGGTTTAATGGCAAATAAAACATATGGATAAAGACTTTGATTAAGGGGTAAAAGATCATTTTTGAAAATTACTTTCACTGAGTACCCAAAGCCTTGAGAGTATGACACAGTCCTCTTCAGACAGGGCCTTCACCTCTATGGATGGGCATCCTGGTGGGCTGTCAACTCAGCCTGGATAAGGCAGTGCCTGCAGCCACGGGACTGGCATCAGGAAGCACCAGGATGTCACATCCAAGCATCTTTCCCAGACTGGTTGAGGTTGCCTTCAACCCTGAGGAGGACACAAGGAAGGGATGGACAGAGGGAGAGATGTCTCTGAGATTCTCTTAGGGCAAAGGTGCCAGAGGTGCGAGGAGGACCATAGTCTCTGCAGCAATGTCCCTTTGCCTTCATCCCCACAAGGCTGGGAATTCATGAGGACAATCCTGTATTGCTCTAGGATTGCTCCAAGGACCAGGTCACTATTAGAAACAGCCTGCAGGTGTTAACAGTAGAGACTGACTAATCAGGGGTATGAGAACAGCCACATTTGCCAGACACAACCACTTAGTGAGGTTTATACAAGCTGTAGGGCAGGAGAGAAGATTCACCTGGACCAGTGGAGAGCAAGAGGCCCTGAAAGACCCACACCCAAGAGGAGAGCAGATCCCTGTCCCCCAGCTCAACCTCAGTTTATTACAAACCTCCAACATCTAAGCTCATGAGTATCACATCCCACTGGGACAGGCACCAGTGACACCTGTTGCTGGCCAGGGGAAATCCAGCCACTTTCCACCACAGAAGCCTTGGGAAATCCACCTTGCTGGAGGCCAGCATGAGCTTTGTGGCCATCGGCCACTTCCACAACCCGTTCAATCAAAAAGGCCAAAGGCATCCCCCACTGTGTCCCACCAAAACACCTCCAGGCCAGACAAAGGAGACACCCCAGGGAGAGGAGCACTGAGCCTGTCCCCTCCCTTCCTAACACCCTCCCAGGGGACAGCCCTGAGCCACCAGACACAGGTGCCACCAGCACTCGCTGTGCTGGTGCAGCGAGATGGATGCAGGAAGGAGGAGGGACACCACAACAAACTATTTTTCCCTGCCTGAGTTCAAAGATATATTTCAGCTGTCTACTTACTGCTCCAGTCGGGTGAAAGCTCCCAGTGTCTGAAGGGGCTTTCTTGCTTCTCTTGGCATTATGGCCAAAATATCATTAAGACTCCTGTAGCTGGAACTGAGCTGTCACTAAGAGAGAGAACTTGACTGAAGGCATTTTTGCAACCAAGGGATTTTAATTTTTCCCCTTCCTTCTGCCTTATCCAAGAGAAAGAAATATAACAAAAAACCAAGACAGGGATTTTTCAGCTAAAATTATTTTTTCCAGCATTTGCTGCAGCGGAGACTTGTTTGGGTTTGCTGCTTGTTTGCTGTTTGCAGAGGGTTTTATGAGCTATTCACATCAAATGTTAAGAAAAGCTACAGAGAGCAGAAAAAACTGAGGAAGGGAGCTGGATGCTCTGAGCTCCAGACTCAAAACGTGGGACCAAAATTCTGCTTCCAGTTCCTTCGTTAGGGTAAAAAATAGAAGTGACATCACAGCAGCAGAGATACAGTGAACTCCACAGTTCTGAGCCAGGTTCATATAGACAACAAAGGAGTGGATTTTGCAATCTTACAAAAATATCTCAGCATGCTGAATAATTGCATTAAGCATCAAAATGTTCCCACCAGCTTGTTCAGAGCCTTTGTCCATAGCTCAGACTTTTAAGTCAAGAGATAAGAAAGAAAAGTAAAGCAAAATGTCACACTTTTCCTTGCTGCTTTTCAGGCTTCTAAAGTGATACACAGGTCCCTTTCCATGGCTTGATTAGCAGTCAAAGTGGAGACTCTAGCACCACCACATGACTCCTGGACCTGGGGATTTCAGGGTGGAGGACAAATGGGATTGCCAGCCAGGCCATAAGCTTTTGCAACTTATTTCTCAGAGAACAGATTGATTACCAGCAACAAGCTCAGATCAGGTATATTCCTGCATCCTACCACTTCCCCCTGAAAGGAGAAAAAGTCTAAATTAAAATCTAAATCTAGGGACAAAAATCCCCCATTCCCAGTCTCAACCCAACTTTGGAAACAAAGGAGATGTTCTCAGTCCACCAGATGCTTTTTTTGGGATCAGCTTTACCCAAAGAACCTTTTTTTTTTAATACAGATCAACCCCCTAAGACAGAGCCCCAGTGCAAATTCCCTGATGCTTGTTTGACTTCATTAGCACAAAAGCAAATGAAGGCTCTTTCCCCATTGTCCCGCTCCAGTGGAAGAGCTCTGAAAAGGCAAAATACCAGTGACCTGTGGAAACTCTCCCAGGCTGCTCCATCAGCAGGACAGAAAACATCCCATTACCTCCACAACTCTTGGCTGAGCTTTTTCCAGCCCCTTTTACCTGCTAAATTCCCACAGCTGTTTCGGGATAGGCTCGGGGCTGCACCCCTTAGGGCGTGTAACAATCACAGCCTTCCCGAAGGCTGATGGTGAGGAGAAGCCTACTGGGAAAAAAAAAAATCCATTTATTGCTTTTCAAAAGCTTTGTCCTACCTGACACTTGATCTCCTAAATCTGATGGTGGGCTGCTAGCCCTGACCCACAAGATCATCCCTGTCCTGCAGCACGAGGTAGGGATGGGAGGGTGTATGTTTGCTCTGAGGTTGCTCTGGGGTTCAAAGTGTTAAAGTTTCCTACTGACCATCCTTCTCTACTGTGGTTTCCCTACTGCCTATCTGGTGCTGAATAGACAACAAAATCAGCAGGTGATACAAGATGCTGTAAAAGCAACCCATTGCTGAGTGGTCTGATGCCATGCTGGCCAAACCAGAGGCTGCTTCCAAAAAATCCCAGGCTTTTGCCATGACCCTTCTGCAGGGTCATCATTACCTAGTGGAAAACCACCACTGCCTGGGGCTGTGGCGGAGATAACAGGTCCACCAAAGGCTCGTGGGCTCCACTCGGCACCTGCCATCTCCACTGCCTCCTCTTCCCAGCCACAGTGGCACAGCCACTCTGAAGGGCATCATGAAAGGAGCCCACCTCGCTTCAGGAGGAAGAGAAGAAAAGAAGAGGGCTTAGCTGTGGAGGGGAAGACAGCTACTGTTTGCTATTCAAATCAGGAGTTCACTTCTGGGCACAGGTCAATGAGAAAGGGAAACTTTCAGCCTGAAAGGATATGGACTTTGGAGATTTTCCTCCAGAAATGGTGTTTACTGGATTCATACACCCTCCGTGGGCAAACACACCCCGCAACATCAGGCAGACTTCAAAAGGGCCCTTTCAGTGTGGCTGAGCAGAGAGAAACTGCGGGTCTTGGGGGAGCTTAGCCAAAGATTATACACATCTCTCTGGCTGAGGACAAAGCTCCCAGGCAGCCAGGGGCCGTGGGGAAACATGGTCCTTCTCACAGATGCCCAACAGGTCAGGCATGCCTGGTGGGCTGAAATGCCAGCACAAGGGTCTCACCAGGCAGAGCACCTTGGAGGTCATCAGTGGCTTTTCTCAAAGGTGTATTGAGGTCCACAGCAGTTGGTGCAGGCTGGGATGAGCAGCAGCAAGGAGAGGTTAGGGGCACCAAACACCTCAGGCAGAACTAGTCCCCATCTGACTGTGATCAGCCAACACGTGGGCAGAACATGTCACACTCCACAACTTTTCATAATGGGAAAACATCCAAAGAATCTGCCCAGACTCTCAGTGCCCTGAGCATCAAAAGTGCTTCATTTCAGCAAGTTTCCACTTGGGGGGGAGTTTCCTTGCTTTATTTAACTTCTACTTTTGTGTTACGTCAAGATATTCCCACAGCTTTTGTGTTATTTAATCCCCTGTTCGTGCTGTGTTTGGTATTTACTCACGTTCTTTGACGTCAGGATGACAAAATTATCCTCAGATAGTTTTGACTTCCCAGTGAGATTTGCACCAAAACATATTTCAAAGTGCTGGAATTCCCCTGGGGACAGAAATAGGTTTTTTGGTGTCTTTTTTGCTGCTCCCCAGCCAGCTGGAAGGAAGGACCTCTGATGTGAAAAGGCCTCATCCCTGCTCTGGGCCAGGGTCTCTGCCTGGGAGCAGGCAGGTGGCAAACCTTGTGCATCCCTCCCTGCCTGCCCAGGTGTTCCAAGGGAGAAAAGCCATGGCAACATCCCACTCCTGACACCAGCAAGGTGTTCAGGCTTTATCAGACATGATGGAAAAATACAGATTCTGTAACAGCCCCACTCTTCTCAACAGTCTCCACTTCATTCACCTCATCCTCCAAGCAGATTGTTGGACACTAGATTAGATACTGAAGGAAATGCCAAAATCCCCACCCTGCCAAGTGCAGTGATAAACCAGAAGAAGCCAACAGGTTTAACTGGTGTCCTGCAGCACCCAGGGAGAGGTGAGATGGGCACTGGTGCCCCAAACCAGTGGCATCCCCAGAGAACCACAGCAGTTGCCCCGTACTCCTCTGAGCCCAGCATTGTCCCACATCTGAAGCCAACCAGCACTAAACCACACACACCCCGAAGCCCCCAAGATGAACTGTCACACTTCTACATCCTGCAAGAAAGAAAATTTTAGAAAGGAAGAAAAGGTCAATATTTGGTTCAGGTTTGAGGTGAAAGCTTAGCCTGACTCCTTAAGAGCTCAGCTACTCCTCACCGCCATCCTTACACACACCCATCCTTAAATTAATAAAGAACTATCTTCACCACATGGCTAAAGTGGTTTGGGACATGAACCACTTCACCAGCCCATTATCAGCATCATGTTTGTTTTTCCATATTGACCGTGTGTGTAATATAATCCTTGTTTATGATAATTGATTTTCCTTGGACTGCCTTCCTGGGAATAATATGCACACTTTTTAACTCTCTTTTTAAAGATCAAATGGCATTTAGGCCTAGTGATTTGAATCTGAGTTGGTCAGAGCATTTAATACAATAAGAGCGAGCTTAAAGGAAAGCAGTTAAACCCTGGATATTTTTCTTATTGCATAGCCTGAAAACCCTTGAATTGAGAGGGAAGTTTGCATCTATTTTCTTGTCGTCTATTTTAAAAGCTGTCAGAGTTGGTTAGTCTCTCTTAAAATTAGTCCTTTGGATCATCTTCTTACTAAAAACAAAATCTGAGCTTTTTTTTTTTCCCTTAAAGCGATAGCGGATTAGGGCAAGGAGCTTTGTTTAGCTAAAGCGAGGGATTAGAGGAGATTTGCCCCCATAAAGTTGTGGTTTGATGGTGCTTTTATCCCTGGATGTTGCTAAAGCTGTGTTGCTTCAGGATTAGGAGCATACAAAGAGTCTCCTTGTGCTGTTTCACAGCCAAGAGAAAGCCGGGGGGGAGAGGGAGAGACAGGGGAACACATGCAACAGAATTGGGAATTCCTTGGTCACACAAATCTGAAGTTTAAACCCCCTGACACAAAGTTTGCTGGACACGTTGTGAATGCAAGATGGCCAGACCTCTGGTGGGAACAGTAGACGGTGGAGCAGAGGGAGTGAGACAGCCTAAGCCACCTTCTCCCAGCTTCCCCTCTGGTAACTTTCCTCCAAAATGAGCAAAATTAGGCTGGGGTTGGCAAGAGGAAGGTGAGAGGAAGTCAAGACCTAAGCATGGGTTGGGCAGCATTTTTCCAGGGTGAAACCTGAGCCATCAGCAGCAAACCCTGATGGCAAGAAGCCACAGCGTTTCTCCAGACTTCCAGCATCTGAAGACAAGGGTATCTTATTCATTCAACCACGGGCCAGCCACCCGAGGGGCTTCCAGCCTTCAACCTTCCCACCTTTGGGAGATGTTTAAATCTTCCCCCTTGCCAGTGCCATGTCCCCACCAGTCAGAGCCAACTCCTGGGCCACCTCTGTCATGACTCTGAGAGGAAACAGGAAAAGTGGAAAATCACCACCTAATGGTATATTTGCAAAACAGCTTTAAATAAAGTAGAAAGAAATCAAGACCAGGCACCAAGTGGTGAAGGAATCTCATCTCACCTGCCTGCAGGCCTTCCAAGTATTAGGAGGCAGCTTGGTTTATTTGGCAGCAGGCAGAGAACCTCCAAAAACCTGAGCTTTTATACAGAGGGGAGACTTACCCTTATCCAAATCAAACCACAAAGGGGCTTTGTCCACGTCAAGTGCATCCCAGGATACTTGAAGAGCTGCTCCTCTGCAGGAAGGTCGTTGCTGGTGCTCAGCTGCTCCTGCCTACCACTGTGTGGGGGAATGTCCTTCCCCGTGGCTCAGGATGATGAATAAAACCCCAGGGTGATGTGGGATGCAGATGTCATCTGTTCCTGACCACCTGGACATCTGAAAGCTGAATTCTCCTTCCCTTGCAGGGGCACTGGCTGGCAGCAGAACACTGTGACTGAGGGACAAATCTCCCTAAACAACCAGCATTTTCTTTCCGACATCTTTGCATCTTATGACCTTCAAAACAAATCAGAAGGCAAAATAAACCCATAAAAGCAGCTGGGGTATTTGGCCTGACTGAACTCCATCAGGGCTGCAGAGCTGGAGGAATGCATTATCAGTTCCCAGCAATTTTTTATTTTTCCCCAGTGTGGGACTGCAGAAGTGGCCTTATTGAAAGGCCAGAATCTGCTTCTATTTCAACCAGTGACAGGTACATTTATATTAAGTTGATTCCCTCTTGAAATTACCCAAGTTTAAAGAATTATCTGTCTACAAGGGGGGAAAAAAAAAAAAAAAAAAGGAAAGAAAAAAAAGGAAGAAAGCCATGCAGCTGCATCAGCTGTTCAGGATGATGTTCTGGGTTTGGAAATTACCTATTTAAGTCAATAAATGGGTTAGGAGAGGGAGAAGGAAAGGAAGGTAGAGTTTGTGGCTCCTAATCATAGCTCTTAATCATAGCTTCACAAGGTTTAGCTGCTCTCCCACTGTTGAAAAATGCTTCAAAAAGCAAAATAAATTATCTTCTAGTTACTAAAGTATTGATTTTGTCTACATCCAGTAATAAAGAGCAAGTCACCTGTAGGTAAAACTCTTGTAAAATATATTTGATACTATAATAGTCTGGAGATAGAGTTACATGCAGCTGAGAGAGGCAAAGGGATGACAAATCATTCCTAATAAGGTGTTTACCAAACATATTTCATGCCATGTGTTACCCAAAACTGAGCTGGGCTCATTTTCCTTTCCCCTCCTCTGTCCTCCCCTTGGAGAAACCCACCAGAGTGATGGGGTGGCACAGAAGATGGCATCATGGTGGGTTGGGTTGGCTGGTGCCTGCAGCCAACATATCCCCACAACAAGAACCAGTGCAGGGATCCACAGGGAAATGTTTCCCCCAGATGCTTGAAACACAGCACGAGGGCTGGAGCCACCATGGTGGAGGGAGCCACGGAGCTCCTGAGCTAGGAAAAGAGTTTGTTTTTCCCAGCTCTCTTGTGTCCTTAAAATTTCTCCTGTGGAAAACACAGCTAGCCCAGATTTGTGCCTGGGAGATGGATTTTCTCCCCCAGGAAACATATCTATCATTTTGCTCAGAGGTAGGTACAAAATAAACTCAGTCATGCACTTGAGCATCTGTTACCAAAGGCCTGAACTTAGTGCTAAATGATGTAAATCTAGATAAATATCATTGCTTTGGAATAAATGACTTGGTTTGTGAAACAGAGCTGAACTGCCTCCAGCCTCACTGCCAGGACAGGCAGAGCTTGCACTGCTGTCCACAAGACCATTATTTGGACTTCTTCCCAAAAAGATGGTTTAGGGTGATACAAGCCTGGGAGTGATGTGCTCAGTAAGGGCCAAATCTTTAATCCCAAAGGCAAAGCTCTCCTTTGGTTTTAGTGATGGAAGGCTGGGATAACAAACCTCCCAATATACTTGGGTCCACACTTAGATGCAAACAAGCTGCGAGAAAAATGTCTCTCCCAAGGATCAACAGAACCAGTGCTCTGGAGGATAAACCCCAGCAGACTGATGTTGGATTCTGAGCACCCCACAGTGCAGAGTTAGATCTCAGCCGAGGAAATGGAAGGCCATCAGAGTGGCTTAAGGGTTGAGGAAAACTAGAGTCAGAAACTCCTTCATTGCTTCCAACTTCTCACATGACCTGTACCCACACAGGCAGGGACATCATGTCATTCCCAGAGGAAGCAGGTCTGCTTACAGACTTACTTTGTGCTCTTAAAAAAACCCAAAGCAACAAAACAAATAAGAAGTCCCCACGGGTAATGGCAGCTGCCTGCATCACAGGCCAGTGCAAAGGCAAGCAAAGCAGAAACTGAGTTTCTTCTGCTCTTTGTGTGGGATGGGGCTCTGGAGTGTCACCATGGCAAGCCCACAGGTAGGACCTGAATTGAAGCAACTTCTGGAGTTCCTGTTCTGCTAGGACAACATTTCCAGCACTCCAGGACCTGGAGAGCAGCGTATTAGAGCTCTGACATCCCTATCACAGCCTCTGTCCACACCCACACTTCTTTCCACAAGCCCCATTGGGGTGTAAATACCAAGCAGGAGTGCAGCAGCCACGTGGAGAGCTCCTCAGCTCTCAAAGACCTGAAGAAGGGTTTTTCTAGTGAGGAAACACCAGTCAGAGAAGAAGAAGCAGTTTGGAGAATACTAAAATCACAAGGGGCCCAGGCCATAAAAGAAGTCTGCGAAGATGGTTTTGTCCATCTCAGGTTTCCATACACCAATGTAAAGCTCCAGGAGATTATTTCCCCTAAAATTAATCTGTGGGAGAGACGGCCACACAAAACCCCCTCCATGTTGCCCAACCTTGGCAAAAGCACCAGGCAGATCAGGCTTCCCTGGTTCCTCCTCCAGCAGAAGAAGATGGGCTAAACTTTCAGCCTCTGCTCGTGCCCTCCTGAGTCCAGGCTGTTTGGTTATTTTGACGGTGGCTTCTAACTCCTGATCCAAATTTTTTGTCAAGTTTGTGACCCAACTCCACTCCCGTAGATAACCTTTCTGAAGTAAAAAATGACATTATCTCTGGCTTTCCACTGATCGGTAAAAATTGGATGAGGAAAAGGAGTGGTTTGGGTACTGGATGCTCCCAGACTAGAGGGAAGCCATTCAGATATTAATACACAGGGAATTTTTGGTGCATCAAGTTGGGGGAAAAAAAGCAAACAAACAAACAAACAAACCCAACTCAAATATATTGACTCAAATAGGAACATATCTGATCTATTACAGCTAAAATTCTGTTTTGCTGATTCGTTCCGTAACAAGAAAGGACAAAAACCACCTGTGCCTTTGCAACAGAGCAGTCCAGGCATGGGATGTCCCCATGGGAGGGTGGTCCCTGAAGGGCACCTTTCCCAGGAGGACAGGGACACAGTTAATCCAAGCTTCTCCCCTGGCTGTGCCCCTGGAGCTGGTGGCAGTGCTGGGCACGTTGCTCCTCTCTGTATTTGCCTTTTCTCATCACCTTTCCTGCTCATCTCTTTTTGCCCTGGATGCCCTCCTGTTTCTCACTTCATCTGCAGCTCCTGGGCTAGAAAAGGCCCCCAGTTCTGCAGTAGTCTCTGAACACAGCTGGGATTCACTGAATAAATAAATAAGTAGATCTGCCTGTCATAACTATACTTTAAATTCCCTGCACGGGAGAGACTTCCCCTTTACATTCTCTCAGCTAACACTTCTACCAGAAACCAGAGGCTGAAAAAATTGATCTCTTTGGCTGTTTTCACCTAATACTCTTGGCAGATTTGATTCCTTACAGGTTTGTTGGGGTTTTTTTTTAATAGGCTAAAGTAAGGAATGGCTTTTTAAAGTTACAAACTGCAGTTAATAACAAAAAAACAAAATAAAAACAAAACACAAACAAAAACCAACCAAACAAAAAATATGTTCCCTCAGCTGCTTTTGAGAGAAAGATGAGGCCAACGAGGGAATATGAAGCATTTTTACTCAAACATGAAAAACTAGTTATTATTACAATTAAGGAAGAGCAGAAGTGGGAGAAGGAGCTGAGCTTGCTCCATGTTTCATGATATTCAGTTCACCTTCTTAAGGAGCAAAATTATAAACCTACATGCCTCTGTAGTCAAGGTATAAACTTTAGATTTAAGATGGAAGAGATTTCTAACTCTTTCAGAGGAATGAAAGGCTAGATGGAGAACTGAAGGGGGTGTAAGGAAACAAGCAGGAGAGAGAAGGTGTTGGGTTCCCTTTAAAGCAGGTACCTAAATCTGAGGATTTTTTTTTAAAACCCTCTTTAAGATGAAGGCTCTGCTAATAACATGTCCAGAAGATGGCTCCTGGCAAATTGCTTTGTTATTCTTGTCAAAAAAAAAAGTCCCTTGGAAGCAGTCAATTTTAAACCATATATCAAAATGATTAATTGCCCCTAAATGAGCAGATGTTGAAGTACCCTTGAATGGGGCTAACGCCTTTTTGGATTGCAAACATAATGTATTCATGGACTTGGAAAAATATCATTAGGGCTATTAATTAGCTATGAGCACCAAAAGCTTTGGTGACTCCAAGGTGTTCACTTTGTTGTTTTGGTTTTTTTAATTTAAGACTTAAGGGGGAACAATTGGTTCGCTGGAATAAGGTTAGCAGGTATTTTGGGGTTTTAATGCTGTGCAGAAAACCTTGCCAAGTAGCTCATATTGGGAAACCTGTAAGAAAGACTGGCTGAGCCCTAAATATAGGTAAGAACTACCCACAACAACCAGGACCTAAGGAGAACAAGTATAGTGGGGCAAATAAAGAAAAGGGAGAGAATAAAAGAAAGAAACCTGACATGGCAGGAGGCTGCTCAGGGTACAGTTCTGCTCTCAACCAAGGGAAAATGTGCTAAACCACAAATGCTAGATGAAGGTTTGAATCAATCTGGGGGGGAAAGAGGTGCATTGTGTCCTCCAGATTTGGGGGAAAAGGAACTTTTATTGCATAGTTGATCTGGGAGGGGGAAAAAAAAAAATGAATAAATTCCTCTTCCCACTAATCTCACTTTCCTCTAAACCTCCAAGAGCAAAAGGAGAAACGTAGCAAGCTGTGGCTCGAGACTTTTTAGTAACAGAAAATCCCTAAAAGTGAGCCTGTTTTGGTCTCTTTTCAAATACAGCATCAAATATATTTTCAATGAATTCATGGGGGGGGGAGGAAGGGGGGGAGGAGGCAGAGGAGAGAGAAAAAAAACCACTTTTAAAATCTGTTTAAGTTTATAAACAAGATTAAAGAAACAATGTCAAGGGTCTTATGGAAATGGCGATAGTGCCCCTTTAAATAAGAGCAAGTGGAGATTTTCTATATCACTGTGCAGTTTAAATCTTTCTTGATGGACCGGACACTAGTCCTCCTTAAATCCTTCAGAAAGCTGCTTTAAGGAAAAAGGCTGCGAGGAATTTCTTCTCGCTTTAATTGCTTAAGAAACGGTTCCCACAATGAGCTGTGGCCTAGATTTGCCTCTCATTTAAGTTCTGATTTTTAAAAGTTCACAAGTTAATCCCCTTTCGGTCTCACACGAATGCAGTTGGCATCGGGGACAAAGTACTGGACAATGTCTGGAACATTTCAAACCTCCCAAAGATGCCCCATACCAAAAAAAACCCCAAAACCACCCCAACAAAACCAAAACCCACCCAACCCACCCCCACCCCCCATCCAAAACCTGAAACAACAACCCATAAAATTAACCCCAAAACAAAATTCAAGCAAAGTGGCCTTGATTTAGTTAAGTTGCTATTTTTAGATTTTGTTGCAATTATAATTTGAGGCCAGTGGAAATCGTCTTGCACTGTGTTTGCTGTGGATCCAGGGGTAAAGAGGTTTGTTAGTGTTTGCACTTTTCTTCCTTGCCCACCTTCCAAGGACTGGGCTTTATTATTTCTCTTTATTCAACCTAAAATGAAATGCCCGCATCTCTAGCTCAGTTTACTGTCCTGGCAAGAGGTTTGGTAAAATTCACAAAGAAACAAAGAGGGGGAGAAAGAGGCAGTTAATGCATGAGCTGTTTAAAACATAACCAGCTTGGCTTTGATTGTAGTGGTTCTGAAGGAAACAACCACGATTTATGTGCAAAAAAAATGCAAACGCACAATTATCAGTGCATGGGGATGGGGGGTTAAAATACCCAGGATATGGAAACTACATGTTGGTTTTTTTTCTAAATAGAATGAGGAAACCACAATTTTCTTCCAACATGATGCCCCGATCGTCCCATGGATTTATTTGTTTCAAAAAGCAGATTTCAAATGAAAAGTAGCAGCTGTCCTTTCCATCAGGCAGGTGAGGGTGCTCAGAGCCCACACGGAGACCTGAAATTCCTGGTTCACTTAGGAAAGACAAAAAATGGTCCTCGAAACGAATTTTTCGGTACCTCTGCAGACCCAGCCTAAGGATTCTTATTCACGAAATGGAAATTTAAAATATCCTTTCTACTTGACGAACTAACAAACTCCTCCAACCCCGCCTTGCAGCGCTGGATCAAGGCAGGGTGGCAGATCTGTGTGGTTTCTAAATTCATTTTGTTCTGCGACGCGAAATTCCCAAACCACAATCAGCCCGATTTCTGCAGCCCCTTTTCGCCCGCTTTGGTTTTTTGCTTTGGCGATTTTGGTGGGATTTTGGGGGGGG
>NW_009970724.1:235130-236745 GCF_000747805.2 Chaetura pelagica
CCCCCCAACCCTCCTCCCCCCCCCCGCATACCGGGAGCCCCCTCCATTAAAAGAAGGAGCCCTGCAAAGTTAGACGGCCCCCTCAGCTGGTTTGTGCAGCCCGGGGTTGCGGAGCTACAGGTCCCCGGGGTTGGTGCCAGCCGGGCTTTGGGGGCGAGGGGAGGTTCCCAGGGGGGTGGCTGAATTTTGGGAAGCATCCCCTGGCTGCACCCCGCCGTCCCCCCTTTCAACTCGTTGTGATTAGTGGAGTCGGGAAGGTGCAGGCTGCAAACTCGGGAAGTGGGGAGTGGGTGTCTCTTCTGCGGCATTATCCCCGAAAAGACAAGGAGGGCAATTCCCCGTGGGTTTTGCGGGGTGGTGCCCAGGCCGGTCTGGACACGACACCCCGAAAAAAAAACACGCTAAAGACAAGCAAAGCGTCGAGTTTCACCCAATCGGTTTCCCGACCAGAAGCGGATGGTTATTAATTAGACGGTGCGGGGAAAGGCAGTGCGGGGGCTCTCCTCCTTCTTGGGGAGCAAGGGAGGCTTTGGCGGAGCGAAGGCTGGAATAGATTGGAATAGATTTAAATAGATTTACCTCCTCCCTCTCTTGCCCGGGACAATCACTCGGTACCCCATAACCTCTGAAAAAAAAATAAATATATATATATATACAAGAAAAACAAATACAACAAAGTGGCACTTGGAGCCTTCTGGTGTCCTGAGCCAAATCGACTCCCTCTTTCTTTTTTGGTCAGAATTTGTACAAAATATCAAGCTCAAATTAAAAGGTCCTCTCCCCCCCTCTTCTTCTTTCTTGTTCCCTTAATTCCTGTCTAAACGGTTTTGCTCTGGGAGAAGAAATCTTTTCTATAGGAGGGAGAGAGGGAAAAAAAAAACCTTCAAGAAGAGAAGGGTATTATTGTTTTAATCCTCTTACCCGCAGTCATTTTAAAACAGGGTGTTTTGGAGCCTGAAATGGCGTCTCGTCTCCCAATCCCATCCTAAATCCTCCTGGGCTGGGAGAAAATCTAAAGGCAAGGAGCTGGCATCTATTAGCAATCTCTCTAAAGGCTTTAAACTGCTCTTTCTGCTGCGAAGGCATGGCAAAGCTGAAAAGCAAACACAACCACCAGTTAGTGAGCTCTGCCAGATAACCAGTCCGACCGCCGGACGGGAAGGTACCCGCCAAAATCCCGCAAAGATAAATAGAAAAAAAATAAAAGAAAAAAAAAAGAGAGTGGTTTTCATCTTTCTACATCCCGGGAAGGAAAAATATTTCGGTGGAGAGTACAAAAAATATATAAATACATATTAAATATCGGGGGATGCGTTAACTGGGTGTTCTCTCTCCTCTGAAGCCCCTTGGCCTCTCTCCCTTCCCGCTTTCCCTCCCTCTGCCTTCCCTGTCTCCCCCACTCCCGGCACCGAAGCCTCCCGTGCGCTCCCGGAGTGGCCCCGACGGGGCGGGCTCGGACCCCCCGGCTCCTTCAGGCTCCTGACATTAGTCCTAATTTTATCTGTGTCGTGCCCCCCTCCTCCTTTTAAAGAGCAAGCGAGGGGTGCAGCGGGCTATGCTGGGGCAGCGAGGGGGCCAGGACGGAGGGGAGGGGGGGGCTCGGTGGCTCTATAAC
>NW_009970724.1:237351-238239 GCF_000747805.2 Chaetura pelagica
GCCGGCGCCCAGCCGCTGCCGGGGACGCGCGGAGGAGCGGGAACCCAGCCCGGGCTCCAGCGCCGACCCCGTGCCCTCCTTTTCTGTCTTTTTATTATTCCGTTTGTTTATATGGGGTATACTACACTTTTTTTTCCCCCCTTCATCAGGCATCAGCCAAACTCCCAGGCGAGGGCCTCGCTCGCGCGGAGCGCGGGCTCCAGTGCGGGTTTAGGCAGCGGGCGGTAAAGCGAGGGGCTCATCCCGCATCCAGGGGAGGTGCGGGACGCGCATCCCTCCGTCTGCCGGGCTCCTAGGGCGCAGCTTTCCCCTCCATTTACATAATGATGTTTTAATAAGCCGCGCAGCCCGGTGAGAGCACGTCGGGGGCAAAAAGCCCCCCGAGCGGGGCCGGGAGGAAGGGGGAAGCCGCGCGGTGGCTCCGCTGGCGGGGGCAGTTCTGGGAATGTGGTGGTTTTTTCCTGGTGCCGCTGGAAGTTCAGCGCGGAAAGGGACGGCAAAACTCCGGCAGCGCTAGGAAACCTTCCTGAGGAGAAGAATCCCCTCCACACCACTCCTTTGGGAGGTTAGACGGCAAAACGGACCAGGATCCGCCTGCAAGGAGCTGAGGGGGCTGTTTGTGCCGCCCCTCCATCCTTGCTCTCCCTCTTTAAGAGGTTTATAAATCCCGGCCCTGCGCTGTCAGGCTCGCTTGATAAATTGAGGACTTCGCAGTCGAAACCTATTTACACCTCCATTATAGGGCTAACCAAATGGGGATCAGCGTGCATATTTTTGCCGCAAGAGAGCTCATATATCTCCGCCAGAGTCGCCCCTCGAGCCATGGGATAACAGAGCGAGAAGGGGGGTCGGGGGGTGCCCGCTGCAGCCGGCACCTGAGGGGGAACA
>NW_009970724.1:238345-238828 GCF_000747805.2 Chaetura pelagica
GCCCAAAGCGAGGAGGTGGGGGAAGCTTCTCTTCCGAGGGAAACGGGGTTTGACCGCGGTGCCCGCCGTGGCTGCCCCTGTTCTGGGGAGGGAGAAGGAGCAAGAAGAGGATCGGCCGGAGCCCTGAGAGCCCCCGGGGCCGGAGGCTTTCCTGGCCTCTCTTTTAATTTATTTCCCCGGTCGGCCAGGGGTCAGCGCATCCAGGTCCGAATCCCTGGTGTCCCCCAGGGTCGCCTCGGCGATCCCGACAGCAAAAAAGAAGGGAGGAGGCAACATCCCCCGCTTCTCGGTGGGATGAGCGCACCGAGTGCAGCCCGATTCCTTTCGAAACGAAAGGCAGGCGATGAGAAGCGGCACCAAAAGTCTCGGACCCGGGGAGGGCTCCACTCAAACCCTCCATCCCCGGGGCGGGGAAGCTCTGCGGGATTCTCCCCGCACCGGCCGCTCCGTCCTGCCGGGCTCGGGCTGCGTCCCGCGAAACGG
>NW_009970724.1:238899-270422 GCF_000747805.2 Chaetura pelagica
CCCACGGGGAGGTGGGGAAGAGGGGGGGGGGGGGGGGGAAATTAAATAGGAAGAAGGAAAGTTTTTTTTTTGCCTCGTTCTCCCAGAAATAGTTTCTAACAGCGGCCAGGGAATGCGGGGGGGACGTGGAGCCTTCTCCCTTTCTCGGGGGGGATCGCACCTGTGAGTCGCTCTCGGGTTCAAACCCGTCCCCTCGGTTAACCCTCTCCCCCAAACGCCAGCAATTCCCCCCTCCCGGGGGTCTGGGGGTCCTGGGAAGTGGCGGGTCCGGTCGCATTCTCGGCTCGGAGGCTGCTTTCCCGAAAGCCTCACGGATCTGCGTGTGCCCGTCCCCGCCGGGATTCCCAAACAATTAATGGGGCTGCAAAGAGCCTTTAATGCTGATGGGGGGTCCGGTGTGTGCGGGGGGGGAAGGGCTGAGGCTGAAATTAAACCATGAGAGTTGGATTTGTTCTCCTAACGCTAAACAAATGGAGTGATTACCTTCTTTCCAAACGCATCAGTCATACTACATTAAGTAGCAGAGAGCTAATTATCCCAATTAGGAGGCTGATTTATAATTAATGGCTTGGACCAAGTGATAATTGGATGCTAATGGATAACAGTTTTGCCTGAAGTAGCCTCCCACTTCCCCAAAGGCAGGGCTGGAGGGTTGGTTTGTTTGGTTGGTTTGGTTTTTTTTTTCCTCTCTCTCCCTCCTCTCACCTCTGCACGGAGCACAAAACGAATGAGGAGCGAACTCCGCTCTTTGGTGGGGACAGTTCCCTTCGGTGGGGACCGTCCTGCGGCAGGGACGGGAAGTGGCAGGTCCTGGGGACACCGGCTGCTTCCCAGCCTGGATGGGGTGCAGCGAGACGGGCTGCTGGGGTGACCTCCAACACTCCCCTTCCCCAGCTTCTCAAGCAAGTCCTACTGGTGGTTGGGTTTTTTTTTTTCCTCCCCTATCTGAGTTTCCCAGCCGTGGAGCACTGCCCCGAAGCGGCCAGGCTGTCCCCAGTGGGTGCTGGGTTCCTCGCCCACAGGGCGTGTGTGTGAGTCGTGTCCCTCATGGTGGGAAAAGACTGAGCCCCACGGGGTGTCCCAGTACGGACGGGGCTGTTCCCTTGTTCCGTCTGTCCCACGGAGAGCAGGGTAAAGGAGAGGTTTTACACGCTCCCTGGTCAGTTTGGATCACAGAGAGAATCTGTAGTTTCTTGCTGCTCCATGTTTCTCTTAACTGCATCCCTGTACTGGCACTTGGACTGTTTCGTTTTCCCTCACCACGCTCGTTTTTCACTCATGAGTGAGTCGATGTAAGTCAATCCCCGTTCCTGCTTTGCTCCAGCCGGGGAGACTTAGACCTACAACACTTTGGCTTTCAGATCATGTTTCTAAGTTCAGTTTTTCCATTTTTAACTAAGAACCATAAGAGCAGAAAATTCCTCAAAGGGTAAGAGTGACTTCAGCTCTTCAGAGTTACCCCGTGACCGATGAGAGGTTGTATTAAATTACGCCAACACAGTCAATGCAAAAATATGTCCAACATCATACGATCAGTACACAGAGAGCCAATTTGAATTGGCTCTGGAGCTTTCCCTTCTCATTTAAATAGATCTGGATGTCTAAATGGGACATTCTCCTCGTGCTTGCAGAAATCAGCAGGCTCCTGCAGCGACCTTATTGCTGCCTCCAAACACGCAGCTGTTTCACGGAGCCAGGGCAGATGTTGCTTCTCCTTAGTACCAGTTTCACTACCTGTGTCAAAGGAACAGAATGAGAGGAGCTTCCCACAGAAGGGCAGGCTGGACAGGCGAATTTTGTACAATATGGTCATAGAGGGAGTGACTGCAATGGGGTTTGTTTCCACTGTCTTGACCCCATAAAAGAACTCTTCAATGAGGAAGGGGGGAATTGGATGAAAAGAAACCAGAGCAGTGTTTCTCCCCTCTACCCTTATCAAAACCAGCCCTACCAAAACAAAGGTGCTGCAGAGAAGGACCAGGCTCCTCTGATGTGGCTGCCTACTGGTTTTGCTGGCGAAGCTGTGGGCAAACCCTTCAGAAGGAAGCAGCCCATTTGTTTTTTTCGAAGACATCAGTTAGTCTTTCAGATTTTTTTCAGGCACATCCTGAAATTCAGCTTGTCAAGTTGGAAATGTCTCTGTCGAGGTACTGATGAATGTCAGTGTGGTCTGTTCCCTTTCAAAAGGTTCAGTGTTGATTTCTGCCTCTCATGTCAGAACAGAAATTTTTATAGCTATCTTGCTTCACTTGACAAAAACATTGAAGCAGGGAAAATGCTTAAGAACGTGATTTCAGTGAAGCCAAATTCTTCCAGACATGTGCAGCTACTGATAACTTACCTATTTTGGGGGAATGTCCATCAAAATAGGCTTGTTGCAAAGAGGGTGGAGAATTCTGAAATGCAGCTAAACACCCAGGAATCAATTCATGGTGGATGCCAGACCCTGGGTCTTTTCCTTCCAGTCTGTTCCAACCTACAATCTTCTGAAACTGATATTTTGTTTTCTTTCCTTTTGACTGTATCAGGACTTGAATAATTTAATGATTTCTAAAGCATGTTTGGTACAGGTACAGCTCCTGGGAAGGAGAGAGGCTCAGAGGGAGGGTTGGGACCAGGAGGGACCAGTAGTTCTTCAAACGGTGGCAAATGGGTGTTTGTAGCCAGGAGTTGTGGGTGGGTGGGACTTCAATACAAATGTGATTTCTTCCTGGTAGATGTTGGCACAACAGTTTCAGGACCAGTTGCAGCCTCTGGGTGGCTAGTGCAAACATCCAGAAATTCTGCTTTAAAGCTTAAATTATGTGTGGGGGGGTGAGGGGTGATGATGTTTGAGAACTCCATCAGGAGTCCCTAAAAAAAGAGAAACAGTTGGGCTGGGGGAGGTGAGATGGTGGATTTCAGGGGTCAGAAAATGCTCCTGCCAAGGGACCTGCAGAAGACCCTGTGTCTTCAGCTGCAGGCTTGTTGAGCACTGGGGGAAGGTGAAGAGGCAGCAGCTCTGGATGCTCGTAGCGTGGGTTAGCCCAGGCTGGGTAAATGTGCTCCTGCTGGAGGGCTGCACATCTCCCCGCAAAGCCCAGTGGAGGTTTAGCTGCTCTGTCTGTTTTACAGCATGCAGCTCTTTAAAGCTCTGATCACCTGCTGGTGGCCAAAAATATATTGCTTACCTTGGCAAGGGCACTTAATTCAGTGTATGGATCCAAACGCTTACGGGAAAGGCAGGATTGCCTGGACCCGCCAAGTTCCTGGCACCCCTGCTGCTAACTCCAGTTCTTGGCCCTGCTTTAAGGTGGCACAAATCCTCTCCCCTCCTTGTGAAAAAAAAACAACCAATAAAACCAAACAAAACTGAACGCAAGCAGCTTTTCTAATGGTAGGAAGAAAATCAGTGTTACCACTTGTAAAGAAGGAATACTCAAACTTCTGTCTTGTTTTTTTAAGGTATTACAAGTGTTCACAGCTTTCCCCCTCCCTGGAGGTCTTCAAGACCAAGTTGGGTGGGGTCTTGAGCAACCTGATCTAGTGGGAGGTGTCCCAGTCCATGCAGGGGGGTTGGAACTAGATGATCTTTAAGGTCCATTCCAACCCAAACCTTTCTATAATTCTATGAACTGCATGGCTTGCTGGAGCTGCCTTCCAGGATTTCTATTTTTCTTTTTTCTTTTTGATTAAGGTAGGACTTGTCTGTTGTTTTGTCTTACAGCTGATCTTAGCCTGAGCAGAAACAATTACCACCATGTGTTTTGTGACTGCAGATTTAGGTGCTATAAGCATCACCTGCAGGGGCAGACCCAGGGTCCAGCTGTACTTGCAGAAACATCCTGAGTTCAGGCTTTCAGCTTTGGGCTCCTTCATCAAAATTTGTTTGTTCTTTAGATCTCCCCAAAATCAGCTTCAAGCAAAATTGCACTTGGTGTCATAGCTTTGCAGCTTTTCAACTAACCAGCTGAAAGAGCAAGTAGGAAAGTCCATTTGTACCAAGTGGGTTGAACTCCCGGGATGCGCCACAAACCACCGCATCTCACAGACACTTTGCTCTCTCCTCCTTGCCTGCACATCTGTCTGCCTTCAGCTCCACACCCAGAACTTACAGCTCCAGCTCAACGTTTATTGGATGAATAGTGATGGTGGGTGGAGAATTTGCCCTCCTTCCATGCCTCATCACATTTGCTGCCCTTGGAGCGCAGCACCTCAGATGAGGCATCACAGTTGGGAGCACCTGGACCAGGCAGCATCTGAGAGCAGCAGGAGGGGATGGTTTTACCTGGCTCAATGAATCTTTACAAAGCTTGTCTGAGAGGGCTTTCTGCAGCCAAGGCTTCTTGTAGTGACTGATCTCTCTCGTTAGGGCTAGGAGGTAAGATCAGTGTCGTGGCTGTGGTGCTCAGGACAGTAGTAGTAGCTGAACGTGAGCTGCAAGAATTGGTGCAATCAGTCAGGTTCTGCTTTAGGTGGGTTGAGACTCGTCAAACCAGACCAGCTCTAATTTAGACCTCACTGTGCTGAGAAACTAAGATTAAAAATGGGTAATCTTGAAATTTATTTATTTATTTATTTATTGAGAGCTGTTCTCATCTCCTTTATTTTAGTTATAAGCAAAGTCCTTTGGAAGCCTGTTTTTATGGTGCATGTTGCTCTGAGACTTTGACATTTGAGTGAGAAAATATACTGTGTTCCACTATTTCAAATGATTTATATTTCATCCACTAGAAAGGTGAGATTGTTTCCTTAGACATTCAGCAATCTGACATGAGGAACAAAACTGATTGATGACATTCTAGTTATTATCTTCCATGATTTTGGATCTGTATATATCTTGAAGATTTAGGGATATTTAAAAAAAAAAATAAGAAAGATTGAATAAAGCCTCTTGCAAGGATCATTTATTCAGAACCCCCCAGGTATGTAATTTATTTAATACCAAATACATACAAATCTGATGTCTGTGTATTGAGTAAGTCTGTTTTCCTAGACTGTCAGATAAGCAGAAACAGAGATTCATTATTTATCTTGCTGATTTAAAGTGCTTCTGAATAAGGACTCAAAGCATAAAATCATAAAGCAGAACAGCTCCAGGAGGGAAAGGAGGGGAATATTGTGTGGTGATTTTATTTTTGGTAATGTTTATTGCCAGAAGTAATAAAGGGGATGTTGTTAGCACAAACCAGTTGCTGTTACTCCCCGTTAATAAAGAATTTGCTTTACATGAACACGAGCAGCAATTTGCACATCCCTCATCATCAGAAATGAACTAAGGTGTTAAAATTCACTTCTACCAACGAGTTGTCAAAATCCACATGTTAAATTTTAGTACAGCTTATTTGTCACATAAAGAAGGCCCCACCATCACCAACCATCCCTGATTTCTGGAAAGATTTAATGAATTGGTAATACCCCACAAGTGCCTACCAATCAAAAGCAGGCTCTGGTATCCTCTATTTGTTTCCTCTAAGGAAAATATAGTCTTTTTAAATTCTGAATTCACAAGTTTTGTTGCCCCATTCTTCAAGATGGCACCTGAGCATCTTCTGTAGGTCAGTGAATTTAACCCCAGTACTTTTTTTGCATTTGGGATGACACAGTATTGTGAGGGACCAACTGAAAGGGAAAAAGAAAATGGTTTAAAGTCTCTGCAAAACTTTGAGTCCTACTCAAACTCAACCTGCTCAACAGTGTTTGCCTGAGAAGGGCAAGTATCTTGTCCTCCATGTTGTTTTACTTCTACCTGGGAAAACTGGCCAGAGTAAGCTACTGAAGAAATTCCTCCATCTCAACAAATTTCAGATTTGGGGGTAAAGGCGATATGAGTTTACTCCAGAATAATGCACAGAATAAGCCACTGCCTTGGTTTAAAATTCCTTTCCCCCAGAGCAGTGTTGGCACTTGGAGGTGCCACGAATGTCCTCATCCAGGACAGCTCAGAATGGGGCTTTCCAGTGTTGCCATGAGCTCTGTGGCCAGCACAAGTGACCCCTGAGTTTGCAGGCTGCAGAGTCAATACGGTTCTCCCTTAATGAGTTTTGTCAGTTCTATATTTTTATTAAAGGCCTTGTGTGTGACTGGCAGGTGGAGGCAGGTACAGATTGATGATTAGGATGGGAGGAGGTGAAACGAGGACAGAGCAGAAAATGCCCCTCATCTAAAATTCTTGGCTGCAGTTGATATGTCTCCAGGGTGGGTTTTGTAGTTGGGTTTTTTGGGTTGTTTTTTTTTCTTTTTTTTCCCCCCAATAGAAGGGAAAATATGGATGTTTTGTTACAAATTACTCTGCAGAAAACTTGAGTTTTAAAACTATGTTTTGTTCTCTGACCTGTTTCAATTCCACACATAAACAAACCACTAGAAATAGAAGTTTTCACCTGGCAGGGAAATTTGTGGTTCTCTCCTCTTTGCACCTTGTGTCAGGACAGAATTATTTGCCTGAATACAAAATTAGTTACCAGTTAAATAGGGATAAAGCCTTTTATACAAGTTGAGAACCCAAAGCTGATTATTTCCCCCAGATGTTACACTGTTAAGTGATCTACAATAAATTGCACCAGTCTTGTGAGATGACTTTCCTGGGAATCTGAGGTTTTGAGGCCACTGCTGGGAAGGTGCAGGTGGGAGTCATGTAGCCAGGAGCAATGCAGCTCTGCTCTGGGATAACAGGGCTCCTGTCCCTGGCTGGTAGATGTGCAGATTGTTTTGCATCAGATTGAACAGCAGCAGCTGAATAAAGAGTGGTCTGCTCTCCAGATTAGTCTGGGGTGGGAAGAGACTGACATTGTCTGGCCCTTAAGTCATGCAGAGGGTGGAGAAACTTGGGTTCCTCATAGTCAGCAGCAGTTAAAGCTACAGGGAACCCTTGGTCCACTCTGTGAATCTGGATCCTGGCAGGCTGCAGCAGATGGACTGGGGCCCTGCAGCCTAAGGAATTTGCAGGCTGGGGAAGAAAAATGGGCACAGCATCCCTGGGACTTCCATGGTGAAATCTTAAGTGAGAGGTAACAGTTGTAGGAGAGCGTTGGGGACCGAGGTTGCATTGTTGGGCTTGCAAGGCAGAAGGAGCAGGAACCCTGGCTTTGGGAAACGAAAGCCTGGGTTTGGCCAAGGGCATAGAGACCTCCCAGCTTGGTACTGCCAGCCGTGGTAGCTGTGAGAGAGCAAAGCTTTTGATACCAGAGATGGGAGAGTGACCAATGTGTCCCTGAGGGGTGCAGTCAAGGAAAGCAGCCATCCCAGAGGTACCAGCCTGGAGGCATCCATCTCCTGTGCTGAGCAAATGCTGCAGGACCAGCCCGTGGGCTCTTGGCTGTGGAAAAAATACACAGATTTTCCTCTCACCTATTGCTTTTCTGCATCTTTTCTCAGCTCTCATCTCCTTTTTCCACCACCTTCAAATCTGCGACAATCTCTGATGCTCAAACTCAGGGTGAGGCATCCCTCTCCTTTCAGGACAGACCCAGGGTTACCTCCCCAGCTGTATCAACACCTCCTCAAGCCTGTACCCTCCCGCAGAACAGGTGCTCAATGTTGGCTCTCATCCTCTTCTGACCATGGCTGTTCCTGAGGCCCTCCAGCCACCCAGAGACATAAAAGATGCATTTGCAGATTTTGAAAATTAAACCCATCTATACAGCCAGTGGGGAGGGATCAGCTTATTTGGTTGCTTAATGAAATATAAAGATTATTTTAACCAGTGTAAGCACTATTCGACAGCTTGTGAAACACAGTGGTGGCTTGATGAATGTCTTTCTCCATTAAAAAAAAATTGCTGCATGATGTCTTTTAAATATTTAATTTATTGGGTTTGGAGTGCGCTTGGAGCTGACAGTTAAACAGGAGCTGCTTGCAGTCTCAGTTAGCTTTGCTTATTAGGCTGAACAGCCTCACTCAGTAAATGTAAGATACCTCTTTTCCCCTCATTTTTTATACTGAAGCTGGGATGATACATTTGCTGCATGAGTGGGGAGGTAGTTCTGCCTGTCATCTGCACTGCAGCAGCCAGGCAGTGATCACTAAAGCTGTGATGGGTATTGACCCGCATCCTGAGTCCATCATTATTGGCTCCTGTTTTTGATTTGCTGTTGGTTTTGGTTTTTTTTAATTAGTGTGATTTCTTCTAGGCCACCCAGAAGAGTTTGCTCAGACACACATGTGCACACAAAAGCATCTTTTAACAATCAAAGAAACCCAAATCTTCCTGGAGCAAGTGTTTCAGTGGAAAGATGGGGCTTCAAGCACATCACTGGCAGTGTCCTCGGAAGACTGTCTAGGATGGGAAAACTCCCTTCCTCTCCCTCTTTGCTTTTCCCTTAATGTGCCAACTTGGTACACAGCCCATGACATGTAAGGGGGATTAGAAAAGAAACGGGTGATCCTGTGAGCTGGAGAGTCAAAGACACTTGGGCTCCCACGATGTCCCGGCAAGGCTGAGCCTGGTGTGGATTCCCCAGCATCTATTAAGGACGAGGTCTGGCAGCAGCCCAGGGCAGTTAATGGCTTCTGTGTCCTCGAATGGTTCTCACCAAACATGCAGGAACTTGATAAGCTTTGAGACCTCCACCCCACCGGCCAAAGCTGGCAGAACCAGCCAGGTAGTTCACAAGTTAGGGGGTGGGAAGGGAGGAGGTTGGAATGAAGTTGCAAACCTCTGTTTCCCTGCTTGTGTTGGCCAGAAAAGCCAGACCTGCTTCTGGGCTGTGAAAGCAAAGCAGGGAATGAACCCCTGGCCAGCTGCAGAGTTCAGGCTGCCAGTGGGGACCAGCTTGGTGTGTGCTGAGGGCTGCTCTGCCACGGGCTGGGCTCATCATCTTTGGGCAGGAACCACACCAAGGATGGGGTGAGGCTCTGCTGCAGACACTGTCAGAACCATCTAGGGAAGTGTCCAGGTCAGCCCCAGGTGATGAGAAATGTTCCCTGCAGCCACGTTGATTGCCCACAGCACTGGGACACACATGTTCCCCTTAGATGTGCCACAAGCAGCAAAGCTGGGCAGCCCAGTGAAGAAACACTCAGGTCATTTTTCTATGTACCCATCAAGGTGAAAATACAAATGCCAAAAATCTGTCCACATATGAAGCTCCTCACCTTGATCAGAGAACCAGCAAACACTATTGGTATTCCTTAGATCTTCCCTAAGATCAATTAGAGCAGAGCTGTGGCATCCCTGTGTTTAGGTCACCAAATACATCCATTTTCACAGTGGTTCAGCTTAGAATACTGTTGGCTTTCTCTTCTGTTAGAGTGAATAAAACCTTGACAGGGTATAGATGAGAGTTATCCTTTCATTTTGGGGATGTCTTTGTTTGTCTGAAAACTAAGCTTGGGTAAATTTTTAAATGAAACATTCTGTAAATGAATTAAAAATTAATGGCCAATGTACCACAAAACAAAGCAGATCTGATTTTCCCCTGCTTTCCAGAACTAGCTAAAAAATGTCTCAGGCACCCTTAAATGGAATTTTCCATAAATCAGCTATTTATATAAAGATTGTTTGCTTGTACTTTGAAGTAAGAGGTAGGCATTTCTCCTTAGACTTTTATACAGGATGTGGTAGATAAGGATGTGACTGGTAATGTTCTCAATGGATCCTAGGGATGTGACTGGCATTTTGCAGAACGAGTTGCCCCAAGTCACTGCTGGACCCTGTGACACAGAATTCAGCTCCTATTCCTGGGAACTACAGCTTGGTCTCTAAATGGTAAACAAGGCCACTCCATCATGGTGGGTTTGGAGAGGATGGGAATTTGCAGCAGGGCGGGTAGTGAAACCAACTCATTTCCATTCCTCCCTCTTCACTGAGAGTTTTGTCCTTCATGGTATAAATCCTCTACAGGCAAAAAATTTAATAGAATTATAGAATCATAGAATGGTTTGGGTTGGAAGGGACCTTAAAGATCATCTAGTTCCAACCTCCTGTGTGGGCAGGGACACATCCCACTAGATCAGGTTGTTCAGCATCCCATTCAACCTGACCTTGAACATTTCCAGGGATGGGGTTTTCAAAACCTCCCTGGGCAACCAGTTCCAGTGTCTCACCACCCTCACACTGAAGAAATTCTTCCTCAAGTCTAAGGGAAAGGAAGGGAAAGGCAGGGCAAGGAGGGGAAAGCAATGGCAAGGAAAAGTAAGGAAGGTCAAGGAAAGTCAAAGAAGGTCAAGGAGGGGTAAGGAGGGGAAATTAGGAGAAAGGAATAGGTTCAATCACACCCTTTTCACAAGAGCAGAAGCAAAGACGACAGAAAGGACCTGAGCAGGGTCACTAGGCAACAGAGGTAGGAACAGGGACACAAGCAGCAACATCTGTCACTTTGGTCTCTCAACAAGCAACACTAATATTGGATGGGGTGACATGCCAAGACAAATTCTTTGGAAGGTCAGCCCTGCAAATACTGACACACAAATCCAGAGTGAGGGTTTGATCCTGAAATTATTCTGACTTCCCTTAAATTTAGGCCAGGGACACAGGGGCAACAGTTGATAAACCAGGCAGTGAAGGATTCCTTCAATTGTAGCAAACATGAGGCCTGGGAGTGCTGGCATCTGGTCATGTTGGACAGTTTCCTTTCTGGCATCTGGCTGTGACTCCCAAATGATGTAAATGCTGTTACTTTCCAGTGCCAATAAGTACATATTAAAATAAACAGGATCCCCATAGCTGTCAGAAACACAAGTTGAAGGTCATCTACTGTTATGGTTAGTCTGAGATTGAGAAGAATTGGAAAACTGCCCTGCAGAACTACAACAGCTACACCCAGTGCTGCACTTTCTTTCCCTTTATGCTGCCTTTGCCAAAAGAATGCTCTCTTTTTTTTTTTTTTTTTTTTTTTTTTAATATAGCCGGCTATTTATTTAGCTGGCCTTGTATAGGTAAGTAATTTCCTCATTCAGGATAGTCAGGATTATTTTAACTAGCAGCTAGTTGATTCCTCAGTATGGAAAAAAACAACTGAAAATCTTTCATCCAAATTTTTGGTGTTCAGTACATCAGGTTTCTCCTAAAATCGTGGCAGCTGAATCACCTCCCACCAGTGAGGAAAACTGTTTTCTAAGAGGTTTCCTAGATAACCTCTGTGCTTCCCTTAAATTAGACTAGTTGGAACTCCTTCTCTGAATGGTCTGACTTCTCTGACTGTCCAGGCAGTGACTTGCTTATGTAAATGGTGTTTTAATTTTTTTCTTTTCTGGCAAATGTTTCACAACTTCCTTTCCAATGTCTTACAAAGTGCAGAAATGGCATCCTGGAGGCCCTCAGCCATTTATAACATGGATGAATGAAGCACCACTCAGCTTTTGAAATCAATATTAGCTCAGTTTTACAGATGGTCTGTAAGGAAAAACAGCTTGAAGCTTCTTGCTGATCCCACAGTAGAAAAAAAAAAAGCCATTAGGGTTTGGGTTTTTTAAAAATAATTTCCTTGCTATTGAGCTATGAAATGTCAGCATTTATTGGAAACCTTAATTCCCTCTTTAGCCGTCACATTTTTGGTCATCTTATGCTACAGATTTATTTTGTTTTATACTACATGCCTTTTTTTTCCCCCCTTTTTCCTGTATCATTTGTGTTTTGTTAAGAAGAACCTTAAGAAAAATTAATGGAAATAAATTACACATGAATGGGTTCAGGTAGGAAAGATTATTTGACATTATAGGAATGGGATTATGGAATAGCCTACTGTAGGCAATGACAGGGACAAAATCCCTGGCAGACAGCTAGGTCAGTTCATTATAAGTAACAGTAATATGAGGTATTTTATGATCTTAAAGGTCTTGGTGATTCTGTGCCGATGTGGTGGTGTTGGTCATAGTCTGGACTTGATGATCTTAAAGGTCTTTTCCAGCCTTAGGGATTCTGTGATTCTATGGTATGTAAAAAAACCCCAACCTTTCCCATATTTTGCTGACCGTATCATGGGTGGGTTATAGTGAGATGCTGATCTCCAAGCTTGGAAAGCCATCCTGGTGTCACTGGTGCTGCAGGTCTACAGCTGCTATTTGATTCATGTCCCACCATCTGTTGGAGTCAGGAGGCTGGCAGTGAGCCTCTCTTGCAGCAGCCCAGCCTTGAGCTCAGCTTTTCCAAAGCTCTCCTGAGACACCAGGAGGCTGGAACAGCACATTCCTAAGCACCTGCCTCCCCTGGCTGTTGTGTTTCAGGTTGATGTCGCCATGCAGCACTACGGGGTGAACGGGTACTCCCTGCATGCCATGAACTCGCTCAGCGCCATGTACAACCTGCACCAGCAGGCAGCCCAGCAGGCCCAGCACGCCCCCGACTACCGGCCCTCCGTGCACGCCCTCACCCTGGCAGAGAGACTGGCTGGTAAGAACAACTCGTGGCTTTTGCCAGTTCTTTGGGAAAAAAAACCCAAAAAACCCAACCAAAACAACCTCTCGTTGCTTGCAGCGGGTGAAACGGTTCTTTAGGACCTGGAGTGGTGAGATCCAGAACACTGGCCGTGTGGCCAAGCTCTGCAGGGAACACATGCCCTCCAGGGTTTGCTGCTAGGGGACTGCTGCACCCTGCTGCCAGTGGTCAACAGCTGCAGCACCACAGTTTTGTTCAGGGCTTGGATGCAGTGTGGTAGAGCAGACCTGACTACCAGTACAGAAGCTAAAGCAAAACGTTACTGTGGATGTGATTCCAGAGACCTTTCCAGCATGGAACAATCTTCCCTGACTATCTGAACATAACACATCTGCTTTAAGGCAGCCTTCTAGTTGTCTGATATGAAAGGAAAAAAAATGTTGAGTGACCCCTTCCAGCCTAGAACAGGTGTAAAAAATTATCTACTCAGACAACTTTAGTGAGCTAAATTTAAGGCACATGGGTTCAAGCCAAAGTAAGGATACAGAAGCTTCAGGAGGGTCCTTCTATGTTGACAGTCCATGGAGGCATGTTGGTAAAGGTTTTGGACTTTTTGGATCGGTGAACCACAGCTGACTCTCATATTTTCATGTCAGCAATGTTCCTTTATCCAGCTGCTAGTAGGGACAGAGCTGGAGTCACTGTCCTCATCAAAAGGGAACCAAAGTGGGATCAACAAGACCTGGACTCTAATGCTGGCTCTACTGCTAGGCTGCAGAGTGGCAACAGGTGGGCACTTTACTTGTCCTGGTTTTCCATCTCCTCCTTCCCTCACTGTTTTAGTGAGGGGAGCAGATGGTCCTGAACTTTGCAATGTGCCTCACAGACCTTGGAACTCAAGGTGCCTCTTTCCTAGATGCAAGGATGTCTTGAAAACTTTTTGTAATCACCTGTATCTTTTACATTAAAGCATGAAGTACCTAATGTCTTTGACCCTAACTAGGGTAAAAGCAGAGGGAGATTAAAAAAATAGAATTTAAAAATCTATTCTCATATTCTTGACCAGGAAATTCTATTGGTTTCCTGACCTCTTATCTTTAAAATTAATAACCCACCTGGAAGACTTTCCAAATTAAATCCCATGGTCTCCTTGTCTGCTAATCTTTGGCAGGGCAGGCATGATGTACCTACTTTGCAGTTTCTTCACATTCTGTTGCTTCTGAATATCTTTCACTGCAGGGTTATAGATCTCATTTGCCTTCCAGGGACAGTCAGAATAAAGCAGCACAAAAGCAAATGACCTTAAGTCAGAAAACAGAGGTTTCTGATTGTAACTGCAAAGCCTCACCTGCAATTTATATTCCACTTCTTGCACAAAGCCTGAAAACATAGTTAAAACATTAAAATAATTGCTGACTGGCTCTCGTTGGAGTGGCCCAACTTAATGCATGAGCTGCCACCTCTGGAGAGCTGGTAGGTCTAACCTCAATTCTAGAAATTCAGGAATATTCCAGCCTGCAGGTAAGATGTTGAACCAGTGTCCTTTCTCTGATCCCTTGTACTTGAAACACAAATGTTAGCTTTGTAAAGTGTTTCAGGGTAGCTTCAATTTCTTGTCCTGAAACATCCCTTCTCCTCTCCTGGCTGCACTGGGAGATGTGCCTGAATGCTTCAAGGATGGTCTCTTTGCCTCCAAAGCAGCAGCTTTTAACTCCCCAGGGTGCTCTGATACTTCAAACATCAAGGTCTCTGGTATGCAACTAACAGTGTTCTGTAGTTGGCCAAAGACCTTTAGCCTGATCACGTCTTCTCTAGGCTGCCAAAACCATGTGGCTTTGGCAATCACCTGCAGAGGCACTGCAAATGCTGACCTGGAGTGAAACAGCTGGGAGCTTGGAAGAGGAATGTTTGAGTGGTGCAAAGCTGATTTGCTATGCTCATTATCCAACATATTTGGAACCTGGCTGCGTGGTTCTGGGCCTGGCCTGCCAGCAGGTTTTGTTTTGCTGTTTACATTCACGCCATGATGCTCGTGACAAAAGCACAAAGAAACAGCAGCAGGAGCCTCATGTGGCTCCTCACACTGATAATGCTGACTTCTCCTCTTAAGTTGTTTTCTAGTGTGTTCATTCCTCCTTCTCCTGAAAGTCACATTCCTAACTGAACTAAAAATGATACCAGACACAGCTCTTTCTGCATTTCCTCTTTGAGACCAAACCTCTGGCCAGACCATTTCATTCCAGTGCTGTAGCACAGCGTGTCCCAACTTGCATAATAAAGGGTGGTTTGGAGGTTTTTTTGGGGGGGAGTTGGATTTGGGGTTTTTTGTGTTTGTTTGTTTTCATTTTAGACTTGCTTTCATTGATTTAAGGGCTTTCTACTCCCACTAACTGTTGTGCAATTGTAACGCCTCTAGTGAAATAATAAGCCCTTTATTGTGAGCCTCAGCTTTTCCCTAGCCTGAATTTCTTCTCTACCCTCAATTTTGCAAGCCCAGTTTGTGAAGTCAGACCATCTGAGCAGCTCCTCTGTGGAGCAGAGCTCAGCATGTGAGCTCCGGGCTTGCAATCAGTGGGGCTGGGCTTTGTTCCTGGCTGGTGTTTGCACCTCAGCTGCTGGAGAGTGGCCACACTCAGTGAAGCACATGCTTTCAAGCTCAAGACAAGTAAGCACACGAGCTTAAGTGCTTTCCTGAACTGAGGCCCAGAACAGCTCTTCAATACCATGCCTTGAAAACTACAGTGAGCTCCATACGAGACACTAAAGAAGAGCCAGCTCAGCCAGCTTTCTGGGAAGATGTAGGTCTTCTAACGCAGCTGCAGCCAACAAAATGAGCTAGAAGCAGCTGCGTTTGAGCTGCATGGACTTTTGCCACTGATCAGTGCAGCCTTGAAGCTCTGCCCTTGGCTGCAAGGAGAGCATGACACATTGTGTGGGGCCCTGCTCCTGATTACAAGGCTGAATCTCCCCACCTTGTCTTTAATTGTGTTTCTTCATAAAAGAGGTTTATGCCATGTTGGGGTCTGAGCATCTGCTTGTGCTGCCCCACTGATGCTGAAGCAGATTTTCTTATTCCAATCATATTTAACACTGGAGTTTCAATGTGCTGCCATAGAAAGAGGTTTCCTCTCCAAAACAGGCTTTTCAGACAGAGGTTTTATCTCCTCAGACGCCTCGATTACCCAGCAAAATGCATGTATGTGTTCTGTTAGCTTTAGAGCCATGAAAAACATGTTCTGTATGTCTGCCTGGTGTTCCCAAGGGCTTTATTCGACTGTCAGCATACAAATTCCAATAATTAAATTGGCCACTTTTCTTGTCTTCCAACGGCTGTACATTTCAAGACATCATTTTGGAGGCACGTTATGGGTCCCAGCACCGCAAGCAAAGGCGAAGTCGCACGGCCTTCACTGCCCAGCAGCTGGAGGCCCTGGAGAAGACCTTCCAGAAGACTCACTACCCAGACGTGGTGATGAGAGAGCGCCTGGCTATGTGCACAAACCTACCTGAAGCCAGAGTCCAGGTACTGGTATTTTGGGGGGTTTGTGAGTGGGGATGGTTAAAGGAATCTAGTGGGGTTCCCAGAAGGTTGACAACTCCCTTTACCTTTCAAGATTATACCAGTGTAACCAAGGATATCAGAGCAATAAAGTTGTCAAAGGCAGGGGCAGGGTGAGAGGGGATAAAATCATCCAAAGTCACACATCTGCTAAAGAAATTCTTAATCCACATGCACATTTTTTACATTTAGGATTGTCTGAACTGTACACTGGTTTTCATTTGTTCTTTCCCATTTCTTTGGGGAAAATTTTAGAAACATCAACAGAAGTTGACTTATTTATTTATTTGCAAGGCTTTTCTGGCTTTCTCAGAAGAGCAGAAATCCAAGTAATTCCAGCTGCTCTTTTCCACCACTGTCAATATTTGTAACATCTCAGGCCAAGGTTTGGTTTTGTGGTGTTTGGTTTTTTTTTTAGTTGCAAACTAGAGCAATGTGCTTTGTAACCTGCTGGTGGGGAGGTTCTTGCATTGCTGGGCTTAAAGGCTAAATAGCAAGTTTTTCAGTGTAAAGTGGATAAGGAGTAGAAAAACCCCCACTTATTTAATATAAATGTCAAGGCAGTCAGATGTTCAAAATTTTTGTTTCCTCATCTCATTAACCAAATAATACTATCAAGATTTGCAAATATATTATATTTCTTCCAATTCATGTCTACTGATTTAGGTTAAAAAATATGGATTTTCTCCTCCTTCCTTAAATTCAGTTCCCAGATAACAGCCTGTGCCTGTAATGACTTATTTTGAGTGTTGTCATCATAGTTTTCATACACTTGTAACTGCATGGGTTTAGAAACTAACAGAGGACTGTGCTGCAAGCCAATGTAATGTCATCAGATTCAGCCTTAAGACATTCTGATTGGACAAAACTGCATGACCAATTTAGGAAAAAAATCCCAAAAAGCAACACCATTGGAGTGGTTTAAAGAATCAAAATAAGGGGTGGACATTTTAAAAGATATATTTGCTGTGCTATTTGTAGAACCACTGAAAATGGGTAGAGCTCTAAGATCCAACAACTTGGGATGATATTTGGGCAAAGCAAGCTTGCAGTACCTCATGACTTGGAGTTCCCTTGAAGCTCCCAGGCTAAATGATGCTGAATTTGGCACTAAGCAGGATTTTCACCAGTTTTCCCCCTTGCTGTTTGTGGCATTGAAGGTTTGGTTCAAGAACCGGAGGGCCAAATTCCGCAAGAAGCAGCGGAGCCTTCAGAAGGAGCAGCTGCAGAAGCAGAAGGACTGTGAAGGGAGCCACAGTGAAGGAAAGACAGAGCCACCCATGCTGGAGACCCAGGTCACCACCCCAGACACTGAGAAGGTTCAGAGCCTTCCGAGTGAGGTGGGTGCAGACCTCAACCTAACCCTATCAGAGCAGTCGGCCAGTGAGTCTGCCCCCGAGGACCAAACTGACAGAGAGGAGGAGTTTAAGAGCACCTTGGAGGAGGTTAAAGTGGACAAGAGCCCTGGTGTGGACAGCAAGGCTTTGAACTGCAAGAGAGCAAGCCCAAAAGCAGGTGAGAGGCAGCATCTTGATGGGGTTTATGCCAGGACCTGGCATACCAAGAGGGGTGTTGGTGGTTTGGTATCACCCTTTATTCCCTGTGGTGTGGGTGCTTGCAGTTAGGCTGCCTAGATTTTTCTTCTTGTTCCCAGCACTAAACAGGGTCCTCAGAGGGCAGGATAGCTATTGCAGATGGAGCACAGAAAGAGCAAAGACCTTCTGCTCAGGTTAGATCTTGGGGAGAACAGGGCCAGCAGCAGCAGGAAAGCCATAGCAAAGAAGTCAGCCCCATTTCTAGGAGCTGAGATGCTACTCATTGAACCGATCTGTGTTCAGCCCTCCTGAGCTAACACAGCCCTTCTCTTTCACCCTCCTGATGCAAGAGACAAGCTCATGCTGCAGTCTGAACCCTGCTGGGTGCAGACCAGCACCTGCGTCTGGCCTGTAGGAATAACCCCCACCCCCTCTGTCTCTTGATGCAGAGTCCCCTGTCAGTGCCACCGTGACACCTTCATCCAGCAGTGGGCTGGCCCAGACTCACTCCTACTCCTCCTCGCCCCTGAGCCTCTTCCGCCTGCAGGAGCAGTTCCGCCAGCACATGGCAGCCACCAACAACTTGGTCCATTACTCCTCCTTCGAAATGGGGACACCCTCTGCCATGCCCTACTTGGGCATGAACGTCAACATGGCCCCGCTGAGCTCCCTGCACTGTCAGTCCTACTACCAGTCGCTCTCCCACGCCCAGCAGGTCTGGTCCTCACCCATCCTGCAGGCCTCCAGCTCCCTGCCAAGCCTGAACAGTAAAACGACCAGTATTGAGAACCTAAGGCTCCGGGCAAAGCAGCACGCGGCGTCCCTTGGCTTGGACACCCTACCCAACTGACTGCCAGATGAGAGGATGCACCAGAAGTTGGCACTTAGACATGTTACTCCTCGAAATCCCACCCACCCTCATCTCTTCCTGGAGTAAGGTGCTCCCTTTCAGGGAAAACTTTGCATTTATTAACATCTTATTAGCACCGCGATTGCATCCGACATTGCTACTGGCTTGGTCTTTTACTAAATATTTTAGGAGGAAGGGGGGGAGAGGATGTGTGTTGGGATTGGTGAACTGTCCTCTGGACTGCCATGAGCTGAGCCTGCAATGTTCAGGAGAAGTCCCCTCTCCTCATCCCCACAATAAGGTGCCAGCTGTGTTATATACACCTGTTTTTTTCTGATTGCATTCGTTGAGGAAAGGAGAAGTCCTGCTTCATCTTGTATATAATGTTGCCAGCACCCATGGCCCGTGTGTTACTGTCAGTGTTACAGAACTGTGACCTCTTCTGCTTTTATTCCCCTTTCCTGCTCCATTTTAGTAGCTAGTATCCAAGTTACAAACCCACCATCCTCTCACCTCAGCTCTTATCGAGCTGCTCGTCTTGGGTCGGTCCTAAAGGTGTTCATGACAAGGAGGAACATTTGTGCCCTTCACTACTCCATTCTCCCCTCTCTGCTAGAGATAATTTTATCACAGCTGGGAAATGATGCGAAGGTGAATTTCCTGTTTAAGCACTTCCTAGAAGGCTTTTAAAAGTTTTTCTTTTGCTTCTTAATAGCACTTGTTCAAAGAGAGAGGACAAAAAATTGGCCAAATGTTACTGGCTGGGGAGAAAAATGAAAGCCAGATTCACAGGGATATTTTTGATCTAGCTTGTGTTCTCTTTGATCCTCAGTGAAGTGTGAACTCCTCTATTTACAAATTATGAGGTTTTATTTTTCGAGAGCATTTTGGTTCATCTTTGGAAACAGAGAATAATAAAAAACTTTGTATGAGCTCCTGGCGTGTTCATACACCATGGATCGTATGTGGGGTTTTTTGACAAAACCTTGATTGATGCAAACTGTGTTTAGAAAAATGCTCTGATCACCAAATTCTACCCTCAAGCCCTGCGGCTTCAGAAACTGGCTAGCAAGTGAAAATGTAGCAACTGAAAAAATGCTGCAATGCTGGAGGCAAAGCAGGTGATAAGCAGGGGCTTTATATTCTCTTTATGTTCTCTGCAGCTGAGGATTAACTGACCAAAAAATATAAGGCTTGCAAGTAACCAAAATTCACCAGCTTCAAAATACCTTCCGTGAACAGTTTCAGCTTGGAATGACCCATCATTCAACCTGGGGTAGTTTTCCTTGCTGAGGAGCAGTGTTTCTGCCAACTCAAATCACTTTTCTTTTTTTCTCCTTTTCCCCCAAACCAAACAAATCCTTTGAATTCACTCCTGTTATCCTGAGCATTAGGGAGGGACAATACCCAGCTCTCATGTCTAATATTAGGACCTAGGACCAAAAATACCCCAACTGACTCTGGGCTAGATTTGAATCCTATGAGTGTCAGCCAAGGCTGTCGCTGACAGGTGGGGCAAAGTGGTGCTAATTCACTGCAGATGATCAGCTGGTCCATATTTGATTTAAGGATGGGGTTGTAGACTTGTAGCCTACAGCTCCTCTCACTCCCACCTTGCCTCACATCAGAGGTCAAATTGCCTCTTAAAACACAGAGGGAAAGTGTGTTTTCAGCTCCACTAGTGCATCTTGAAAAAGCCTCTAACTCCTTCAAATAGAGATGTAAGAATAATCAAGTTTGATGGGTAAGAGTGTTTTATCCCTCATAAAATTGCAGCAAGAGCAGACCTCTGGATAAGGCAGCTCATTGACTGAACCAGTTTCCAAGGAAAATGGATCATCTTCCTTAAATATTTCTTTTGTGCCAAACACTTGAGTTTCGGGGTTTTCTGTTCAGCTTTTGTTTTCCTGACTTTGTCAAATCAGCCTCCGTGACTGGCAGAATTTTCCACTTTGCCAAAACCAAATGTATTTGTAGGAAGCAGATTTTTGGCTGCTGCTTTCAAGTGAGTCTGATTAAATTAAAACCACCAAAGTACATTTACTGTCTCCAAAAGAATCCTTTGAAAGTCTCAGCTTTCATTTTTTGTAGCCTGTCACCCAAGCCAGGGGCACCAGTGCAAAGCTTTAATTTTTCTGCTCCTCTGTCCTCAGAAAAGCTATACTCTTCATTGTTTTTTCTGCCTCCTGCTAACCTCAGTGCATTTGTAGGCTGTGGAGTTGTTTTGCAGAGCAAAGAAACTCCAAATGTAATTAATTCCCCTTCTGATGTTGTTCCCTGGTGCTAGTCTAGACTGAGCTGGGGGAGTGAACAAGGGTGGTAACTGGCAGTGAGACCAGTTCTGGACTTCAGCTCTTCTGTAAGTAATAGAAGAAGCTCACAAAACTACAGCTCCTGTCAGTGGTGCTTCAGGCAGAGAGCAGAGGCTTGGAGTCACTCTTGTGCCATCCCAGGTCAGAGGGGCATCTTTCCTTTCTGCCTGGGTACCAAGGGGCTGGAAGGGATGACATTGGCTTGGATCAGAGCAGATACAGCCTCACCATAGGTCATGATGGATACCCTAGCATCCACCACAGGAAGGTCAAAACACATGGATTTACACCTTGCTTCTGCAAGGCAGGGACATGGAGGGCAGGAGATAGGCTTGCTTGATCCAACACTAGATTTGCCATGATCCTCCAGAGGGAGATGAGACCCTCCCCACCAAGCCACAGAGGGAAACTCTTCCCCAGGCCTCAGTGCAAAAAGTCATTTTAACATTCACCATCTTCACACATCTCAACGGACTCTGGTGCCTGATCCCCCTTCATCCTTCATAGTATCACTGACGTCCTCACAGCAGGCTTGCAGAAGCTACTGGGAAATTCCCAGATGGAACATCTGGCATGCCATTAAAACCACAGACATCTGGATAAGGCTAGGACTGCTCAGAGAGCAAACTGGGAGAGGAAACATCCAGATCCTCATCAATCCCTAGGGATGTCTCATCATCCTCATCTTCCTCCTCGTGATACAGTAGCTGCCCAAGGTGCCACCAGGCCTGGTCCAGGGCATGTGAATATTTCTTATGTGGATATTATTTCTTCCATTCTGAATCAGGATTAAAATATCTCAAATTTAAAAAGAAACAAAACAAAACAAAACAAAAAAAATTGCCTTTAAATATAGGTGAGTCCCGGAATTATTTTTTGGGGTTTACCTTCTTGTGGTCTAAACTAAACCTCTGTGATGGCAGTAAGCTGCTACATAAAGCCAAAATTGATGAGGAAATGCAAAAAAAGGCAGGAGTTTGGGCTCCCGGTTTGCTAAAGTTTAATAATGAATTATCTGTCAAAACGGACTGTTTCCTGCAGACTGATATATTCCTCCCAAACAGGAAAATAACCATCAACAAGCAGGTCCCCCCCAAAGCATCTCACTTCTCATTTAGGTGTTTGACCATGTGAAGAATTTGAACTCTAGGGTTGTTGCCAGCACAGCCAGCCAAAGAGCTGCTCCTCATTGCTGAAGAAACACCAGAGTGTGTGGACACAGAGGAGGGAAGAGGAGTTGTTTCTGTCTCTGTGTGCCACATGTGGTACTTCCACAGACAAGACAATTTTGAGCAGCTTCGGGACACTTCTGAAGAATTCATATGTAAAGGATTAAATAAACCTCTGTAGAAAGGAAATGCAAATTCAAATCCAACGTACTCTATTAGTTTAATTACAGTAGCTATGAAACATAACTCAATTAAGCTTGGAAAAAGTCAATTACAGAATTTTCCTGCTGGTTTTTACAAGCTGTGTTGATTTTTCTTTTCCTCCCTCCTTACCCCTCCATGTGCCCCTTGCTGATTTTTTATGATCTCTTCTAGAGCAACACAATTCATCTCCTGTGTTGCCTATCGAGTGAAAAAAGCTGGTTCTCTGAGTAGGTCTGCTCCTGTCCCAGCCCATAGGAGAGGAATAAGAAAAAGTTGCTGCAATAAGCAAACAAACAAACAAAAAACCCCAAACAAACAAATTTTCAGCAAAGCAAGATCAAATAAACAACACAAAAAAATCCCCTGCTCTGATGTGTCTGTGTGACTTTCCCACCATGTTACAAAACCACCTGGTAATGATTAACGGTCTCTCTGTTCCATGGACTTTGCAGACTTCGTGTTGTTCCCTTCCCAGCTGCACCCAGAGCAGTGTCCCTCTTGTCCCCTGTTTGCTCAGGCTGCCTGGGGAAGAGCTGCCAAAGCTGAGATGCTGATGTCTCCTCTTCTGTACACGGCTGCCTTTCATTAATGAAGGCTCTCATTAATGCCAATGCTTAGCGTGGCCTCAGCACCCTGTGATATGGCCCGGGTCACACAATCTTACTGGTTTCAGAGGAACCTGCTGAGACTCTTAAAGTGTGACCCAGACACCACGTAAAGACAGACCCTCTTCACTGCTGTGACGCCGTAGTGGAATAACTGCACCAATTTCAGTTTAGTCATTGCACCAATATCACCGGAGTAATTGCACCAACTTCATCAGAGTAACACCACAGCTGAGGACAAAATGTAGCCCCCAAAATCATTTGTAAAGAATGTCAGATTTGTCATATACTAACAAAACCACACAATTATTTGTATTTCATAGTTCTGGGCTCCAAGGTAAATGCCCTCTGCAAAAGCTGTCTAAGGCAGACACAGATGAAACCCATGGCAGGCTCAATAGAGCATCTGGTGTCCTACAAATGGCCAAAGCCTTTTCTAACTGCTCTGGCAACCGAGCAGGGTCATCTCATACCAGAGAGTTTTAGAAGCATCTGTGCAATGGAAAATAACTTTTTGGTTTATTTTCTCATGCCAGGAGGCAATAGATGTTGATATTTTTTTCCCCCCAGCTTCTGACCCAAGGCATACAATTAGCTCCAAAGTGTGTTTGTGTGTCAAACCTGTCTTGCAAAGGAACAAAGGCTTTTAAAGAACAACAAGGAACTCAAAGTAACATACTGTACAGATGGCTGTAAAAATTGAGCTGTAGTGTAAGAACTTGTGCTTTAGAATTCACTATCGAGGAACTCAAATGTGTATCATATTTATTTATTCTGGTAGGTAAAAGAAGAAGAAGAAAACAAAACAACAAAAAAAAAAGAGTTTATATTAATTTCCAAAAAGCTGCAGCATGATGCTATGTACCAATTGTGCCAGTCCTGCTTTCTGTAAAATTATTGCCTGTTTTCATACTCTGCTAATAAAAAAGAAGAAAAAAAAATCAAGGAAAAGTTACTTTGTGAATCCTTCAATAGAGCAACCTGAGCTGATCAGCTGAGGTGTCAATGTGAGCAGCTGTTTTGTCTCTGCGTCGTGTCACTGGTGGGTTATGAGGTGATTTCTGCTGCAGAAAAGCTGGACAGGGAGTGAGAGTCAGGTAAGTGCCCACACCAGAGCTCACACTCCTCTCCCTGGCCCCATGTCCCTGCCCATGGTGGCCAGTGCCATTGCCTGTCAGCCAGGAGAGGCTGGGACCACAGGGAAAGGTCTGCATGAAAAGGGGCAGAACATCAGCTTCTGGCTGCTGGGGCCATAGTCTCCAGCTGAGGTGGCAGGTGACAAGTCCCCTTTGGCTGCAGGACACAGAAACAACTGCTGCAGCACCTTGGGCAAAGTGAGCACAAGGGACCTTCTCTCTCGTCGTCTCCCAGCAAGAGTCAGAAGATAAATTCATGCCTGATAGGGTGGTGATGGGAAAGACCTGTCTAGAGAACTTGTCTTTCAAGGCAGTGATGCAGGATAAATCTGACCATTCTCAAATAATTTGGGTTTTCCTGCAGTTTTGGAGATGTTTCTGTTTCATTGGATGGAAGACTCGTGACCTCTTCTAGGGCAAGGGAGCCAGGGTGGGCTGTGCTCAAGAAGATGGCAGAGATGCCATCTCATCACTTCACATCGCTGCTCCCTCAGGGCTGGTTTGAACATAACCTACATGGTGAAACTACTGTTTGGGCAAGAAGTTGCTAGTGATACCAGGAGCTTTCCATCTGGGCCACAGGTCTAATTTGATGCCTGGTGAAAGGGAAAAAAATAATTCTGGATTTAATGGGATTTTCCTGAAGTCACCTGATCAGGAAGATCTTGCCAAACGATCCAATTATTCAATTTCAGAATGTCATCCCCCACCAACATGACTTGCCAGCTTCTTTGCCCAACTGTAGAAATATTGTAGAGGAAAAAAACATATTAGGGAGAAAGTCACTGAAAAGGAAAAGCAAGTGCATTTGTAATAATGATAAATAACTTTTCTGAGATTCTCAAGAAAAGCGACTTTCTCTAAAACCAGGAAGAGAGCCAGGAATAGTGGAAACATGGACAGAGGCTGGAAAACCCCTCGCCTGCAGTATTTTTAGTTCTAATTCTTTGACTGGGTTTCATCAGTGCCTGGGAGGACCGTTTGATCACATGCACCCAAAATACCAGCCAGCTGCAATTGTCCTCGACTGCAACCATTGTTATTTGTTTCCACAGTAAGGGGAACATAAATCACAAGATTTCCTTTTTCACTGCAGTTACGGGTTTGCTTGAATATTAAAAACCCTGTGGGTAAGGAGAGTCTGTGACCTTCAAGGCCACCAAATAGGCTGTCAATTCATGCCTCCACCAAGAGGGAAATGAACAGATGAGCTACAATCATAGCCTCACGTGGTGATCTGCAATTAAGAATAAGCCCTGATTTTTCCCCACACACAAGGTCGATGAGGTAAATTCAGCCACCTGCTAAAACTGGAACCCAAACTTGCAGGAAATTCAAGGTGATGTTTTGGCCTTAAAAGCCGCGTCCAAAAGTTATCGGGAGGTTTGTTCCAGAAAAATACAATAGGAGGGGAAAAAATAAGATTTGAAAGAGCTCCAGAGCTCAGTATTAACTGCACATGTGGCATTTTGATCCATTTCCATAAAGCATAACATAATATTTGCTAAAGAAGGAGGAGGAGGAAGCGGGGGGGGGAAGACCACAGTTAATATTCTCCTTCGGATCCCCCATTTGCTGATTACTCTGCAAGCTGTGTAATTTGGTGTCTCTGGCAATATGATGAAATGTGCCACAAACATCAAAAAAACGGTGCTATATTAAATCTGCTTTTCATAATCTCTTCTCATTTCCCAGACCTGAGACATTTTATTCAATTTTTCCTGACTAAGTTGATGTGTAAAGCCATATAAACAGATCAATGCAAATAAATACATATATGCTTTTCAAAGGCTCATAAAAATGCACTCATTACAAAGATTTGCATCCAGGCTCTTCTCACACCACTCTTAGCCAAAGAAACTCTTTTTTTTTTTTTTTTTTTTTTTTAAATACTGCATTATTTTTAAGAAGAGTTTATGGAGGTACAGGCTACTTCTTTGTATTTCATTAACAAGCCCAACTCAATCTATCACGTTGCAGCCTTATCTCACCTGATTAGAAAATCATTTCCCTATTTGCATTAAGGGCAGAAATCTATGCAAAGTCACCATAATGTTATTCAAGCTGTGAAATAGCAGTGAAGATCCTATTACACACTGGGGCCAGCTCTGTTTTCAGGAGCTGCAAGTCCAGAAGGGACCATGTTGGTCTTTTCTTTTAACTTGCTGCAAGGCACATGTCAGAGAAACCCACCTCGCCTTTGACAAAGCAGATACTAATAATGCCTAAGTGACTTAAATACCTGCAACTTTTGTCTGTGCATCACTTGAGGCTTCTGCCTACATCCTACTTGGTGTCTTCAGGATTTGTGCAGGATTTATAGCCCCTTTTTTTGATGAAGTGTGGCTTTTTGCTCAGCCCTGGGAAATTCTTCAGCTCCCATCCTCTGGTCCAGTTCCCCAGGTGGGTGTGACTCCCTGCCACCAGACTGCAGCTCATCCTTTGCCTGTTGCAGTGGATGGAGGAAAATATTTTCATTCCTGTGGTGGCAGGGCAGTGTCCAAGAGCAGAAGTGACAGGACTGCACCTTACCTGCACTGTGCTTACCAAACTAGATCCAGAGCCTGAAGGTGTTGAGCTGTCTGACTTCCACAGAAATCAACAGATGTCAATGAAATAGTTCTCCCCAAGCCTTGATTGACCACAGACTCATTGAGGTGGTTCAGCCAAGACCTGCAATTAATCCCAGCCTCAGCTGCATGTTGCAGGGCTGGAGCAGGGTGTCTGTGTTGTGCTCTCACAGCCCTAATCCTGCTTCTTTTCCCAGATCTGCACCCCAAGTTGCTTTCCTGCCAGGAGCACAGTGGCACTGGGACAAGCCAAGTCCACTTCTCAACTTTGCTTTTCCTGGAGGCCACCAGAGCAGGGACAGTTCTTGGACACCTTAGAGCTGCCAGCAGAATCCACTCTACAGGGTCTTGCAAATCACCTTCTCCAGGTGCTGAGTGGGGAGTGCAGGGACCTAAAGCAAAGTTGGATCACTCACACACAGAGGCAAAAAGCACATCCAGTCCACCAGCAAGGTATGGGTTTCCTTCAGCTTGGCTTTCTTTCAAACACATTCCCTCTGCATTAGGAAAGCAAAACATCAGTGTTGGATTGCACCGTATCCACAAGAAAACACATGGATGAACTGATAAACAGGGGTGCAGGGTTATTTCACTAAACATCACAAAAGGCCTAATAAAAGATGATGTTGATGGGATTTTTCATTTCCTTGGAGATCAAACTTCCTCCTTAGGTTTTTTTTGTAGGAATCATAATGGAAAAAGACATTACAGAATGACTGGTCCACTCTAGGATGTAACTGGGAAATCTAGGTGGGTTTATAACAGCCAGCATAGAATGGGATAAAGTGACAGAAAGTGCTCCATGTTGGTGACACTGTCTGCACAGCACTGTTGTCCAGCCCATGGCACTCTGGGACTGTCCATCTTCCAGCACAGCTCATGGCAGTTTGCAAAGCCCCAAACTGTGGGGTTATTCCCCTTGCACTGGGCAGAACTGGGGTGCTGAATGGACAAACTCAAGGCCAATCCATCAACTGCAAAGCAAAGTAAAGAAGTCCCATTTGACAAAGTCTGTCATTAGCTGGCCAACTCCTTTCCACGGGACATTAGGAGGCTAAAAGTTATGTGGTATTGGACATGGGGATGGGATCTGAAAGGAGCTATTATATATGAAGAGATGCCCATGGGGTGGCTGATGGGGTCCCACCACCATTAGGAAGCTCAGGTGAGGCCCCTGCTATTCCCAGACTGAATGTGGAATTGTCATTTCTGAACAGCAAACTTTATGCCACCCCTTACTGCAAAAGCACCTGCAAGCACAGTTTAATCCAAAGTGTAGTATTTATGTTTACACTAATTCTCCCATTTTTTCTTTCTTATGGAGACAATGAATAGGTCATCACTACTCCAAAGGCTTGGTCAGTTAAGGCAAGTGGCTCATCTCAGCAGTTTGGTGGCCATGGCCAGCGTGGCTGTCAGGGACAGGGGACCACCTCTCCAAGGACTCCATGAAAAGGAGCAGAGAAAAGCAAAGCAGTTCAGAAACCAGGTTAAAACCTCCATGCAGGTCTCCACAGCTGCCCTGGGAAACACATGGGGAAAACTGAAATCTACTGTGTTACCCTGGAAAAACCTTTGCTGATGGATTTTCATTTGAACAGCCTCATTGTTCTTCAGTTAAAAAATTAACTTCCCCAGAACAAGATAAGTCACTCTGCTGGTGGAAGCAGCTCAGTTCCCTTCAGCTGGCTGGTTTTTGAAGCAAAAAAAAATATTTCTCAAAAGTTATATGTCAACTTCAGTTTTGCTTCATGTCATCAAAAATAAGTCTCCTATGATGCCTCCTGTAGACTAGCCTTCTCCCTTCCCCAGGTAAAACTGGGAGCCATCCTGTAAAAACCTCTTGTGGTTGCCTGTGGAGACCACCAAAGATGAAACTCTTCTCCCAAGAGATGATCTGCTGTAGACTGACCCATATGTGGAATTAGGAACTTATTTTTTTCTGTGTCAAGGGAAGAGAGAAGCATCACAGCTTCCTGAAGACCAGCCCTGCTCCACCCCAGCCCTCTCCTCCCACCTAAGCCATCCAACATATTTGCCTCCCCTCCCTGTAACAGGTGCCATAAAGGGGAAAAAAAAAAAAGAAATATTAAAAAAAAGGCTTCTGAACCACTCTGAAACATGAGATATCTCTCAAACCCTCAATAACAATTTCCTCTCTTCACTTTCCGTGCTGGAGACAATTACTCGGGCAGGAATGTTTCTGAAGGAAGACCAAAAAATATTACATTACTGGGGAACAATGGAGGGGAGACCTGGTGGAGCAGAAGAAGTGAATTAGTTTTGCCTTCAGAGAGAAAAGAAAGGTGTTTGAGTTGCCTCAAAGTAATTCCTCTTTGCTTGGAGCTCCTCTAACTGGTTTAAACAAAGAGATACGAGAGATGTGCTTTTGATTTCAGCCCCACTTCCCCAATTTTGTTTGTTTACTTTGCTTTCCACCTGCATTTGTAAGTCCCTCCACCTCCCAGGACGCCTGCAAGGCTGTGTTACCTGCTGGAATGTGTCACGACTGCAGCAGGTCTCAGCACAAAAGTTGAGACTGGGAGGAGCTTCTCGTCTGCCCAGGTTCCTGTGGCTTTTAGCAAGGACAAGGGGGGAGAGAGGAGAAAAATGAAAAGCACCTACTGAGATGGAACTTTTGCAGTTTTACAACATAAATTTAAGGACAAATCAACTGAAAAGCAGCACAAGGGGCTGCAGGGGTAAGCAAGGGGAAAAGGCAAAGTAAGGAAATGGGAAGTGTTTCACTTAGGGAATCTGGAAGGGCTGAAATTCTAAACTGCTAGAATTTTATCTAAATACTTTTTAGGTTTAGATTATCACATATTTTTCCCCATTTCCCTTCATTTTTAACTGAAAACCAAATGTTTCTTTTTAGCACTAAACAGAACCTTGCGAATGGACCCATTTTTTTTCATTTCCCAACAATACCTAAAAAAAATCACTGCCCTTCTGCCAAAAACCAAACCAAAACAAATGAAAAACAACAGTCCCCCAAACACACACTTTTCATTCACCTTCACTTGAAAAAAATGTTGACATTAAGCTCTCGGAGCCTGAACTAGGACCTCAGCTCAGCCCTTCCAGTTGGCCTTTAAACCCCCACTTTTTTGGCAGGTCTCTGGGGGGATGAGGGGCTCCTCTCTGCTGCACTTTGAGAGGCTCAGGCTGAACAAAAGCGAGCATGACTCTCTTTTTCTTGAGGATGAAGTGGAACACACACACACACACACACACACCAGCCAGGACGCCTTGTACATTGAAAAATTCCTGTGCTGTCACGCTTAACTAATACATCGTCGAGCTATGTAAGCAGGGCCAGGGATGCTATTTATTTATTTATTTGTTTGTTTCAAAATGGGGGAAGGAAAGGCAGCTTGTCCCCAGGTTGCTGGCCAAATGCATGTCAAGCTGTGGGGGAAGGGAAAAATCAACAGCAAGGGAGTTTAAAGACCAAGTATTAAGAACCCCAAATTGGGTGAAAATTGCCTTCTGACAGATATCACCTATTGCAAACGAGACAGAAATACAAGTAATCTTGTAAAATGAAAGCCAAGGACGGACTTGTACCTGCCTTAGATGAATAAGTATCCCATTATCTTGAAGAATGAGGGCCCCGGGCTGTGATTATGCCACTATTGTATTCTAAACAGCATGGTTTGTCAAACGGAATAAATCCCAGCAAAATCAAAGAAAAAAAGGGATCCAATTTGAAGCCCAGCACACAATTTGTTATTTTGTTCAATGTCGGCCTCTCGACGTTACTGATTATTGGGCAAACAGCACCGTGTTTAAGCATGTGTTTAGAGTCGCCTGTCCCCCTCGCAGGCTCCCAGCTGTCACCCTGACTGTCACCCGGTGCCAGCAAGCTCTTTGCTGCCACTGGTAGCCAGCACTGAGCTCACCAGCCTTTACCCTGGCTTGCCATGGCACAGGCCAGCACCGTGGGGAATGAAATTCAGGTTTCTACTTGGGGGAGTCCAGCGGTGACTTTGAGGGCTGCAAGGAAGAGCACTTTGCATCCTACTGTGAAAAACAGAGGGATCTTAAAAATTTAATTTATTTTACATCATTTTGCGGGGGCTGCTGAAGTTTCCTGAACCTCAAGGCTTTTAGACATGGTGATGACGTTCACTCCTTGTTTCACTTGAATTTCATAGAACAGCCAGACAGGTGCATCAGGGAAGTTAGTCTCGAGTTCCTAAAATAATTAACGAGACTTTTGTCATGTAGATAAAGGACTCCTTAACTTCTGAATTCAGTTGTCACGTTTCTGTAAACCACCAGGGGAAAACTCCTTGAAAAGCCAAGATACTTTCATATTCACAGGGTTTCAGGAGCTGGGGTTTAACCCCTTTGGCTTTCAACCCCTCACTCCCTAAATATTGCAAACTCTGGAGAAGCAGTTGCTCTTGTTGGTTTTCTATTGCTTCTGTTGAACACTTGTTAGTCAACAGATCTCTTGGCAAGGTTTTCCTGGCACTTTAAAATAGGCAAGGTCTACAGAAAAACACAGTCCCTCATTACAGAAGAGCTACATGTAGTCATGATCCAGAAAGCTAATTTGTTCCTTTCCCCAGCTATTTTGATCAGTCCAGAAACAGTACTACCTGCAAGACTTTCTTTTCCAACACAAACTAGAAATGATGGCAAAGTTTCTGTTTGCCTTATGCAGAACATGTGAAAAACATTCCACACCCACATAGTCTAAATAGATTAGTCAAACAAAACCCAGATTTCCCTAAATTAATCTGAATATCTTACCAGACAAACTTCTTCTCTACTGGAAAATACACGTTAGAGATGATTTGCATGGGTCCACCTGTTGTGTCAAAGATAAGGTGAGGAGACTGGCCCCTTCATAATCTTCTCTTTTATAAGGTACTAACCTGTAAAAAAGCCCCCAAACATGAGCATATTACAAGTGGAAGCATCCAAAGCCTGTATGGCCTTAGCTTTCTAAACTGAGAACACAGCTATGTCCCAGGGGCATTTAGTACTACTTGATTCCATTGACCAGGGAAGCTCAGTGTGTTGGTATTTCCGTTTTACATGAAAGTATTTCCAAAAGATTACAAAATGTCTTCTCTTTCAGAAGTACTTTTGCCTCTTTTGGTTTTCAAAATAGATTTTTTTCCCCCTCCTTCCTTATTTTGAAATTCTTCTGCTTTTCTGGAACTTCTGTTTCCCATCAACTGGAACATTCAGAAGCAAGCCCCAAATATTTCCAATCAAGTTCCTACCAGGATGTCAATCCCATTTTCAAAAAAAAAAAAAAAAAAAAAAAA
>NW_009970724.1:270701-271086 GCF_000747805.2 Chaetura pelagica
AAAAAAAAAAAAAAAAAAAAAAAAAAAAAAAAAAAAAAAAAAGGGGGGGGGAAAGGAAAAAACAATACAAACAGCAAAAAGAATATCAAATGAAAGCCATGAAACTGCATGAGACAAAAATAATCAGTAAACAAAATCTGGGACTTCCAAAAGAGAGTAGCCTCCCCCTCATATAGAGGTTTGCACCTTAAAGTCTTCCAGTCACTTCAACGTTAACCATCACTGCCTTTTTTTTATTTTATTTTGTCCCAGCACATCCCCAGCAGCCCCCTGACCCTCTCCCAGCTCCTGCGCCGTGGGGCGAAGCTTTGCGAGAGCCCACGTCCCCATTCAGGGCCATGATTGTGCTTTCCCTGCCACGCTGAAAGCCCTGCCCAGAGGGGAG
>NW_009970724.1:271969-273730 GCF_000747805.2 Chaetura pelagica
GAGGGGAGAAGAATCCAAAGGCATTCTGGCACCCTGGCCCAATAAGAAACTTTAGCCCTATTCAGCAGCTGACAACCCTGTGTAGAATATGATCTTAATCCTGTTTCTAACATTCTTTCGCCCTCCGGCCGCCCAGTTCCAGGCTGTATTCTTCTAACTGTCGCTTTAGCAAATCCCCCACATAGAATGACTGGGGGGAGATAAAGATCAAAGGGAAATTCAAGAGATCTACAGTAGGTTCACACAGTGGGGGAAAGAGGGGCAGGTGGGGGCCAGTGGTCTCTGCTGCCCTTGCCCTGTGTACCTTTCGGGTTTCATTCCTCAGGGCGGCCCCACAGACCTGCTCAGCAGTGTGATGGTTTGGGAATTTGTTGTTTATCCTGCTTGAGGCTTTTATTTTCCTCTGGAGGTTGAGAGCCCAATGGTGCAAAGCATTGTGCACAGCCATCCTTTGTAAAAATAACCCCTCTGCTCGGAGAAGTGCATCATCTACACAGAGAAGATGGAGGTGGGAGAAGGAGAGGGTGTTTTCCTGGTAGGAAGCAGAAATGGGGAGACATCAAGATGGATTTGCCCAGCAGCAAGAAGTCTGCTGTAGAAGTGAAATGATGGAGCATAATTTAGGAGTTCCCAGTAATTCCCATCAGAAGGAGGAGCCTTCAGCATTCAGAGACGTTTAAGTCCCATGGCCAGCCCTGCAGAGCTTCCCAACATAGGTTTGAAGAGCTCAGAGATGCCCCAGCACCACCCAAGCATGCTCCTCAGTTGCCACATGTTTAAAAAGCAGTTTTATTCTGTGAAAAAAAAAGCTGTTGCAAGAAGAGTCCTGTGGAGCAGCCTCCAGGAGCTAAAAATCTGATCAGTTATAAAAGAACAGAGAGACCTAAAAAAAGAGCTCCCACCACCTACGCTAAAGGATTAACTTTCAGTTAAGAACCAGGGCAGCCTTGACCTTGAGCAAGTCAGAGATGCTTGTCTCTCTGCTGCTGTCTTCACTGCCCCATCAGATGTGGCTTGGAAAAAAGGCTTCACATTCTTGGTTCTAGTTTTCTGTTTGTCAGAGGAGACTGAGTATCCTGGTACATTCATTGATGTTCTAGATTCACAGCTCCTCAGGTTGAGAGCCCAGTGGTGCAAAGCAGTGGATCATCCCCTGTTACCAAGGTGTGAGCTGTGGCAGAGACTTTACAGGTCTTTTCTGTCACAATTGTGTGTCAAAACTGGTTTTATTCAATGCAGAAAACTTTTGAATATAGCACACTGATTAAAAGGTCCACCTTCAAACAGTTATTTTGCTTTCTTTTAACTCATTCTGTGGTTTGGCATCTCACTTATGCAAAGAAAGCTGAGGGGGAGGAGGAGGCACATTCCACATTTTCATCACATCCAAGCAGAGGGAAACAGCACAAGAGAGTGTGCCATTTTCAGCCTACATAACTTCTGTCACAGATTTTCAGTGTAGCTGCTTGATTCAAGCCATATGACACCCATGAGGTACTTCTACAACCTTGGACAACCTTGAGACAGCCCACAGGACATGGGGGTGAATCTTCTCTCTACTAATCTCTGCTTAGACCTGAAGTGGAAAAAACACATCTGGTTTTGAGCCTCATTTAAAAAAAAAAAATATGTATTAGCTAGAGAGAATCCAGAGAAAAATAATGAGAGTAACTGGAGAACATCATCCATAAATAAGGATTAAGGCTATTGATGTGTAACCTGAAGAGACAAAAGCAAAGCAGTTTCAGAGACATGCCTGCT
>NW_009970724.1:273756-287253 GCF_000747805.2 Chaetura pelagica
GGGCAAGTCCCAGGCTTACAAGTGTATTCTTTGAATGTTGCTGATGAGTCTGTCTGCCTTGTGAGAAGCTCCTAGGTCTCATAGCTCATGGGGGTACACTCTACCTCCCATGTCATTTGATATGTTGGGAATAGTTATTTACTTCTCACACTTTGTGTGGCCTGAGGACTCAGCTATTGCTACACTGGTTCCCAAACCTCTGTTCCAGCTTCATCATCTAATCTGTCACCCTGCACATCACAATCCAAAGGACCTTGGTCAATTAACTCCCCCTTGAACCAGGGAACCCATCCACTGGTCTGAAGGCTGCCAACAAGGAGGCATCCCCCCACCTCACCTTCAGCAAAGGGTTACTGTGCTAATTACCCTCACAGTCCATGTTAATCTTGCTATGAGATCCTGTCTCATCCTAAGGCTCATACCTCCTTCTCAAGTTGCTTGAGATTTCACCCCTGATTGCTGATGGCATCCCTGGTCCTGCTGATTATGAAAAGCTCAGCTAGATCAGTTGCACAGGGAGGCTTAAGTGTTTCCAAGACCATAATGAAAATTCCTTTCTGTAGAAACTGTGACCCAGACACGAAACCCAACCCTCAGCAGGAGACTTCTAATTTCATAGGAGACAAAAGCCAAGCACACTAAAAAAAATTCGTCACTCTCTTGGAGAATGGGGGTTTCTCATTCAGGTGTGAAGTGCTCCATCAGCTTCCACACATTGGTTTACTTAGGGGTGTTTTTCTTGGGATTTATTTTAAATCAACAGAATGGGTTTGGGAACACTTCATGTCTGCCTTGTCTGGACAGTGGAACAACAGAAACTTCTGGCAGTTCTCAGCACCCAAGGCTCCTTTCTTCTTTCATCCTGAAAGTGTTCATTTGGACTTGAGGACTAGCTTGTGGAAGATATGGGAGATGGGATGGTGACCACACATCACTTACCTAGATGGTGACTCTAGGGAGAGAGAACAACCATGGGGGAGCACATGGACATTGAGTGTTCAGTCACCTCAACCATTAACTCCATTGCTTGTTTATCTGATAGTAACTGTGTTCACCAGACTGCTCTGCATGTCCAAGAAGCACCTCCATATGCCTGGCTTCATGGCAGGATATATGAGCCCAGCACCAACACTTCCATCACATGAGAAAGGGTAAAGATATCTGGGTATAAATTATTGTTTGATTTCATCCACAACAATGTAAACTCTGATTTACATTTAGGTAGAAAAATATTCCCACAAAGTCTGTGTCTAAGGAAAATAATAGATCATTTACAACCCCATGGGTTCCTGGGAGCTTAACAGAGAGCAGGAGAAACCAGAAAAGGGGCAGGGTGGTACAGTTTCCATATGGATACCAAAGCTTTTAGAGTCCTAGTTCATCTTTTTTCCATGAATTTGTCTGGTGACCTCTCTGCTATACCCGTTCTAAAGTGGGACAAGCAAGAATGTGTCTGTTTGCAAAGTGCTGTAGAAATGGGTCACAAATTTGAGCATCCACTATGTCCAACACAAGAGATGTTTTTGTATGGGCAGGCTCAGGACTGATCCTATATGTTCCTGCTCAGCACATTCAGGCTGAGCACCCCTTCCATGTCCAGATGAGTCCCAGGCTCCCATCATATTCCTGCTCCTCTTTCCCCAGGGAAAATGGTGGCAGAGGAGAGTTGGAGGAGCAGTATTTACGGGCTGTCAAGAGCCCACGTGCCACACAATGTGATCAGAGCTGTGAGGATGTCCTCGTGCTGGGGAGTTTCCCCTCCTTTCTCCACGCCAGACCATTGCAAAATCAGCTTCTGGGAGGACTCTGCTTCTCATCTGTTTCTCCTGGGCCCATCCATTCTTCCCTCCATTAACCTTGCCAAATTTTCGTTCATTCTTAAAACAGTTCCAATTAAATGGCTTTTCAATCAGTTTGATCTCCAGGGCTCTCGCCAGAAGTGCGGCACGCCTGTGAAATCAGGAATTTCCTGCAGGACAGCTACTTTCTGAACAACAAAAATTTGGATTTTCTCTTGGAAAATGATCAGCTCAAAACCAGAAATAGTTGGCCCTGTAGCCAACATTTTCCTTTTTATTTCTTCCAGAATTTGAAGTAGATTCTCCCCCTAAAATTCTGTTCTCAACAAAATATTTCATGGATAAAAAGCAAACCAAAAGCACTCTGCCCTGGCTCAGAGTTCAAACAGGCAGGAATTTTCAGAGGGCCCAGACCTGGAGCTTGGAAAGGTTCTTACTTCCTGGCAAGTACAGCTCAGCAAAGTAGCTCAGAGTGCCCACGTTTGCCCAAGGCACACCTCCAACCAGTTTAGCACCACGGAGGCTAATCCACCTCCAGTAATTTCACATATAGATCTGTTGAGGCTTTTCTTTCCAGTAAATATTTATTTTTTGTTAGCAACAGCTATCCCAGAGACATACTTTCAGGGTTGGGTCCTTCTCCCTCTTCTCAGCCTCTTGAGGACTAAGTCATGATTTTACGTGCATCGTGTTTTTCCCCTGTTCAACACTCACCAATCCAGAGGGTCACTGTCATTTATTCAGGCAACAAAGTTGCACCCAGTGTTTATTCACCAGACCAGATTGCTGTGAGATAGAAGAGTCGGGCTGCACCCCCCTCTGCTCCTCATGCCAGGAGATTAGATGGGGAAGCCAGATTGCCTCGCTCTGGAAGCAAACAAATGAGCAACCCTAAATACCTTCCTAGACCCGGTGACCGTGAGTCCTTGGCGGTGACTGGTCCTTGTGGGATAATGCCAGGAATAGGCATATTAAGCACATGAATGTCAAGTCCTAATTCATCTCTTTAATGTTGTACAGTAGCAGGACTGTACCCCCCTGCTGTGGTGTAATTTCACGCTGAGGAGTCTGATGGGGCTTCCTGCAGACTGATCCTTTATGGATCAGAAAACTCACTTTCTCTTTGTGTTAGAGGACCTGGAGATTATCTTATTAACCACCTCCATGCCAGTGTAGATTAATCGCCAGGCTCTGCCTCTTCTGAGGACTCCTTTTAGTGCTTCTTTTCCCCTCCAATCAGTGCACACCACAGAGGTGAAGAACATTAAACACCCAAGCCTGTACCCGTGGGCTTCACACTTGGGTGAGCAGATGGGCTGTTTTACATTTTCTTGGCTCAGATGCAACGCTGGCCTTGCTTGAACCCTAAATCAGTTTAAGCAGCTCGTTGCATCCACATTAGGGCTTCCATATCCCCCTTCCAGGTTCTTATTTTCCCTCCTTTCCCCAAAAGAGGTAATGCTTAAACTCATTCACAGTGATGGCCTGCAGATACCACCAGCCTCAGAGTTCCTAGGTCAACTGCTGGAATGGGATCACCTTGGGAATTACACTCCACAGGATCTGGCTAGCTGGAGGAAGGTCTTTTTCTCTTCCACCATCTCAGTCTACCAGACTGCCACTCCCCCACTGACTTCACATTCATCTCCAGATCACTCCATGGGGGCAGCAAGATGTGGCTGTCAGCAGTTAGGATGTTCTTGTGGTCTCTAAAGGTGTCAGGCACTACACACAGGTCAGGAATGCGCTGCAGGAGGAAAGGCAGAAACTGAATATGGTCCCAGACCATTTTCCATTTTCCATCCTGAGGAGGCAAAAGCCTTCTGCTTTCACCACTAGACCATGGCTGCCTCCCTGAATGATGCCAGAGGGCCACCCTGTAGCCATGTCCCAGCATGTAACAGGGGATGATAGTTTATAATCTCATTTTCTGGGCTGGCTGCCCTTCTGGTGCCCCTCATGCTCCATGTAAATCATCTGAAGTCTAATTTCTTTGGCTCACTGGGCTGTTCTTCCCTTTCCTGCTTCTAACAGACTCCTGGCTGAGTAGGGAGCTTGTTGATGAAGACAGTACCAGGACAGTCACACCAAAAAAACCCTGGAATTCAGTCTTGATTAGACAAAATGCTGCAGTCAGGGCCAGACTCCTGTCTACACACAGTTTCAGCAGACTAGGAGCTGCTCCAGCATGCTCACATCTCCCATTTAATGCATATGTGCCTCCCTAACTCTCAGCACTGCTTCCCGATTCAGGGCTGTCCCATCTCTTTGTTGCTTCACCCGATGCAGATAAAAGAAGCAGTTCAACACAGCCTTCCATGGATTTCAATTATTTTTAGGATATTGCTCATATCTGCTGGTGTTGTGTCGAGCTACAGACCCAGTGGCAAGTTTCCCCACCACCAACAGCCTTTTTGCAGCTAGTGAAAAATAACCTGGTTTTTATCTGCAGAAAATAGCATCGCCTGGGTCTTACCCTGGCAAATTATTTAATGGCTCTCCAAGCATTAAATAGTCCTTCCCTGTCTACAGAGCTGTGTAAATCTCTTTCCAGCTGTTGTTCTGCTGCAATGCTGAGCACCCCAACTTGCAAAGCAGAGTCCTAAGCCACAGCAATAGCTGTCCTGTCCCTTCAAGCAGGGAGCCAGTGTCCCCTTGCATCTCTTGGGGGAGAGGAGCTCATCAGACCTCTCTATAGGTCCTTGGCTCTTGTCCATCAGCACAGGTCACTCCTTCCCTGGGAGAGTGCAGGACAGCAGGATTTTGGCTTAGGGACAAAAGTCCTGTAGTCCTGCTTGAGGACACAGCAGCATCTCAGTGGATCCCAGCAGGAGAGGCAGGTTCTGAGCCTGCAGGTTACCTCTGGTGGGAAATGGAGAAGCGCCCAAAACACCAAGCCCCAAAATTTCCAAGCATCTGGCAGCCTCTCGTTTGCAGAGGAGGGAAAGCCACTGATCCTTTTTACATCACAGTCTCCTCAGGAAAGGGCCTGTGCTGGGACCCAGCACCGTGCAGGAGGCTGCAGCATGTGCTCCATGCACAGGCAGAAAAGAGAGACCTGCCAAAGGGAAGTTGCTGAGCCAGGGGCTGTTCTTAAAAATGTGATCATTAATTGGGTGTTGGGTTTTATTTCCTAATACAGGGAGAATAGTGAAGGATTTGTTGTTTTATTTGCAATATTGTTCTTATTTTATTTTTCCATAAGGGAAGAATCAAAGCCCTCTGTTCTACCCCAGCTTCGCTCAAAGCACAACAACAGGGCAAATGGACAGTAGTGAGAAACCTCTTCCCAAATTCTCTATGAGGAACTGAACTGTTTGGCTTTGTTTTTTTTGCAAACAACATACTTAAGAAACTCCCTGGAGAAAAACGTGCAACTTGAAACCTTCATTTTTGTATTTACAATCTGACAAGTCTCTCCTTTGCCCAGATGACCTGGGTCAGGTTGGACTTGGGGCTTTTAGGCTCTCTTTCCAGCCAAGCCTATGAAGGTGATGGGAGAAGGTTTACGAGGGTGATGGAGGAAGGCTTTTGAGGCTGTGTAGCTCCTGAGATGCTGATGGATAGGAAGAACAGACACAGGAGCAGAGCTGAAGCCATCAACAGCATTGATCACTGCAGGTTATGGGTGAAGAAAAGCAGGAGGCAGCTCCCCGGAGGACACGTTAGAGTGACCCTGTGTGAAGAGCTGCTCGCTTGCTGTGGGACTGGAGCCAAAGCCACGGGAGAGCTTTTGCCTCCCCACAGAGCAGGAGAGGAGCTGCAGGTCCCCATGTGGCTACTGCCCAGGCAGCAGCAGCCAGAGCAGCAAAGGGCCGAGAGGAGAAGGCAGCATTTCTGCCCCACAGGCCGGGAAGAGCCTTTCCTGCAAAGAGGAAGATTTTCAGCCTGAATAAATGCAAAGCCCCCTATTCTGCCTGGCACAGTGGGTTTCCCTGAGACTCAGCCCCTGCCTTAAGGAAGGACCCTTTCCAATCCGCAAGCAGTCAGATCTTGGAGCAGAAGGGAGGACTGTTTGTTTAGACCTATGTGGGTTAGGCAGCTCAGACTTTCTTCTTGCACTTTGATAGGTTCCTAAATGAAAATCCAATAATATTTTAAGCAGAACGAGTTCTCATGAAAGTAATTTCTAAATCTCCCAGGCTCATCCTACCTGTCGGCTGGATTCTCCATCCCCACCCACAGGCCGGGAGGAGCCTTTCCTGCAAAGAGGAAGATTTTCAGCCTGAATAAATGCAAAGCCCCCTATTCTGCCTGGCACAGTGGGTTTCCCTGAGACTCAGCCCCTGCCTTAAGGAAGGACCCTTTCCAATCCGCAAGCAGTCAGATCTTGGAGCAGAAGGGAGGACTGTTTGTTTAGACCTATGTGGGTTAGGCAGCTCAGACTTTCTTCTTGCACTTTGATAGGTTCCTAAATGAAAATCCAATAATATTTTAAGCAGAACGAGTTCTCATGAAAGTAATTTCTAAATCTCCCAGGCTCATCCTACCTGTCGGCTGGATTCTCCATCCCCACCGGCCTAAGCCTGGTGCAACTTCACTGCTCCCAGTGGTGTTACTCCAGGGAGCAGAGTCAGGCCCTGCTGCAGCGAGTACCCTCTGCCACCAGCCTTTAATGAACATGTAAATAGACGGGAGGCTCCGGAGAAGAGTAACCCCACAGTCAGGAAGTTCTGCAAAGCAGCTCGGGAGAAATAATACTTCATTCCTGGCGGTGCGGGTGAGCGATAGGGACTGGCTGAGGAGGGTTCATGCAAATACTCCCGAATTAAGCTCCGTCTGAAGTTAGAAAGGAAAGATGATAAACACACCCGGCTTTAAAACTGCAAAATATGCTTTGCAGGCATGAAACTGGAGGAGTAACAAAACTATCTGACATCATATTAAACAGCAAAGCGTTTCTGATTCTCAGGGCTGCAGTTACCTAAAACCAGAGTCCCATTAAAGTCCTAACTATTGTTTACATTTCTAAATCTTAAAACCATTAACAAAAGCCACTTAATTCAATTACTTTCCCTGGGAGCCACTGTTATTGCATTATTATCACGAAGCCGAGTTTGGCTCTGGTTTTCTCTCTTCTTTTTTTTTTTTTCTGTCTTTAAATTCATTCCTCTTTCCTCCACGTCAAGTGCCTCCCCCACCTCCTCGTCTTCCTCTCCCCCGATGTCATTGTGTAGAACTAATGGGGTAAACTGAAATGGTATCTGTCCTCATTGACAGGTTTATGAGAATTTAATAAAGCGTGGCGGGGATAAAATGAGATATTACAAGGCCACGCAAAGCTGATTGACTTCTCCACGTCAGCATTTTTATTTGGTTATTTATTTATTTCTGCTCAGCTCAGGGTTGATCTCACCAGTCCTGGGGTAGTGCTGGCCTGGGAGAGTTGAGGGAAGGAGGGAAAACGTGGGCGGCGGGAGGGACCGATCGATCCATAGACTTGTTTGCTGGCAGCAGAGGCCGTGATGCTTTGCAGCTTTCCAATCACTACGGGAAGATGACATCCAGGAGTCAGCGAGGGCCTCCCCACCACTGCCTGTGCATGTTCATGCCCCCCTGTATCTCCTCAGTGCTAGGGTGAGCTGGCCAACAACAGCTTCCCCACAGGCTGGAGTCCCCATCCCTTCTTCATCAGAGGAGGCTGAACCAGGGACCAGCTGCTGGTTGTGCAAGGTGCTGCACAGAGACTCAGGGGGTAGGAGGTGGCATCATTCTTGTGACAGCTGTGTGTCGCTATAGGGGTGACATCTATGGTGATGCTAAAATGGCTCCCCCGTATTCCAGCTGGCAGCCCTACCCCAGGTCACAGAGCAACCACAACCTACAACAGGACCCAGGAGGTCCTCAAGAAGGATACAGCCAACCAGTACCACCTGGAGTGGAGCCTGTTGTGTGCCTCATTTTCCCCTCCTGCCTGATGCGCATCCTGCTTGGTAAATCACATGTCACTTGGGGACCTGTACAGATCAAACCTTCCCTCTGGGAACAGCAATGTATATATTTGTGTTTGCTCCCAACCCACGGCAAATGGAGAGCTGGAAAACTGGGCTCAGCAGTGACTGGCTGGCTCCCTCTCCCGGCTTGTCAAGAAAGCAGGGCTCTCAAAAGAAATTCAGGGCTTGTGTGCTTTTTTCCAGGTAAAGGAAACCACTCTACCAGGGGCCATAGTGGTCTGGATTCAGCCCAGTCACACTCAGAGAAGCACAAGGGCTCAGGACCCTGATAAAACTCAGGACTCCACTAGACCTTGACCTCAAACTATGCAATAACATTGCTTTGGGGGAAGTCTGTCAGAATTAAACTTGGGGCTCCCCCTGGTAGCCTCAAAACTTGGTCTGTGTGGCTTCAAACAGAAGCAATATTAAGTGTTTCCCCCTCTCTGCGATCCGCAGTCAGAGAGGATGCAGATGCCCCTGCTGATCTGAACGTGTGGGCACCTGCCAGCTCTGGGGCACTGCAGCAGATCCTGGCAGCAGCAGAGCTGCAGGTCTCTGAGCACTGGCAGCTCGCAGGATCAAGCCCTGCTGGGACATCTTCCTGAGCTTAAGCTGCCCCTGTCCAGGAGGACCGGCAGCAAAGTCCAGCCCTTCAGAAGAGCGCTTGGACCCGTCTGCAATCAAGGCACTGCTCCCCACAAAAGCCAGAGCTGTCCCGTCACCCAAAGAGCCGGAAAAAGGACTTTCTGATTCTGTCAACGCTCCTTGCAAGTTCAGAGTACGTAGAGCACGGTTTTAGGGCGCAAAAGCCTCCGAGCATGAGGCTCCTGCCAGGCCAGCAGCTCAATCCTGCTCTCTGGTGGCAACACCCGAAAGGCCAAACGCAGCCAGCAGTGGTGAGAAGTGCCTGGATGGGCTGGAAAGGGTCTGTGCTCCTCTTTCTTTATTAAGGTAGTTCACGATACAGCTCAGAAGGCAGCTGTGCACAAGAAGATGAAGACCATGGAAGGTTTTAAGATCCTTTGCTTGAGCAGAACACGGGTCCATCTCTGGATTGAAACTGTGGGCTCCATAAAGGGGCTGCAATCCACTGCCCTTCCTTTAAAAGCCCCTCCAGATCCTTTGTCCCATTGAAGGCATCCTGCTGCTCTGCACAGATTGCTCACAATCCTGCAATAGCTTTTCCTGGGCTGCCCCAGTCTGTAAACACCCCGATATCATGTCTCCTTGCTGAAGGGCCATAAAGTGTGAAGCAAGACAGGGAGCATTTCTTCTAGATTTTCTCACCCTGTTCCCCACTGAGATGTACCCAGTCTCCCAGCTCCACCCATGCAGCAGCACGATGGGCTCACCTGAAGTGCAGGGCCCAGCAGATGTCCCTTGGAGACATCACCTCTGCTCTTCTCATCACTACTATCAGTCTCACAGAGCTGAGCAGTGACTCCCTGTGACCCCAGAAATGGTTTTATCAATTCAACACACCATGAGGCAGCATCTTATAAAGACTGGGCTCCTCCCTTGCAGTTCTGAGGGGTATTTAACCATCTTCTCCATGCTGGCTTCACCCTGTGAAGTTTTGAACACAGAGATGACCTCCGATTCTTTGCTCTGTAATGCACAATAAAGAAAAAGAAGGGGCCAAACTCGTTCCCCCCCAAACCAGCTTTGCTGCCCTGACTCTGCTCCCCCCTTCCCCGAGCACCAGAGCTGCTCAGCGTGTAAATGTATGTAAATCTTTGGCAGTGCCCACAATAGCCCCCTATCTCCTGCTCTCTTTCTCCGAGCTGCTGGAGTAATTACAGTGTAGCAGCACCAGCACCAGGCATTTCTGCTGATGAATGCACTCAATCTAAGCACAGTTTTATGTATCATTAATTCCTTTAGCGTTCAAAAAAATAACTTATTTGATGGCAGATAATACTGTAATCACTCACAATTGCCAATACAATTATCTTCATTCAGCTGTGTAAAACAACTACTAGGAGTAATTTTAGTCACTTAAATTTTCTTTCTCCTTTTTTTATTTTTCTTTTTCTCCTTATTTTGCATGAAATGCAAAGCCATTTGGACTTAGGTTGCTGTAACACAGGTGCTGCTAGAAATTAGTCTCCACACTCCCATTTGAATAGAGAGGAGGTTTTCAGAGCCTGATGCAGTGCTTGCGAGGTGCACTATTTGCTTAAGGTGTCTTCAGCAATCTTAGGGATCTTCCAAAGGGTCTTCCCAAACCTGGGGACCCCACTGCTGTGACTTCTTCAATTTTTCCTGACTCTCCATCAATCCATGCAGCAGCTGCCAGGTGCACAGGGACCAAGAGAGCTTGTGTAAGTGCAAGTTGCACATGCAAGTCATGTTCCTCTTCCAGGTCAGCTTCTCCTCTGCCTTGCTGGTGGAGAAAAGACCTGAGCTCTCCCTAATCTGCCTCAGAGCAGAGTCCACAAAACTGGCACAAACTACGTGTCCAATCTGCTTATGGTAACTCAGATACTCCAGCTTGAAGCAGATTAGTGAGCAACCAGCCCTCTCATTGGCAGAGCTGTTGAGCACAAGCAGCAAGAGGGACAAGCATCTTCTAGAGGCAGAGGTAACTACAAAGGAAACAATCAAGGTGTCACCAAGTGAACAACTTGGTTGAAACATGCCATTTTCTTGCAGAGGCAAAAGGAATTGCTGCCACATGACACTACATCTTGCCTGAGCTGCTGGGCAATCTCCTCCAGAGAGTCTACATGGTGTTTAGCTTGGACAAACTTTCTATCCACCTTTGTGGCCCAGGTGAGCAGCAGGAGGGTTGCTGTGGAGCTGCATACCAGGGTGGAGGCAGGGCAGGGGTTAAACTCCAGCTCTGAGAGGAGCAACCTCACCTTCTTGCAGATCACGTTGACAAATCCCACTCAAGAGCCAGGAGCCTGCAAGGAGAGGAGAAATTAAGCAAGTGGGACCACTTGCTGCTGTAAATGAAGCTTGGATCCTTCTTCCAGAGGGCAGTGACTGACAGCTGGTGGCTGGAGCAGGTTGTTAACTTCTGGGAAACAGTCTAGGGTAAAATGGAACAACAGAAGTGTATAAATTCCCAAGTGAAGTGTGAACAACTGCTTATTGCCTCTTCTGAAATAAGGAGCAGCAAGTGAAACCAGCCAGGGGTGGCAAACAGATGTTGCTTCCCTGCAGCACGTGGATAAACTGTGGATCTCCCCAGTGCAGGATACTGTGAATGCCAGCATCAGATTGCTTCACACCACAAATATCTGTATGAGCACACAGCTGTTAGTCACTGAAACTTAACCTCTGGCTTGAGAAGCCACAGATCCCAGGATGCCAGAAAACTGTGATAAGGAAAACATTGCTGTGTGCTTGCCATGCTCTTGGCATCTGCTCTGCTAACAGATGAACCAGGATTAGCTGGTCCTTCAGCTCGAGCAGGTCCAGAGGGTCATGTGTGATTTGTCACAGTTGGAAGAACCTTTCTGCCCCTCCTTTGGTAATCAAAGGGTTACAGCTTCTCTGGGGTGTGGTGATACCCACCCAGCCACAGCTGTGGACACACCAGGGGTGTGGGCAAGGGGATAAGGAAGACTTCCCGGATCCAGCTGATCCAGGGGATCTCTGGCAGAAGGTCCAGGAGGCACAAGTGCTCCAGGAATAAAGTTTGTATTTTGTTTTCTTCCCTTTTACAAGCTGAACTGCAGAGGTTGAAAACTGTTCCTGCATGAGATGTTTTTAAGTGGGGTTTTAACCAGTGGGAACAGGGTTGGGGAAGTTACTTTCTCTTCTACTAGAGTTAGTTGTTACCTTCTCTTTCTCCAAAATTCATCACCCTTCTACTCCTCTTAGAAGACTTCAGGTGTGCCTAGTTTTACTGCCTGCAGGGAAAAAGCCCTATTTTGGCATAATGCTGCCATGGGGTGGGGTCAGTGCAGCTGAAGGGAGGATGAAGCCTCAAGCAGGACAAAGAAGAAAGGAGGAAACTGGGATCACAGCATCTGCTCTTACCAGCCTTGAGCTTATCCCACCCTCCTGGGTGTCATGGGTGAAATGTTTTGGCATGGTTACTATTTAACAGAAATTTAAGATTTATTAGTTGAAAAGTTGAATTTTAGCAGCACTTAATCATTAACCCATTTAAAGATTAACAAATGATTCAGTAGTTATGTTATGATTACAACTGCAACTTTATTACAGATTTGAAAAAGACAAGATTTCTAGTAACTATACTAATATATAATAAACTATACATGCACATAAATACAAAACATACAAACACAGAGAAAAATATTTGAGCCCAGTGAAACACAAACACACACTTGTTTCAGCTCAGGGAAGCTGATGATCACTGCCCACTGTGATCCAGGGGAGCTCAAAGGGTCTCACTTAAAATTGCTGCTTAGGGTCCAAGAAAACTGACTTTTGTCAAGTGCTTTTCCATTTTGGCCCAGCTTGGATGGTGAAATATTCCAATACTTTCTGTCAGTTGCCTAGGTCCAGAACTTGCTAAATTTTGGAGCCCTGTTATCACCCCCCTTTGTGTCATGATCCAAGTGCAGATGTATTAGGCAGTCAGGAGGTGATTGTCTTTAATTCTCCATTCAATCAAAAGGGGAGCAGGTGCATCAAGGGGATACCTCAACGCTCTGGTCTGATGCTTATCAGCTAGAGATCATTGTTGACCCCAAAGAACTGGGGCAACAGGAACCAGGTGAGTCAAGGTGTCTCAGCACTCTGGTACACAGCCTTCCAGCCCACACCTGACTTATGCCAGGCTGGTGTGTGGCCCAAGGGGCCAATTGCACCAAGTATCTAGTGGCCCGAGAAGGAGGGGGTGGAGGGAGAGCAACCTCACTCCCGTGACAGTTTCCTGTGCCCTGAGTGCTCTGCACAAATGGGACTGCAGTGCCCTTGGAAGGGGATAAGCCCCTGAGCCCCACAGTCTGAAAGGAGGGGGAAGAAAAAAACCCAACAAAGCAACAAGCAAAAACCCCAAACAAACACAACAACACACACACAAAAAAGCAGTTTTTGCATGTGATTTCCTTGTCCAAGATAACACGGAGCTGCTCATCCTCAAATACAGAGCAGGAAGCCATAGGCCAGTTGTTCAGGGAGGGCTGAATATTTCTGAGGCTTTCACCCTGTGGGGAGGCAGGGGGGTGGAGAGACATCCCAAAGCCTTCCCAACAGGTTTTCCACAGTCTTACAGGCAGCATCTAAACTGGATCGCTTGAAATACTTGCTCATGGAGTTCTGCCAGCAGTGAAAGTTTTTTAAGGTCACACCCCACGTGGGGCTTGTGATGAATTATTTTGGGGGTTTCTTCAGAGCTGAACGCGCGGTCCCTCCAGAGCAGGGACAGCAGGTTCCGATGCTGAAATCTGAAGCAGTTGGGAAAGCCCAGGCACACCCATACTCAGTGATGAAGCGAACTCCCCTGGGCACAGGCTGGGACATTTATTGCTGGCTTTTTTTTCCACACAGCTGCACGGCTTCAGGAAACGCAAAGGAGGTGAGTGTCTTTGGCACTTCCCCCGCCTTTAACGCTCCTAGCCAAGACAATCCCCAGAGAGGCAGAAAAATTGCAGGAAGATCAAAGCCTCCCTTACGGAAGGGCAAAGCAAACAAACCTTATCAGACAGAGACCACCCAGCAGAGGGAGGGGCGAGTTTTCATCCTTTTTTTTTCCCCTCCCCCTAAACCTCCTCCTCCCTGCCCACGCTGCTGCTGGCGGAGCCGCAAACCGGTTAAATCGTTTCCTAGAGAGCCCAACC
>NW_009970724.1:288132-307889 GCF_000747805.2 Chaetura pelagica
GGGCGGGAGGTGATGGCACCAAGGCCGGGCACGGTGCCCAGAAATCCGGCTCGGCCGCCGCGTTGCCCGTGTTATCCCATCCAACGGCCAGCCTGTGGTTAGAGTAGATTGGCTCAGGGTTCAGAGTCCAGCCTCGGGGATGAGGGTCGATGCTTTTTTTGTGGTATTCAGAAGGTGGTGAGGAAACCTCTGCTGATCCAAAAATGAGCTGTCTCGTGTCAGGCAATGGGCTCCCTGGGTGTGTGTTTCACTGGAGGGTATCTTGGTGATACCAGGTGAGGAACTGGCAGCAGGTCCAGTTTTGTTGATTGCTGGATGGATGTCCATAACCGTGCTGCTGATTCCCACTGTGGTTCATCAGAGAACATTGCACTGAGCAGCTCCCTGCGGGCCTGGCCAGGACCTGTCTGAGCAAGGCTGTGCAAAAGGCTTTGTCTTAGACAGCAGGTGCCTGATGAGACCTGTCTGGGCAGAAAGACGAGGCTTTAGAAAGCCTGCGTTACTACTGGCCTTGCAGGTTTCACACCTTGCTCACCGGTGTCAGGCAGGAGCAGGATTCTGGTCTCGAGGGAGGTATTTGCCCACGAAGTGGCAGATTTTTGGATGGCTTACAGTGAGGACCGAGGGTTGAGCAGGAGCCCACCAGCTGAGGTAAAGATGTGTTGTTGCCTGTTCAATCTTTCCCGCAGCATCCTTCTGTGAACACGGTGTCCATCCTTTCTCTGCGTTTGCCAGAGCTGTCCAAGAAGCTCCGGGATGGCTCCCTCCCTCTGGAGCATGTCTTCTATGCCTACGTCAGCAAGGTGAGGAGCAAGAGCGGCGGGGCAGCCTCTCACCCACAGTGGAGCTGGCTCTCTTGGGAGAAGCCCAGCATGAGGTTCAAATGCTGCCGAGCTGTCAGCACTTGCTGGTTAGTGCTGGGCCCTCCTGCACTTTTCTGTAAGCAGGAGGAAAGCTGAGCATCTGTCTGCCATGGCTCTTACACTTGGTTTGGAGTGAAGGGGAGCAGCAAGCTCAGCATCTCCAAAGCCCATTCCTTCATAGAAGCTGGTGTAGCTATAGGGATGGGTTGGTAAACCTTAAAGACTCAGTGTCTACTTTCATTCTCTGCTTTTGCCCCAATGGCCCAATCACCTCCTGGGTTCCATCTTTGGGGATATCATTTTATGTCTCCCCAGAAGCTCCACCAAGAGCCTTTGCTATTTCGCTGGGCTGAGTGGCTCTGTCCATCCTGCACCAGCCAGTGCTATGTTCAGACAAAGTTTTGGAGTTTAGCATGAAAATGTTTTGGGAAGGAACAGAAAGGGTTGCCCTGATACTTATAGGCCAGATGGGGAAGTGGAGAAGGGGGAAGAGGCAGGTGTCCTTTGCAAAGCAGAAGGCTGGTGTGCAGTGCTGTGGACTGTGTCTCACCTGGCTTGGCCTACTTTCCCCAAGGCCGTTCAAATCACCACAGAAACCAACTGCATCACGGAGTATCTGCAGGAAAGTGAGATCCAGCTCCACAAAGCAAAGCTGGCAGGCAAGCTGGGTCTGCTCTACGGGGTACCTGTCAGCATCAAAGACTCCATCGACTGCCAGGTATGGCCAGAGCGAGACCACGTGTGTCCTGAGATCCCTGGGCTTGGAAGTTTGGTGGCTGTGGGAGGTTAGATCCCAGCATGGCCTTTGTCAGAGCTGATGTGGGATGGGATGGGATGGCCTGCCCTGGCAGGTCAGGGGGTTTGCTGCCCAAATGAGCCAAGAGGGAAAGCCGGTTGGACTTACTGCCAGTACACTGTGCAACCTGCGTGTGATGGCTGGGATGTTGGAGGTGCATACATGTGCTGATAAAAATACAGAGGCAGGGGGAATTGCAATCCTCCATTTGGAAACCTGGTTGTCCTGTTTTCCCAGGGTCATGATTCCACCTTAGGGTTTATAAACAACCTCAATAAACCTGCAGCAGAGGACAGTGTGGTGGTGCAGGTGCTCAGGAGACAGGGAGCAATTCCATTTGTCAAAACCAATGTTCCTCAGTCCCTCATCAGGTAGGTGGGCCCTCCATTCCCTTGGTGTGGGGGCTCTCCTCCCTCATCTCCAGTGAGGCTCTCTATCAAACCTAATCTTCATTTCCCACTTCTTTTTAAATAACAACACCTGGTCCACATCCCTAGGGTCTTTAAGTTTTACTTAAAAAATCAGCACATTTACACTAATTATGAAAATTTAGTTCCAAATTAAATTAAGGAGCAAAACAGGAGGAGAAGAGAGGGCTGAAGTCAAGTCTGCTCTGTTTGACATTCACCCTGCTGGTGTCCCTGTATCCTGCCAAATGAACTCTGGCAAATGCCCTCTGTGAGTGACTCTTGCCTAAGCCATATAAAGTGTCTTCCTTAAGATGACGTGGCAATGACTGACTATGTTTAAAGAGAGTTACACAAAGAGGATGCCCCAGGGATTTTGGACTAGTTCTGGGTGAGTCCAGTGTTGTTATTGCTGCAGTTGGCATTTGGCCTGTTCCCAAGCAGGGGCTCAGCAATGCCTCCCAGGGTAGGGTGGGGCCTGGACCTGCTCCAGGTGGGCTTCTTTGGATGTCCTGTAACACTCAGGACCACCTGAACAGGAAGGCTGTCCAGGAGGCTTGATGTATTTGTGCTGCTAGAGGGTCTGTCTGGGGAAGAGTTGGCAGTGAATCTGTTTCCTGGGGTCAGTATGGAAAGGCTGGTGGTCTTCATGGGAGCTTTGGGAAGCCCCCAGACTAAGCAATGTCCATGTGACAGCTAGTAATTACGTAATAACCTTCTGAAGGTCTTTCATTTTTGAGTGGCTGAGGTCCACATCAGCAGATATCTACATTCCTCATTTGCAATCTCTCTCTCTTTAGCTATGACTGCAAGAACTTAATCTTTGGGCAGACGTTCAACCCTCTGCTCTACACCAGAAGCCCCGGAGGCTCCTCTGGTGGAGAAGGGGCACTTGTAGGAGGAGGTGGATCCATCTTGGGCTTTGGGACAGATGTAGGAGGGAGCCTGCGTTTCCCTGCTGCCTTCTGTGGGATCTGTGCACTCAAACCCACCGGGAACAGACTCAGGTACTGTGAGAAGTGCAGTGATGTCTCTAGGTGTGACCCACCTGCCACCCTTCCAACTGCTGTGCTGGGATGCTCCTACTCCTGTGAGCAAGGGGAAACATGGGAGGAACTGGGAAGGACTCATTTCTTTCTCCTGCCAGGACATTTTCTGAGGCCTGTGTGGAGGAAAGCATTGGTTCCCTCAGAAAAGTTCCCCCTGCCCAGAATGAGGAAACCTGCCCATCTGCTTGCTATAAGGGGATGGTTGTTCCTGTCTGACAGGGCATAAATCATTCTGGCCTAAGTTAGGTCTTCCCTGGGCTTCCCCTTGGCCCTTCCTTTTGACAACCTCTGCATCTGCAAAGGGAGGACAGTGTTTTCATTACCACTTGCTACTGCTTGAAGCCTTTCCCTTTAATGAAAATTACTCAACTGCTGGTTTTGTGTGTCTCTTTTCTTTGCAGCAAAAAAGGAATCACATCGGGTGTCCTTGGGCAGAAAGCAGGTAGGAATTGCTGGTTGTCCCTCAGGGAGGGCAGCAGGGCAGGGGTGAGAAGAACCCTCAGCTGGTTATGAGGGTCCTTCTCCAACATATTCAGAGAGAGAAGCAGGTTCCATTTCAGGAGCTCGCAGAAAACCAGCCCCATACTGTGGTTCCTGAGAAACTGGAATATGCAGGAGCCAGGGGGAGTGGTTTGTGTAACTTATAAACTGAACACACCCTGTAACCCTCGGGTGGCTGTGTTGTCTGCCGCTGCGTCACGTCACGGGAGCAGGGATGAGCTGTCAGAGGGGTGGGTTTATGTTGTCCTTGTGTCGTGATCGACAAAGCTTTTTGTTTCATTTTGTAAGTCATGAAATGAAGATGTTGGGGCCCATATTGGTGGATAGCAACTCTGGGTCCACAACGATGGGCTTGCTGGTGGGAAGACACTTGTAGGCATCCCCAGCCCGATCCTCAAAGAGGAGCTGTTACCAACACTAGATTGAGTCAAAACAATGCCAGGAGGTCCTGCTTTTGCAGGACATGTCCTCAAAAGACCCCCAGCTATGGATGCTCTCTTCTGGTCTCTTCCAGTGGTCGCAGCAGTGGGGCCAATGGCAAAAGATGTGGAAAGTCTGGCACTGTGCATGCGGGCGCTCCTGTGCGAGGACATGTTCAGCCTGGACAGCACAGTCCCCCCCCTTCCCTTCAATGAAGAGGTAAAGAACCTCAAAGGGGGTCTCTAAGAAGAGCTGCCATTGCTCAGGTTGAAAACGCCAGTGGCTTGTAGGAACCCTCCTGGACCTGTTCTAACCTGCCATCTGTTGTGTGTGGCCACGTGGGTGGCAGCAGCGCCGCTTTCCAGACCTTCCCCACGGCACGGGTGGGCTGGTGGCTCTGGATGCTGCTGACATCCTTCCAGCTGGCACTTCCCCTCCCTCCATAGGTGTATTCCAGCACACAGCCGCTCCGCATCGGCTACTACGAAACTGATTTCTTCACCATGCCAAGTCCTGCCATGAGACGTGCTGTTCGGGAGATGAAGCAGATGTTGGAGGACGCTGGGCACACGGTAGGGTGTTGCGTGAACCAAATAGACATGTTGCATCTATTCTTTCTTCCTACCATGCCTATGGGACCCATGAGCGAACATCAAGCAAATTTGGCAAGGAAAGATGGCCTGGAATCCAGTCAGCTTCCTATAGCTTTGATGAAACTAGATAGCTGCTTCTGGGAAAATAAATACTCTATATTGCAACTTGATTTCTCCTCTCAGCAGGATCTCAGTGCTCTTTTGGTGCTGGTGAACACAAAAGGAAGCCCACCTCTATCCATAACCATGCTGGGGAGTAGACACACTGCTCTATGACTTGCCTGCAGTGTGGGTGCATTCACTCATACCCTGGCTGAGATCCACATTCTGCTAGGTGCTGTACAACCTGGGTCCTGAGGCAGTGCCTTCAGGGAAATTACAGTCCTGCTGCTGTATGAATACTGTCAGCTCAGGGTGTCTTCTGAGACTCATGGGTCACCCATCTTCAGTGGCTGTGATGAGCTGTTGTTCAAGTACTTGTTTAGTCAGTTGTCAAGCTAATTTCACCTTTTCTGCATCATATCCTTTGGCAAGGACTTCCATGGATCTACTGTATGTTGCACGGAAAGCCACCTCCTGTTTTTGTATCTGGAAACAAAGACCTAAGGAAAAAATAAGTGCAGTTGCAGGTGGCAAAGATTTTATAGTCAAGCAGTCCCATGTTGACCCAGATGCATTTCTAGGGTCTCGGGCTTCTGAGGTGCTGAGCAGAGATTGTCTTCTTCCTTCTCTCTGCCATTTCAGAAGACCATCTCCTGTGCATGAGGCATGGTCATGGCTGCACACCTTCCCCTTACCTTTCCACAAGGATCAGGAGTAAAGTGGGGAGCTCAGACTCACACTCTCTCTTACCCACTACTGCTTTTTGAAGGGACTTTTGTGCCTTGGGACTGCTTGGATATGAGCAGTCCTGATCTAGTAGGATGTGTCCCTGCCCATGCAGGGGGGTTAGAATTTGATCTTTAAGGTCCCTTTGAACTCAAACCGTTCTGTGATTCTGTGATATCGGGGAGCCAAGCCTGTTCTGTCTCTTTTGACTCATCAGTTGTTGCTCAGAGGAAAAATGGCATTTTTAAGGAAGGATGGAAGGGTTGGGGAGGACCTGGTGGCCTCAGACACTGAAGGCTTTCCTGAGGGCTTGTCAGGAAATCCTCAGCCCAGCTCAACCCATTGTGGGCCCTCGATGGCTTCTCCCACAGAACTTGTTTGTGCTTGTGCCACTGACCTCCCTTCTCCTTCCAGCTGGTGCCCTTTGAACTCATGAATGTGGACTACGTGATCTTCAACTTCTGTATCAGGGGAGTGTTTGCAGATGGGGGTGCATCTTTCCTCAGGAAATTGTAAGTATAGCCTGAAACAGTTGGTGTGATCAGTGCCTTTCTATAAAATTCCTCCCTAGGGTCTGGCAAGCATCCAGGTAGTAAATCTATTGGATGTAGACAGTGGCTGGTATGCACTGGGATTTACTGGAGAGCTTACCATCAAGCTGTTCAGCTGAACTTTGGGTCTCTTTAGGATTGTTACTAGCCTTGCAAGGTGAAAGGAAACTGGGTGTTGCTATCCAATAAATATTGTGATAAACAGAGGGGCCCACAGGAACGGAGCAAACCTCTCTTTGTCACTTAGACATGCTGTTCAGAGGAGTTGGCCTTGTGAAAGCTGATCTACTGTGATTGCTTCCTAACACTGCTCAGCTGACCCGCCCCTGTTTCTCTTTCAGCAAAGGGGAGCTGGAGAAAAGCAGCATGGGGCTGTTCTTCTGGTTGGTGAAGTCACCAAATTGGCTTAAAAGTGTCCTCTCCTGGATTGTCAAACCCTTCGTAAGGTCCATTTCTTTCTTGCATAGACAGAGTGAAGCAATAAGTGGTAAATAACTTGTCTCCTATTGCATCAAGGCTTTATCATAAAGGTGTCTCTAGGCCTTGCTTCCTGGCTGTGCTTTGACATGGTTCCAAAACTGAAGTGAAGCTATTTCTGTTCCTCCTCTCCTCCGTTGGAGGAAAATCCACAAGTCCTGCCTGAGCACTGAGTCAACCAACAGTTTGCATTTGTGACAAAGGTGTCTCAGAGGGGCTGGAATTAATGTAAACTATTGTCTTCTTTTTACTCTCTCCTCAGGTACCTCGGCTTTCAGGTATCATAAGAAACATGAGAGCAAAGTGAGTAAATCTGTGCCTGAGAAAATGTGTGAAGATTTGGGTTTCTTTAGGGAGAGCAGCAATGTTTGCTGCATTAGGGATATTGCCCCAGCTGCCTGTTCTGGAGAAAACACAGGGGTGGGAGCAAACTGAGAGCAGTTTATGTCAGCACCGTAACCCTGCAGGGTTTGGCAAACTGTGTCAGTACTAAGGATGTGAATGAGGGCAGGAACTCACTGCCTCCTGCTTAGGAACTGGATGAGGCTTGTGGGAATGAAATACAGTGTCAGCTTCAGCACTGGTCCAGCATCAGTCATGCCATGAGGACCCTGTCACACAGAAGGAAGGTACATGCACAGGGAAGAAGGTTTGCTCTTCCCTGCTGCCGTGCCAGTGCTGGGTGGTTAGTGGTGAGAAGGGACTCTAGTCCCATAGCAGAGAGGGTGTATTTTGTGCTGTGCCTCCAAGGCAGTATGTCTGTCCCCACATCAGAGGCCCAGCCCACCTCACACAGCCTGGCCTTTGAGGAATCATGTGCCTGGGTTTCCACCTCCTCCGCACAGCAGCAGTAATGGGGCTGGACACTTGTGAGGATAAAGCAGCACTACACCCATCTGCCTTTGGTCCTCAGCCCTCTATGATGGACAGAAGCAGAAATAAAACAGCCATCCCTTCAAAGGAAAGTCAGGACTTCTCTCTTTCCTTGGCTGCTGCTCCAGGAGCAGAGCTAACTTGTCCCCATCTGCTGTTCTATGCTCTTCCCTGCCCCTAAAGCTCTACTTTGCAAGCACCTCTTGACGCCTTTTACTGGTTTTGTTTTCTTTTTCAGCACAGTGGATGAAGTCTGGAGTCTTCATCATGAAATTGAGGTAAAGTATTGCAATTTGAGGTTAGATAGTTTTTGGTTTATTTCCCTTTAGGAAGGGGCAGATTTAGTATCCACCAAGGCTAGGAGATCACATCGTTGCTGATGTGAGGTAGGGTCATGCACATCCAAGTGAGGTCCTCAAGAGATCTCACTTGGATGTGCAAGTTCTCAGCACATTTAAAGAATCAGGATGACACACTGATGATCCCAAATCACACCTGAATTTTTTACTCCTACACTTGAAAATATAGGCCATCAGCTGCAGTCAACTTGCCTTTATCTCCATTCTGGTTTCCTCAAGACTCATTCCCGTGTCCCAGTTGCCATGTGCCCTCTTCCTCAGTCCTTCCCCAGCTCCAACTTGAATGGGGGAGAGGAGACTTTGTACACTGGGAGGGCTGTTGACCAAGCACCAAAGAGCTGCTGGATTTGAGCAGGATCAGGCCTGATGTAACCTGGTGGCTGCTCCTGAGGAAGGGCCAAGAGCTTGGCTGGGCACCCAGGGAGAGCCTCAGCCAGCAGCCATGGGCCAGCACATCCACCGCACTGACCACCAGCGTGTTTCCTCCTCAGGAGTTTTGCCACCAGTTCATTGCCCAGTGGAAAAAGTTGAATCTGGATGTCATGCTTTGTCCCATGCTGGGCCCAGCTCTCCGCATCGGCTACCCTGGGAAGCTCTCAGGTAGGTGCCAACGTGGCACCTTTGCCTCCAGCCTGCCCTGCCGTGGCATCCCATCAGTACCAACGGGAAGCATTCCTCCTCTCTCACATTCCCAAGGCACTGGCCAGCAGTGGGAAAAGCTCAGCTCTCGGAGCAGCTGCAGCTCCAGCCCCTGGGGTACACCCAGAACAACCTTCCCGGTCCATGTGGGAGCCAAGGGGCAGGTTTCCATCCCTCAGCCCTTGAGTTCCCTGTTCAAATGCCTGGTTAACTGGAGGCTCGTGTACATGGAGAGGGGCACGAGGGCTTTCCCTGTAGCAGGCTGGCTCAGAGCTGCCCCTCTCCCCCAGTGGCAGTCAGCTACACCATGCTCTACAACACCCTGGACTTCCCAGTCGGCGTGGTCCCCGTTACAGAAGTGACAGAAAAGGATGAGGAGGAGCTGAAGAGCTACCAAGGCTACTTTCGGGACTGGTGGGACCGGACCCTGGTCAAAGTGAGTCCTGCCAAGTTTCCCAGGGGTGTGAGTGTCCTCATCCCTTTCCCCTGGACATCCCCCTGCCCTCTCTCCCTCTCTTTGTGCCACAGGCTTTCCACGACAGCGTGGGGCTGCCCGTGGCCGTGCAGTGCGTGGCCTTGCCCTGGCAGGAGGAGCTGTGCCTCCGCTTCATGAAGGAGGTGGAGATGCTGGCCCTGAAGAAGAACAGCATCTTCTGAGTCCCGGGCATTCTCCTGGAGCAGAATCCCAGAGAACATCAGCACAGGCCATCCTTTGGTCTGACTGGCCCACAGGACTCGTGTTCTCCTCTGTGAGGATGCGGTGATGGCTGGGCTGGCTGCTGGCTGTGGTGTGCAAGGAGAGGTGGAGGAGAGCTCCGTGGTGATGGAGCACTTCCAATCATTGTCCCAATACAGTATTTTTTTGTTACCAGAAAGTCTGTTATTTTGGGTCTGTCTTTGTGTGTGAGATTGGGGTGGATTTTAATAACCCTCTCAACACCCCCCAAAGAAGTGCAAGAACATGATCTTTCTCTTAGAAATGGGGAAACTGAGTTTTGTCGAAGATGTTCAGACTCCCATTTACAAGTAGGAAAGGGGTTTTCCCCTCCCTTCTTAGCTCCCTGGGGATGAAATCTGGTGTTTTCCCTGTCACAAACCAGCAATCCGAGAGCAAAGCTGAGCCTGCCAACAGGCTCTGGCAAGCAGGGAAGGGCCTGGACCACTTCCCACCCGCAGGGTTCCTGGCAGCCACCATTGGGGAAACGTGGAGTAACATTAACTCCTCATTCCTTCAGACACCTACTCCTGGAGCAGAGGTAGGAAGTGCTACAGGGATGAAGCAGAGTGCTGGGGTCAGGCACCAGGGCAGCCTGCCCTGCACACCCTCTCCTCCCGTTTGGTGGAGAGGGCCATGCCAGGTTTTCCAGTGGGGTTTTCCAGCCACTGGCAGCCTCTGACACGGGGATTGGCAGCACCGGCTGCTCACAGCAGATTTCCAAGTGTGCCCCAGAAAGGGATACCACAAGGCAGGAGTGTTTTCCCAGTGTAGCAATGTCACAGGCAGATTGGAACAAAGCTCCGGCTCTGTTTGTTTTTTTAATGTATTCTTGTTTAAACCAGAATCAGTCCAAAGCCTGGTGCCTTTCTAAGGACTGGGCAAGAGGTTTCTCCCAGCCTAGGAGAAAGTAACCGCTGGGAATCCTGCTTCTTTATCAGCAGGCTTTGAAAAAAGGAGGGTGGGAGCTCTAGGCATGGGGTGGGTTTTTTCACCAGTTGCACCTCCCTGCCCACACAGAAAATGCTGGGTGAGTTTTGCCTGTTTGCATTTTAAAATTCAAGGAAGCTGGGAGGAGCTTGCTCCATGTGGGCCCCTGTCCCAGGAGAGCTGAGCTCTGCAGGACTCTGTTGGTTTAACTGCTCTCTCCCTGGCGTGGAGGTGGGCAAAGGGCAAGAGTGCAAACAACAGAGAGGCCAGTCAACTCGAACCAGTAAATGCTCCTCACTGGAAGCCCTGAGCAAAGATCTCCAGCAAGCCGTGCCTATTGTCAAGAGACACAGCTCTGGGAAGGGCCAAAGCTGCTGTGTGGCACTGGGGGCTTGATGTTGCCAGCCCAGCCTGGACACGGGGAGGTCCCTGTGAATGGCTGCACTGATGCTTAAGGCTGGGATGCAGCAATGAAGACCATGTCCCTGCAGTCAGTGGGAAGAGGTTGGCAACATCCACACGGAGATGTTTGGTTCCTTTTGCTCTCCAGCCTAAGTGAACAGAGAGGGTTCTCCTCACCTTTCCAGTCAGCAACCCATTTCTGTGCAAGGTCTTGCTTCTTCCCCAAGCTCCGTCCCTGCTGCCACAGTAATAATCCCAGGGAATGTGTCTGTAACAGGTAAGGTAATGTGGTAGCAGCAGGATCATTTGCTTTCTGTCCCCAAACAAGACATGTCTACCAAAGAGCAATGGTTACCGTGAAAGCAGCCTCCTTACAAGCTCCGCTACCCTATGCCTGGAGCACAGCCAGCATCTCTCCAGTTACAGAAGTGTTGCCTTATCTCTTGGCAATGTACTTTTGAAGGCATCCCCTGTTCCTTCCCCATGGGCTTACAGACCTTCCAAGGTCTTCCAAGCTTTGAGACAAGCTTTATGTTTTTCAGCTTCTCCTTTCTGCACTAAGCCACGGGATAGCCCTGTGGGTGGGGAGCACTTATGGCAAGGGGCAGCTCCTGAGGCTGGTAAGGACATGTGGTCCAGCTCCTTTGGCTTGTGCTGGATGGAAATTGGTTTAGGAACTATTAAGCATATAGGATGCTGGGTCATTCAGAGAGGATTTTCTAAAAGTCCTCACCCTCTGATCTGGGTTGCTAAAAGGCTTTTCAAAAGAGCTTCACTTGAAAATGGCACAGAGCAGTCCGATTCCTTCAAGGTATCTTCACATAGCTCCTTCCACAATGCCTTTCCAGAGTCACTGTGTCCTGTTTGCACCTTCATACTCTTGGTTCCCATGAGGTCCTTCCTCTCCACCAGGTGCAATTTCACTCCCTGCACCAGGTTCCTCAGGACAAGCAGAACAATGTTGTCCCGTGCTCCAAGGGCTGCATGTGCTGCTGCCTGAGGGACAGAGATGATGGCTGAGCACCTCTAGTTAATGGGCTTAAGTGCTAATTAATTCTTAGACGTGGGAATAGTAGGGATAGCCCAGTTTTGCAGACATTCAACGTTGTTAATCTGCTCTACCCCATGTGTATCCAAGTACAGCAGCAGTCAGTGGAGCGGGGAGTCACAGCCTTGGGGGATCCCCCAAACCCAGCCCGAGACGAGTGCTCTGCTTTGCAACCCTCAGTGCTGCTTCAGCAGGCAGACCCTGTCAAAGTCCAAAGTCCGAGGTTTCAAAGACCCTAACAAAGTCTCTTCTGGACTTTGTTAGTGTAACTCTGCTCAGAGCAATCTTGCACAGCAGGCAGTTGCCTCGTCTGCATTTACCTGCCCTCCTTAGGAGACAGTGGGAGCCCCAGCTGCCTATTGCTGGACCAAAACAAGGACTGGAAGAGGAATCATGACTCAAGAGCAGCTGTGGCAGGTCCTGGATCTATCAGACCCACGCACCCTCTTGGCTCTGCTCTGCAGCTCAGCTGCAGCTGTTGGGGTGCTGAAATGGCTGAGACACAGGCAGATCCAGCAGAAGATGGAGGAGGCAAGGAGCACACGGGATCTGGCCCTGGAGCGAATGGAGAAGGCAGTTTGCAAGTTTAAGCAAGAGGTAATCTGGGGGAAAGTGTGTGTTTTCCCCAAATGTGGTTTGCTGTTTGGTTTTTTTCCCCCAAAATTTTACTTATTTCAATTAATAACTGACATCAGGAGGAAGGGTTTGTATTTTGGGTAGCAGAAGAAATGGGGAAGTGCTCATTAATCCCTCTTTGAATGGTAGGTAGGAAACGTGCACGTTTTGGATCAGCACCAATTTTTTTGAGGGTCACCACCCTCCATTGTCACAAAAAATCCCCCCTGTAAATACAGTGTAAAGAAAGTATTTCTTAATCCAGACCTGTTGAGAGAATCCTGAGTATGAAATCTGGATCAGAGATTGGGACCCTCTGAACCAACTCACCACCCCAGACCTCCCTTATCCCCTTTTCTCCTTTTCCACCCCCTCCCCCCCTCTCCAAGCTTTTCCTCTCCCACCCTCCTCACTTCTGCCCATCAGGCTCAAAGTACAGGGGGGACTTCACATCTCTCCAGCATCAGTGGCCAAAAGCCATTTTCTCCTGCCTTTGCCCGGGTAAAGTATCACCTAGATTTTAGGAGGCCAGGTCCTTGGACTTGGGATTTGTCTGATAGTAAATACCTACTGCTACTCTTTTCTTGTGGGGGAGGCTGCAAACGGCCCCCAAACTTTATTTTTCCTCATGTTAGCCATAAATTTTGTCAAACTTCAGCTGGTTGAACTGCTGTTCCACACATTGTCGTTAAGTTAGGAATGGGGTGAGGGCCTTCAGCAGAGTAAAGAGACACAGGTCAAGTTTATCTTTCAGGTTTATGCAGCTCTCCAGTCAATAGGCAGTTTTGGTTCTGTTTTTCTGAACCAAGACTTGGCAAAATTCCTCATCAGCAAATTCCTCACTCCAGCCCACACGGTGCTGTGTGGGAGGTCTGCATTTCTACAGGGAGATGACTCCTGAAATTCCCCACTGAAGGTCATCGCCGGGCAGCTGTTAGAAATGGGCAGTTTTAGCCTCAACACCAGTATTTTCTGTCATTTTCTTCCCTCTACACCCCATTTCCTACCGTTTGCAGAACCCAGGCACCCAGGCTGCACATGTCCTCTCACTGACAATGATGGAGCTGGTCGAGAAGCTGAAGGAGGGGTCCCTCTCCCCAGAAAGTGTCCTCTACTCCTACATAGGCAAAGTGAGTGGTACCTCCAGCATGGGAGAGATGCCATGGGGCTCTTCTGCAGTTGGGGCTTTCACATGAAATAAACAGCTCATTTGCTGAGATAATGAGCAATGCAAGGGATCACAATTTGTCAATATTGTGGTGTCTGATGGGTGGTTTATGGGCAAAATATAGGACAGAGATCCAGGGCAGAAAATTATTCCAGCAAGAAACATCTGAAGTTTAGAGGTAAGGGGTGAATAATGAACACTGGAGGTTTAAGGAGGTGACTTAATTTTCAGCTTGAAAACTCTATTTAAATACTGTTTCCTTCCTTTTTTTCATTCATGTCTTGCTGCTTTTCTCTGCTCTGGAGAGGCTTTGGAGGTGACTCGAGAGATGAACTGTGTGATAGACTTCATTCATGGCTGTGAGGATCAACTCCAGAAACTGAAGATGCAGAAGGAGAAGGGGCCGCTCTATGGCGTTCCTGTCAGCATCAAGGACCACGTTAACTGCAAGGTACATCCCTAATTCTGCTGCCTTTTGGCCTGGGAACAGGCCAGGATGCCCCATCCTCATCAGAACTGGGTGAGAATTCCCTCAGACAAGGATGTTCTGGACCAAATATTATGGAACTGGCAAACCTGCCTTTCTTCTGACAAAACAAAAATGGTTTTCTGCAGAAATTTCTCACCTGATATGACCTGGTTTTCCCTGGGGTAGTCAGGTCCTGTTGTGCCCGTGAGAAATATTAGGTGGGAATTTTGTCACAGGAGCTATCAAGAGTTATGTCTGTTACTGTCATAGCTCAAACCAGCATCTTTCCTGGTACCTAAAGAGCTTTGCTTCTCATCCCCAAGGGCCACGTCTCCTCTGGAGGGATGGTGAAGTTTCTGGGCCAAGTGCAGGAGGAGGACAGCGTCATTGTCCAGGTTCTAAAGAGCCAGGGGGCAATCCCCTTCGTGAAAACCAACATCCCACAGACAATGATAAAGTAATCATGTGTTCACCTTCATGGAAACGCTGTGACATGTGACTCTTGTCATCTGAGAGAGGGTGGGCCTGCATGCACACACTTCCACCCTTGTCCAAGCCAATCATGCATGTTCAGTGAGTCGCTTCCTCATTTTGATCTGAAATCATTTATCTTATATTTTATGCCTCCTTCTTTTTAAATTCAGCTGTCCTAACAAATCTGCTTCATACTGTTTCTACCTGCTGGGATTCATTCCACACTCATCCCTTCAGGGATGCTCTGTATCTCTGGTTTGCAGAGACAGAAGTATCTCAGTCTGCTGATCTTCCTCTCCCCAGCTATGACTGTAGCAATCCCATCTTTGGCCAGACACTGAACCCTCTCAACCCCCAGAAGAGCCCAGGAGGCTCCTCAGGAGGGGAAGGAGCTCTGATTGCAGGGGGAGGCTCCATCCTGGGCATCGGCTCGGACGTGGCTGGCAGCATCCGCCTGCCCTCCAGCTTCTGCGGGCTGTGCGGGCTCAAACCCACAGGCAACAGGCTCAGGTACATCCCAAAATCTGCCTTCTTCTACCCACAGTTTGCAGAGGTTGCAAAGTGTCCTCCAAAGTGTGTTGGTCTTTGCAGTAGTGTCCATGGTGTCCTCCAGGTTCAAGCTGGCACCCTAACCTGCAGGTTGCCTTGGGTTAGCCAGGGCTAAGGGTTCTATGACCTCCATCTGTTAGCACAACAAAGACTTATTAATTTTTTAGTAGCCTTGGCCAGGAAGCTATGACCAAATACTGCAGGGTCATCTCCTTTTCAGATGTTTTCCAGCCCTTGCTTTGCTTTTAAGTGTTTTCTGTTTGTCAGAGGCAGTTTGTTCACAGATGAGGAATTAGATGCACCAGGAAAAGGGGATGATTAAAAACTCTCTCTAACCCACAGCAGGTTACAGCCCATGAAAGTCTTCCTAGCCTAGAAAGTATCAAGTCTTGGCAGGATTTTTGCCCTCCTAGATGGTGTCTGGGGCAAATGGAAAGTCTGCAGCCCAGCATGATGACCTGCCTTACAGTGACAGCTGGTGTTAATTTGCTTCTCCCATTATGTTTCTAGCAAACTGGGTGTTGTTTCTCCTATTGTGGGAATGAAATCAGGTGAGTCCATCCAGGTGAGATGTTACGACTATCAAACCCTTGCTTCTTGTATCTCCTCCTACTGCTGAAATGCCAGCAAATGTGCCTGTGTGTCTCATGGCCAGTCAAAACTGGTGATCTGTTAGACCAAGCCCTGCCTTGTGCTGTGGCCTGCTGGCACCATTTGTTCTGTTCTGGATGATGGTAGGTGTTAGGTGAATCTGAGCAGAACTGAAGCAACTCCTGTTTAGGCAATGCTGTGTATAGCAGTGAGAAATGTGAGATGTGCACCTCAGAGGCCTGGGGTATTTCACTGGATGTGCTTCCTGGAGACTCTGCTGGCTTTAGCTGCTGCCAGGGGGTTTGGTGTTGGCAGGAGGGCTACAGTTCACCATCCTCTTGTGAGGAACTCCTTGTGTCTGCAGAAGCCTCCTCCTTGTGTCTGCAGAAACCAGGCCCAGGAGGTCAGCCTCAGCAGGTTGCCCCTGCTCTGAGACTTACAGGTTGTCCCTCCTGGGCCTTCTTGCTCTCTCCTTACACATTATACTCAATTCCCTGTTCCTCTTCCCTGGCCTAACTGGAACTTTTCCATACCAGTAACTGTGAGACAGCACCATCCCATCTCACCATCACCTTTGTCCTTGCAGTGACAGGGATGCTGGGCCCCATGGCAAGAGATGTGGACAGCCTGGCCCTCTGCATGAGGGCCCTGCTCTGCCAGGAGATGTTCCGGCTGGACCCCACGGTGCCCCCGCTCCCCTTTGATGAGGAGGTGAGGCTCAGAGGCAACCCCAAGCTTCCATTTGCCCAGCAACTAAGTGAGGTCTTCCCTGAGCCCTGGAAGTGGTTTGATCTTGTATATCTCATGCGTGCAAGTGATGGCTCCTCTCCTCACAGGTTTACACCAGCTCAGAGCCACTTCGGATTGGGTACTACGAAGGAGACGGCTACTTCCAGCCCTCGCCCAGCATGAAACGGGCCATCCAGCAGACAAGAAAGCTCCTTCAGGATGCAGGGCATACAGTAGGTCTTCATGGCTGTGGTTACCTGGAGCTGTTAGCCTGCTTCTTGCAGAGCTTGGACAAGTCACTTCCCATCTCTGGTTTTTCTGGCCATAAACCAGGGGCCATCACTCCCTGCTGCAAAGATCCCAAAGAGGAAGGCACGTGCAACAGTTTGCTTCCCAAACCAAAGCAATCTTGCTTGTGTTCCTGGCCTAGCAGACAGGAGAATGGCAATCAGATATCTCCAAGTCATCCTCTTCTACAGCACTTTTTTTCCCATCGTGTTTGGTGTTCCCATATATATCAAAGTCACAAGTTTCCACGACCCCTCAGCAGTAAAACACAGTTTACACATTTCTTGCTGGGTAAGTGAGAAGGGAGTTGGAGCAGTTGACCCACCAGGGACCTCTTCTAGCCTAAATTATTCAGTGATTTCACCAATGTGGACTTCTATATGGGAGCTGTTCTAGTGATGCAATTTAATGAAAAATACTTGGGGTTTTGGAACCTCTAAAAACTCTTTTTTAATGTATGGAGGACTGGAGCCTGTGCCAGGTCACAATATTTGTTACTGCTGTGGGGGTAGAAATGGACAGTGAGCAGATGATGTTAACCCAGGTCCCTTTGAAAATGGGGTCTTTCTGTCCTACAGCAGCAAGGAGGGCCTAAACTTCCCACCACTTCCCAGCTACCTCACTGGTGAGGCAAGGAGGGCCACAGAGGGCCTTGTGAATCCTTTCTCTCTGCTGAATGAGGATGGTTTTCTTGCAGCTTGTTCCCTTTGCACCACCCAAGATTGACTACGTGGTAGACGAGCTGTTCACAAGAGGGATCTTCTCAGATGGTGCCTCTCACTTGGTGGACTGCTTGTGAGTAAAGCCTCAATTTCAGTGTGGGCCTTGAGACTTGGCACTGTGTAGCCAACGGTTGCATCCGGAGTGTTCATTTTAATGTGGGCATAAACTGAGTACTGAGCAGCAGAGGAGCAGTTCCTGGGAGGATGAATTTAGCAGAAGCATTATCTTGTTCACAAAAGCAGCTCATATGCATGGATAACACGGTAGGGCAATAAGATGGCCTGTGTTAGCAGTGCTGTGGCAACTGATTTTATGTTTGGGATTTGTCCATGGCACATGGGGAACATCACACGTTATAGAAGTTCCTATGGAGGTGTGGTGGGTTAGCCCTGGCCAAACACCCACCCAGCTGCTTGCTCACTTCAAGGTGAAACATGCTCAGGGTTGTACATGGCCCCACCACTGCAAAGCTCTCCAGAGCTTTTACAACCCTGACAACATTGGCAGTAAAGTATTTATTTCTCTGTAACTTTTGCAGTGAGCATTTGCACCTGAGCACCTAAACCCCACATGAGCATCCCTTGTTCAGTGCTTCAGATTTAAACAGGCTTGATTTTGTCTTCTAGCAGCTCCCCTCTAAGACAAAGCCTGCTTTGGAAACAACACTGCTGCTGCTCTAGTCCTGGCACAGATGGCTTGTCCTGAGTTTTCCTTCACTCTCTGCCCTTCCAGCAAAGGAGACATTGTGGACCCCAACCTGAAATCCCAGTTCAATACTTACAGGCTTCCTGCTCTGGTGAAACGGATCTTGGCTGTCGTTTTGAAACCCATAGTAAGTGTGTGGACGTGTGTTGTCTATGCTATAGGAAGTCTGCATGGTTGGGAAGTTTCCATGGAGGTAAGCTGTTCCCTCTGGAGTGCTTTGCTGCTTCATGTTAAGTGCCTGATAATAAAATACACTTGAATATACTTGGTCCAAAGTTGAACTTGTCAAGTGGGTCTGACAGCCTTTTGTGGGAGTTTTGCAGGGGAAGGCTGAAATATCATCCATTCTCAGGAACCCATGAGCCATACAGCTCTTCCAGCAGTGGGTTCCAAGTGGATGGATATCACCAGCAAGGACCTCACAACAACATCCCCACACCCAGGAGATGCTCTCCAGGACCAGCAGTGTTCTCCAGAGCCTTATTGCCATGGGTTGTTTGATTACACGTATAAATTAATGGGGCAGTAAAACCATTTCATTGGAAACCACACCTGCTCTTTAGACCCACTTCTGCTAGGACAAGAAGTGCACTCAAAATGCAATCACATTGTAGCCCACTATTTCAGCTGCATTGTTTTTGGCTAATCCTGATGTGTTTTTTTTTCTCTTCCCTCCAAAAGTACCCACGAATCGCTCGGGATCTCAGTGCTCTCTGTGGAGTGGGGTAAGACACATTGAAGTAGCTCTAGAGAAAGGGGATGCACATAGATGTGTCCACTGGGTCACACAGGTAGATGCCAGCTTGCTGGGCACAGCACATGGGGCTGTGCAGCAACAGGCTGAGCCACAGGAGTACATGCTGCCTCCGCAGCACCTGGGCTTAGCACAGTGTTATCCAGGGCTATGCAGCCAGGGATTATTTTAAGAGCCCAAGGATCCTCATCGTGGCAGGGCTAGGATGTCTCTGTGGAGATCAGCACAGAGAGATACAGGCTGCTTTCCCCATCAGGTGGGTTCTGGTGCCCAGAGCATCATGTGAGCAGTTAAAGCAGAGGTCTCTGCACAGGGGTGCAGCATGGGGTGAAGTATCTGCCTCTCCAAGAGAGACCCAGACACACCACACTGGGAACACAGGAAGGTAGAAGATTACCATGATCTTAGGCTGGGTGCCAGAGCACCTAGACATGCTGGTGTATTTCTAACGTAACCTCTTCTGGTGAACCTGAATGTGTGAACGCAGTGGAATCAGCTGGGTGATCCTCCAGCTTCTTCCCGGAAGGGTCATGCAGTTTCCGTAACAATGAGCTGCCTGTGCATTTTGATGATTGTTTTCTGTTGCCACAGTCCCAAAGCTGATTAATTCTGCCACCTTTCCAGGTCTGCCAAAAACCTCTGGGATCAGCACGGAGCTGTGGCGGTAATGTGATTTTTATTCCTTTTCCCTTCTTTTTCCTTGCTAAATATAGACAGTGATCCCTAAGTTTCTAAGCAACTTCTTTCCAACCCCTTTCAGGGTTGGCAATGGATCATGTGGAAATAAACCAGCTAGGGTTTTTTTTGAAAGTCAAGCTTTGTGCAAAGAGCTCAAGGCAGTAGATGTTCCTGTGGAGGTCTTTACTTACTGGAGGAAGGGGAAGAAAGACCATCCTTTGCCCTGCATTTTCTAAGCAGAAATAGCATTAAAACAGCCATTAAATATGAGGCTTCATGTTTTCTTCTTTATGTTTCTTGCTGCAAATCCTTCATCTCAGACGTTTCAGACAAGCAAAGGCCAGGCAGAGACCTGAGGAGTCAAAAATTGTGATGTGAATTCTTTGGCTTAAGGGTATTTTGAATTCACTCCTTTGAGATCAGGAGCACAGGACAGGAACCATTCTTCTGGGCAACTGAGTCCAGTGCTGCCCACAAACCGATCAGGTTCCTCTTTAAAACCAGCTGAATTTTATGCCTGCATTTGTTTTTATTGTCAGACTTGCTTCTCTCCTTCCTCCTCT
>NW_009970724.1:308003-332954 GCF_000747805.2 Chaetura pelagica
GTTGGAAGCCTTCATTTTCCCTGTGCTGTTTATTCACTTCCAGTTTACCCAGAACGTTATTCCTGTCCTTGAGTTGAAATAGCACTTCTCTCTGGTATTTTCCACTGCCTCCCTCGTCCTTGATCTATTTATAGAGAGTGATTGTATGCCCTTTCAGCTGGTGGTTTGCAAGGCTGAAGAAGCTGAGCTGTTTTAGTGTCCCCCCACGTGGCACTTCCCTGGGACACCCTGGCAACCCTCCCTGAGAAGGAACGTGCCCCCATCCTGCACCACAAACCCCCCGTCAGTGCCAGTCACTCAGTGGATATGCAAGTTCACCTGCAGGAGGTTAAACAGATTATAGGGCAGAGGAAAAATTTCCACAAACTTGCCTGGTCACTGGGCTGACAGAAGTGTTTGAAAGGAAAAGGGTTTGGAGTTTTTTAGCTGAAAACAAATCCCTCTCTCCTCCACCCCAAAAAACCAAACAAAAACCCAGATAAAACCACCAAAATGGCAAACAACAAAAACCAACCAAGAACCTCTTTAAAGGGTTTGTTGGCCTCAGAGATATTTTAAATTGTTTTTCTTCAGTGAAACCACATTCACATTCTTTTTCATCTACTGCAAACAAGAGCTGATTTAAAACCTTCAACCAGTGGCCAGCTTTTCTCTCAGAAAACAATTCAGGTTAGCTACACTGGCTGTATTTCCTGGAAACCCTTTTCATTTGTTGAAGTTTAAGCAGGAAGGGTCTCAGACTGCAGATGGAAATTGAGGTCAGACTAAACAATAGCCTCATGGTTGGGACTTTTGTGAGAGATGTGGAAGACTCTTGTACAGGAACCTCTGAACAAGAGAGTTGTGCAGATGGGGGGGGGAGGCTGGACCATGGGACAAATGTGTCCTTGTAATCAGGAAATGGCTGCAGAAGCAGCTGGAGTGTGATCCATCCACATACAAAGATGAAGTGGAACAGCTCTTTGAGGATTGATTCATTCATTGCTGATTCCCAGCAAAGCTGTGGTAAACCAGGATCTACAGAACAAGCTTCAAGCTTGTTCCCCCCCTTACATTGAGGGGGAAAAACCTCAGGCTTAGCTCACCTCTTGCTGCTTCTTTTTCTTACCTGTATCCTGCAGAATGAAAGAAGATTCTGTTCAAGTCTTTTGCATTCATGTCTTCTAGATTATTCTACCAAAATATCCACAACTTTTAGGAAATTTGACCTTTTTAGTCATCTAGATATAATTCTTCAAGCTATCGCTGATCTCCATTCAATAAAATTGAAAGACAAAACCATTCAGAGGAAAGGTTGGGGTAAGACTTGAAGAAATCATCTCTGAAAAGCCCACCCAGCATGACTGTCTAGATCTGGGCAGCAGGTATTCTGACAGGAAACCTAAGGGTGGAAGAGCAAAATCCACTGGCTCTTTCAAAGCACAGCTCAGGTTTTATTTTATTTTTTTTGGTTGTATCCAGGAAGAGTTTTGTTGGTTGTTGGGGTTTTTTTCCCCTCTTTTTCCCATGTTGTAGGCTTTGATTTGCCACTGCTCTCCAACAGATATGGCTTGTCATCTCCTCTGTCTTTTCTTCTAGGCTTACTGCACTGAATTCATTGCTAAATGGAGGAAGCAAAGGCTGGATGTGGTTCTTTGTCCCATGCTGGGGCCAGCCTTTAACCATGGCTATGCTGGGAAACTATTCGGTAATTTCCATTGAGGTGTCTCCAGATGCATCTATGGTGGGATCTGTGGGCAGAGCTGGAGCAAGATATTTTGGTCTCCTGGATGCTTCCCAAATCATGTGCAGTGTTTGGTCTTCCCTTTGGGGAAGAAAGCAAAGGATAGGTTTCCCCTGGGTGGGTCTTCTTGTGCCCCCATCTCATCTGAGCTGCAGGTGTTTGCATTATTAGGGGGATGCAATTAGTTGCACTTTCATGGGTGAGTTTCCCCTGCATTGTCTGTCCCGTAGAAAGCCTAAGAGCTACTCTTGCAGCAGAGTAGTGGTGAAGATAGTTATCAGAGGGGTGGCAGACCTTAGTGCAAGGCCAAGCTCTTCTGAATGTGGCAATCTTGTCTTTCTCAAGACTTTGCAAAGAGCAAAAAGGCTCATTGCCTGTGGCTTGCAGAAAAAGACAGTGTTTTAGCTTCCAGCAAACAGTCAGGGTCCTCCATCCCTATAGCAGTGGCCCTTTGGAATCCAAAATCCCCAAGATGATATTATGGAACTAGACACCTGGATTATCTTTAAAGGTAGTAGGGAGACTCTGAATCTGATCAAATACAAGTATCTGTCTCTCCCAGAGCAGAACTAACCTCCACCCAAGTGAGAGATGAAGGCACGTGTCACCCTCTGGGATCAGGAGCCATGTGGCCCTTAAATCTTGAGTCCCTTAGAAAGCAGCATGTTTTCATGGTCTGTGCAGGTCCTCCAGTCTACAATTCCTGCAACCCAAATTGTAATCTGAAAGTCACTGCTGGCCCAGCACACTATTTTTTTTTTGCCATTTTGTATGCTCTGTGTGATCTTTTCCAGCTGCAACCTCCTACACCAACTTATACAACGTCTTGGACTTCCCTGCTGGGGTGGTGCCAGTCAGCACAGTCACCAGAGCTGATGAAGAAGAACTGAAGCATTACCAAGGGCACTATGGAGACCCTTGGGATAAGAGGCTGAAAGAGGTCAGCATGGAAAGAGCTTAAGTCTTAGCAGAAGGTTACAACTGGCACAGTGGCACCTCTGGCACACTGTCCAAGGCTTGCCCATGTCTCCTGATGAGAGTGGGAGCTTGTTGAGCAGCACAGTTTGCATTCACCGTCTTACTACCCTGCGTGTGGTGCAGCTGGGCTGGTTCGCATCAGCCTGACCACAGTCCCCTTGCATGTCTTCCTTTGTCCTCTCTTCCTGTCATGACAAAAGACAATGTTCTCTCTTCTGCCTCCCCAGAAGTGCTGACTCAGCACCACACTTCATTTTTGCAGGCTGTGGTAGGAGCCGTGGGGCTGCCCGTGGCCGTGCAGTGTGTGGCTCTGCCCTGGCAGGAGGAGCTGTGCCTCCGCTTCATGAAGGAGGTGGAGACACTTGCCCGTGGCACGAAGAACAAGGTGTGATTTCTGGGAACCTGCCTTCACCACGACAGCTTTTCATTTCCTCCTCTTCCCTCCAGCCACCTTCTTCCTGATGCACAAAGCAGATAGCAACCTGCAGTATTGAACCACCGCTTCAATACCCTGACATTACATGCTGTTTAAAAATAGTCAGCAGAAATCTCATCTCTGTCCAAATTTTCCTCTTTGTTAGAGTTAAATTGAACCAAAAAGAAAAATAAAATAAATAAAGGAATTAGTTTTTACTGGACTAAAAGAGCCCAATAACTATAGTGTAACAGTAGCTGTTCACAAACCGGTTTGTGTTGGAAAGGACCTTTGTGGATCATCTAGTTTCAATGGGTAGAGACACTTCCCACTGTAACAAGTTGCTCGAAGGCCCATCCAACCTGGCTTGCATGATATGATATCACAAATCTGTTTATGCCAATATTTTACTTCTAACAGTGGACAGGAAAAGATGTTTGTGGGTGATTGTAACCTTCTAAGTGCAGGGCTTCCCCTTCTGGCTGAGCCATCGGTTGGCTAAGAGACACTGTGGCAAAAATTTGTGACCAGCCCATCATTTTTAACAGCTACCAAGAAAGCTCTTCTTCAGGAACCTGTTGGGCCCCTTCCTGAACTTATTTCCTCTCTTGGTCTCCACACCATCCGGTGGCAGTGGGCTCTGCAGTTGAATTGTGCAGTGGAAAGCTTAATTTTCTTTGTTTAAGCACAAATGGTGAGAAATGGTAACTGATCTACTCTCCTGTTCCTCACTGTTTCTTCCAGCTAAGCAATGGAAAAAGAACGTTGATTTTTTTTTTTATATTGCTTATAAGCACTTGAGGGAAAACTAAGTTTAGATATTTCTGTGGCTACATTCAGACCGTTCACACTGTTTGGTGCTGCCAACCTCACTGTGAAAAATCCTCAACCTGTCCTTCACTCTCACGGTGGAGGAAGAGGCTGGAAGGGAAGATGGGAGTGACGGAGGAGAATGAAAATCTTAGACTAAGCAAGTGCAGGTTAAAACAAGGCATCAGTGTTGGCAATGATCTGTGTCTTCTCCAAGCCTGCACGTGTCTCCAGGGATCAGGGCTGAAGACAGTATTTCCCTAAAAGAGAAGAGGGTCATGGGGCCAAGGGGTGACACCACCCTGGTTTATCTGCCTCCCTGGGGCTGGTCAGGGACACTGCAGTCATCTAGCAGCCTCACATGGTCAGAAGCAGGTCTGAATCACACTGTGAGTCCTGGCTCCTCAGCCTGACCCCCCACCCCGTGCATGCACAGGCCTTGTTTTGCAAGGAAAGGACCATGCCCTTTGCTCATGTGCTCCTCCAGGTCTTGATAAGGCTGAACAAAGTCAGAGGGTCCTATTTGTAAAAGGAATTTCCCAATGCATACCTGCACTCTGCATTCCAGCTACTCTTTGTGGGTGGCTCTGGAAGGGATTTATGGCTCCTCCCACTCTCCTCCTCTCCTGTCACCAGCCCACCATTAGATCTCAGGATCCTGCACCCAAAAGGAACTCCTTGCTACAATCCAGCAGATACTGAAGCAGATTGCAGGGGTGCTCTCAGCCCTGGTCCGCAGCTCAGACAAAGTTCTCCTGGCACTGAGGTGGAGATATGTCCAGATGAAGATGCATGTGGCATGGAAGGAAACAGGTACATGTTTGGATGAGATGTAGGGGTCTGTTCAGGAATTCAAAGAGCAGGTAAGTGCCTCAGTTTGGCAGAGTAAACCACCTTCCTGAGTAAAACTCAGGATCCTTCTCAAGACAGATTGTCCATGCTCCTAGCTGGCATTTCTGCATGAATGTGGGAGTAATGTGGAGAGGATGATGCTGAGAGCAGTCTGATGAGCTCAGGGGCTGAAACTGAAGGAGGGAAAGGCCTTTAGTAGGGTATAACGTTAGGTTTGCAGCAGAGTTCTTCCCCCAGACTTCATCTGGGCTGAGGATGTCAGCTCCTTCCCACACCACCAGCAGAATGCCAGTGTTCCAAACCTTTCCATGGCTCCTTCACCCTAAGCTGTTGGCTCAGGCTGTGCAGCCCTCACAGACCTGCCCCATGTGTTTGCAGGGTGCTTGTCCAGCTTCCTGGCACTGACCAAAATCCAGGCTTTGGTCTGTCTTGGAGAACTATGTAGGCATGTTGCTTGGGCCAAAAGGGGCTTTGTTTCTACTAGTTTCTCTCATCTCCAGCACAATATCCTGGCTGTGGTCTTTGCTTTGATATTTTTTTCCTCCTTTCTCCTGATTCTAATAAGAATTTAAATCTGCTCTTAACTCACATTTCATCTTACAGCCAGGTAAGTAACTGAGCAGGGTTGAGAGACTGAGTCATTTGAAAACCCAGGGGTTTTTTTATTTTGTTTTATTTTATTTTGTAGGGTTTTTTCCTTTAGTTTGCAGGTTAGACTTTCTATAGTCACAACATCAGAAGCAAATAGAACTCTCTGGAAGAACTTATATCAACAGAATATGAGATGTTAGGACAGGTCAGTTGGCCTCTTCCAGAATCAGAGGCAAACAGAGCTCTCTGGTGTCACAGAACGTGGTGGAGGGACACAAACGTCCCCAAGATCCCATTCATTTCAAATGAGTTTGAAGGGAAGAGGCAGCTGAAGTAGCTAAAAGCAAATGTTTTTAAAAATAAGTGAAATGAAACACCCTGACATGGCAAGGCTCACCCGTGAAACACAAACCTGCAAGAATTAGGGGTGGCACATCTTTCACACTGAAACAGCTGCTCTCAATTTGCTCATTTCTTTTTTTTTTTCCCTCCTCCTGTTTTTCTACTTTGCATTCAACTCACCTGGTGTCCCCTCTGCCCTGTTTGCCCACGGTGAGACCAGTGAAAAGACCAGCTTCTTGCTGTGAGCTTTGTGCCCAGCCATAGAGCAGCTGGGAACATCCCTGTCCCCCACTCTCAGGGCACTGAAGCCTCTGCTCTCAGCCAGTGGGGACAAACCTGTGCAAGGCAACAGGCATGATGGAAGAAGTAGGAATGCTCCTGGACTTCTGGTGAAAAACTCACAGCTCTCTGAAGCATCTTTGCTGATGGTGTCTCTGTCTATCTGGCAAAGTTGTAAGTAGGGTATGTACAACTTACTTGGCTATGGAAAGGCCCAAGGAAAATAGTGTAATAGCCACAAAAGTGGGAGAGATGTTGGGGTGGTCAGGAGAGAAAGGAGCCTGGGCTGTCAGGGGTATGAGGTTTGATACAGGAGATTTCCTGTCCTATTGCAGTTTATTTGGGGAGAGCCAACAGGGTCCTGGCTGAGCAACACAAAAACCGGTTGACAGAAACAGACCCTCACCTCTCCACTGGTGTTCTTGGTTGTTGGAGAGGTGCAAATTAAGTAATGGTAAGTTTCTTACCAGCTATTACTTTCTGTGAGTGTCAGAGTTGTGGAAAGTTTCATGCTTCCAATAGATATTCCAGGCTGAAATGAGTCACAAACTGGAGAGTACTCTGAAAACATTTATTCATCCTTCTGAGCCAGCTGGAACAACTTCTCCAGCAGGGACCAGCCCATTTCACTGTGATTTCAGGACTTCATGAAATGTCTTTAAAATTCTTCCAGAGGAGCATATTTCACATAGCTAAATTTCAAACTTGGTTTGAAAAAGCACATCAGAATGTTTTGTTCCAAAATGGTGAACACAGGACACAACTGTCAGGATTTGTTCTTTGTCATCTTAATCAAAATGGAGTCAAAACTGATTTTAAAATAACTGTTACCAATTTAGAGGGAGGACAGTTTGGTTATAGAAAATTTCTGTCAACACCCAGCCTGCTTGAGAGCTGATGGAGCATGATGAGAGTACATCAGTGCAGTTTTGCTTTTGCAAGCAAAGATAGTGCAGCCTGTGCTGGAGACAGGGCTGGGACTGTCTGAGTGGGCCTAAGTGCCTTTTTTTCTGTGATGGTTCAAAGTGAAGGAGATCTTGTGGGTGCCACAATGAATTGAAAATGAAAGGCTTGGGGAAGCGTGGCTGGAAAGTGTCTGGCAGAAAAGGACCTGGGAGTCCTAATTGACAAGCAGCTGAGTATGAGCCAGCAGTGTGCCCAGGTGGCCAAGAAAGCCAATGGCATCCTGGCTTGTATTAGAAATAGTGTGACCAGCAGAAGTAGAGAGGTGATTGTCCCCCTGTCCTCAGCACTGGTGAGGCCACACCTGGAATATTGAGTCCAGTTTTGGGCACCTCAATTCAAGAGAGATATCGAGGTGCTGGATTGAGGACAGAGGAGGCAACGAAGCTGGTGAAGGCCCTAGAGAATCAATCTTATGAAGAACACTTGAAGGACCTGGGAATGTTTAGTTTGAGAAAGAGAAGGGTGAGGGAAGACCTCATCACTCTCTACAACGACCTGAAAGGTCATTGTAGAGAGGTTGGTGCTGGTCTCTTCTCACAGGTAATTAGAGACAGCCCAAGAGGAAAGGGCTTCCAGCTGCAACAGGGGAGGTTTAGACTGGACATTAGGAAAAAAAGTGTTCACAGAAAGAGTGGGTAGACACTGGAATTGGCTGCCCAGGGAGGTGGTTGAGTCACCATCCCTGGATGTGTTTAAGGGTCGTTTGGATGTGGTGTTGGCGGATGTGGTTTAGGGGAGAATTTGTAGAGTAGGGATGATGGTTGGACTCGGTGATCCTAAGGGGCTTTTCCAACCTGAATAGCTCTATGATTCTACGAAATCCCAGATCAGCCACTCCAGGCTGGCTCTTCTTGTGCAATCATCTTAGCTGCACTGGGGAGTTTGACTTTGGACCTAGATCATTTTATTGCAAAACCACTCTACTTGGCCACTGTTGTTTGGTGCCCACCACTGCAATGGGGAGGACTGACCAACTGACCTGTGAGTCAGACAGGTCTGTCTCCTCTGCTATGGACTTGAGATTTGACTTGGAACATCCCTTTCTTCCTTTCAGTTTCCCACAGGGACACTGGTCTTCTCGGCAGATTTTTCTTCCCATCACCCCTTGGTCCCTTTTGCCTAGATGTGGGTCCACAAAAAGCCATCCACTGTGATCCAGCCCACCCACCTCCATGTAGGTGCTCCCTTCATGGCAGGAACTCTTTGATTTCATATGACTCTTGGAGTGCCTCAGCAGGTCTACTCGAAGGGTGAAAAACAGGTTTGGATTTTGAAACCATCCCAGTCCTGAGCATGAATTCAACCTCCACTCCCTCTGGTCACTCCCTGCTGTCTGTGTCCCTGCTGTGGCAGGAGCTGTGGGGCTGCCCATGGCCATGCCATGCATGGCTTGGTGGTGGCCAGAGGGGCCATGCCTCTGCTTCGTGAAGGAGGTGGAGATGCTTGCACACTGGTAAGGAAAAGGGCTTCCTCAGCAGCATCCGGCCACCTGGAAATGCAGCTGCACCTGCTGAGAAATTTGCCCTTTGAAAACTGCTAAGTGGGCCAGAGATAACTGGCTCTGTCTCCGTTAAACATTTGCTGAGTGTCTAAAGGTCCCAGCACACCAGCAGGTGTGGGAAGCCAGAGCCCTGACACTTCCCAGCGCAGGGGAAAAAACCTCCCACGTCTGCTCATCCTGTCGCAGGGGTTGTGTTGCTGTCATGTAGGCAAAGAGCCCACCTCTGCTTCCCTTGCAAGGATTCTTAGAGGCTGGGAGAGGGCTGGGTGGTGCTGCACGCTGACCCTGCCCACGTGCACCTTCCAGAGGCAGCACCGTGGGGCAGGAGCTGGAGGGGCTGCAGGCAAGTCCCCAAGCCTCAGCTCCTTAGATGAGGAGGCATCCTCTGAGCAAGGGTGCCACTGAAAGGGAATGCAGTAAAAGGCCAGCTTCATTTGTTACCATTTAGCTAATTGCTGTCAGCTCCAGGCTATTTCTTAGTAGATGCCAAAGAGTCCTTCATAAATTTGCAGTTAAGAGCAGAGAGAAGAGCATTCCATACTGACTCAAATTGTTACAGAAAACAACAGTGAATTCCTACAACCACCAAGAATGGATGACAGATGAAACATCAAGCATTAGAGGACTACCTAGCCCTGATGGGAGAAGGCTCTTCACCTTCCTTTCCAGAGGAAGCTCTAGGCTCTGTTAGAGCAGCATCAGGTTCTGGGCCTCTGGCCATCAGGTGTAACCTTGCCAAGTTTTGTGATGCACAATCTAGCTGCTCAAAAACTGTTTTCAAGACGGGATCCACAGGAGGACCCACCATCCAGAACCAGAAGAGAAGATCACAATCAGACCATGGCATTAGTTTTGGAGCTGACGTTGCCTGGGTTGTTACCTTCAGCTCATGGTTCTTGGTGTGTCGCCTTCAGCTCATGGCCAGTGTGTGGTTCTTGTGTGCATGTAGTGAGAGGAATCTGTGCTGGAAAGACCTCAGACACCAGCTGTCCTGGTGTCAGTTGGAAACAGTTTTCTTCTGGCCAGCAGCTCTGGGATTTTCCATTTCCAAGGCAATATCAGCGTGCTCTGTCAGGGCGTGGAACCGCCTCTCCTGCTGGTCTGAGCAGACATCGTGGCCGTGCTGAGCCCTGTCCCACAGGCCTCCTGAAACAGCCTCTGGCCATGCTGGGGCCAGCACAGGCTGAGGGAGCAGTGAGCAAGTGGGTATCCTAGAGCATCACATCCTCTCATCCCCGTGTCATTTCAAGCTGTTTTTTCCCCTTCTCCCATTGTCCTCTCTGACTATGCAGGAAATAGGAGAGCAGCTACTTCCTCTCTTCTTTTGTTCAGCTGATCCCACAGCCCTTCCTTCCCAGTGGACAACTTCCAGCAGTCAAGAAAACCTCTATAAAGCCAATGCCCCAAGGTTCACTGGCCAAACTTCACCTCTCCTATTTCCTGGTTAATCATTCTCCACTGCAAGTTCCACTGAAGGCAGCTCTGCAGGGATCAGCTTTGGACTTACAAGCTGTTTGCTGACCCCAGGAAGCGGTGCTGGGAGGAAGTACAGGTCTGGGAAGGCAGGGAAGGTCTCCTGCTCCTGCCTTGCTTTTCTTTCTCACTCCATCCTTGGAGATCAGAAGGCCTGGTTATGATCCAGCAACAGCTGAGACAGCTCCTGCCAGAGAGGGAGGTGGATCCCCACGCTGCCCTGGCCCTGCTGGGCAGCTCGGTGGCTGCCGTGGTGGTGTGGAAATGGCTGTGCAAAAGGCAGATCCAGAAGAAGATGGAAGAGGCTCGGAGGACCAGGGATGAGGGTGTGAAGAAAATAGCAAAGGCTGTCCAGCAGTTCAGGAAGCAGGTAACTTTCCTTCTGGGGGGGGGTCTGAGTCCCACTGGGGTGTCTGCTTGATGTTGTTCTTCAGCTCTGCTTTCCAACTCACACTGCCATAGCTTTTGTAATGCAGAGTCCAGGGGAGATGTGCCAGCAGCCCTCAACCAGAGGAGAGGCTGCCTTGGGAGGAAGGGAGGTCACTGCTCTCCTCAGGCCAGATGAGATGTGGTGGGAGTCTACAGCCAGGGAGCTCCCACCTTCCCTCACTGGGGAGAGGTTTTGGACAACACAGGTGATGAAGCATTGGACCTTCATTGATCCAGAACCCAATTATTTCAGGGTCTAGAAATGTCTCCTGCCACCATGGGTAGAAGCAAGAAAGTTTTTTCCTCTTCCTACTCTAAGTTTATACAACTGTACATACCCTTATATCTTTGTGTCTAAAACCTGGCTCCTGGGTGGCTGCTGGAGAGTCTTCCAAAGAGCCTTCACTTGACATCCCAGCAAGTGAGACCTCCCAGCCCCACAGGCTGCCCAGAAGAAGTTTGGCCTAACTTAACAGTACTGAAGAAAAAGGGCATTCAGTGTCCCTCTTAAATGTACATATCTATAGATATGATATATAACCTTAAAAAATTCTGGTGGCACTAAGAACTGCCAGTTGTTTCCACCCGAGTAGACTTTACCCACCTGGGAGTCCCAACTTAGTTCTTTGCAGCGTGCTGGGCTTGACTATTAGATGTTGGTCCTCAGACTGGGCTGACCCACTCTGCCTGTGCCTGTTCTGAGGGGTGAAGGGCCAGCCTGAGACTTGTGTGTGCAAGGACTTTGGTACCTTCTGCCTGGGCTGGTGTTTGCTCATCTGAGATTACGTCTTGGTCGGTGGGTAGGTCCCACAGTGCCAGGCTCTGATGTGAGTTATTGCCTTATCCCCTGCTGCAGTGGATGTATGAAGATCTTGTACATCTTCAGAGACAACTGGGCTCCTGTGTTTGCATCATGTTCATGACATCCAAACTCGGGATGAAACACAGCAGCTCAAGGTCTGAATCCTCACGTGCAGGGTCCACCTTTCCAGCAAGCTCCGTTGATAATGTTGGCAAAATTTTTGAGGCTTACCTCATCTGAGCCAAAGGGTAACTGGACCTGCTGTTGCCTTCATCTTCCACTTGCAGGTCCCCAGTGTCCAGAAGGATGCCATCCTGTCCCTGCCCCTGCTGGAACTCGCTGCAGGACTGCGAGAAGGGGCTCTGTCCCCCAAGACTGTCCTCTACACCTACTTAGAAAAGGTGAGTTCCTGTCTACAGTGTGAGGGGCAAACCACTTAATGTTCTCCATGCATAGTTTGTGGGCTGGTAGCTGAGAAGACTTGTTGGAGCTGATGATTTTGACAAGTCTTCAATATAGCAGACACTGGGAGAAAGATGAAAGAGGCAGGGATCTCTCTGTCTTCTGGGTCAGACCCATCACTGGGCAGTCCTTCAAGGTGGCTTGAGCTCAGGTGCTCTGGGGAGGGGGCTACCACTCACACCAAGCCACTAGCCCTTGTTTTGAAGACCCAGGTAGCCCCTGAATGCAGCTGTGAAATGATGCTTTTATCTAACACCTGTTCCTCCACGTGTCTGGCAAAGGCCCTGGAAGTGACCCAGCAGACAAACTGCTTGAGACATTTTATCCCAGAGTGTGAGGAGCAGCTCCAGGAAATACAACAGCAGAAGGAGAAAGGGCTGCTCTATGGCATCCCCATCAGCATCAAGGATCACATTGGCATCAAGGTACTTCCCTCTGTGCCCCTGAAGTGTCCCATTGTGAGCTGGGCTGCATCATGAAGTGGTGGGACACAGAGAATGGGGAAGGGGCCTGATCCCTTCCTGCTCACACCATGGGGAGCCTGGCTGGGTCTGAGGTTGTGGCCCCATGGCTCATTAAAGCTGCAACCCTGGCAGTTAGAAGCCTCTGTCAGCAAAAAAATAATGGGTGAATAGTTATACACCCAAATTATTTCTTCTCTCATATGTGGACAGCACAGGCTGGGCATTTGGGCCATAACTCAGACTTCTACTCAGAGGTTTGCAGTAGCAGGGATAAGAACATGGCTCAGCTTCTAGAAAATCATTAGCAGCAGGACATTAACCTTGAAACCCTGTTGTGCTGTAGCCTGGCCACCAAGCTCCTTAGCAAAGAGCCTGTGCATTAGAAGCACCAGAGACCCCTTCCTAGAGAAGCCCAGAGGAAGGTGGACCACACAATCCTGAGCTGGATTCATTGGGCAGTCACCTCCATCTTGCCTTACCAACACAGTTAAGAGGGCTCCAAGCCCAGAGCAAGCCTCAAACAACAAAACTAACTGAAAAAGGATCACAAGGTGTTTGCTTGAGGTTTCCTCCCTGAACATCCACTGGTGGCTTTGCCTGGACAGCAGGATGTTGGGTTTGATGCTGAGCTAGTGCACCTGCAGAAATGCATCTGTGTCAGGTGAGAGAAATACCAAGGACAGCTTCAGGAGAAGCTTCAAGTGCTTCGTAAGTGTTTGGCAGACCTTTGCCAAGGATGGAAGGAAAGGGAGTCCTCAGCCCTTCATGTAAGGGAGTTGGTTAGTACCTCTCCCTGCAAAGGGGACACAAGATCATCCTTCTAAAACTGCAAAGCAACTGTGCTGACCATGTCCATTGTCACTTCTCTCTGCAGGGGCATCTATCAACCTGTGGGCTTGTTCAGTGCCTGGACACTCCTGTGCAGGAGGACAGTGTCCTAGTCAAGGTTTTGAAGAGACAGGGGGCCATCCCATTTGCAGTGACCAACGTGCCACAGTCCCTCTTCAGGTAACATATATCATTAGAAATCTTTCCTCTGGTTGTGTTCCTGAAGCTAAAACCCAGCCTGTAGGTCCAGGGTCAGGCTCCTTCCTGTCTCCTGGACAAGTTTCTCTTCCATCAGCTGCCAACAATCTCAGTTCAAATGAAAATAGCTCTCAGGTAAGATTAAAAGGGAAAAAACCTTACCTTGAGATAAGAGAAATTAAATACCCTTGTGCATGGGAGGGAGGAGAGTGGAGGCTCATGGGAATGAGCCACATCCCAAGGGATTTATGGAAGGATGTAGTTGATTGTGCCACATAAGCTCACTGCAAGGGAGAGTCAACAAACCCAAGGCATTAGGCTGTTCCTGAGAGCTCACTTACTCGTTTTCTTCTCCCCAGCTATGACTGCAGCAATCCCATCTTCGGGCGGACCTTGAACCCTCTCAACCCCCAGAAGAGCCCAGGAGGCTCCTCAGGAGGGGAAGGAGCTCTGATTGCAGGGGGAGGCTCCATCCTGGGCATCGGCTCGGACATGGGGGGCAGCATCCGCCTGCCCTCCAGCTTCTGCGGGCTGTGCGGGCTCAAACCCACAGGCAACAGGCTCAGGTAGGTGCTGGGGTCTGCCTTCCCACCCTGCCTGGGGCCTGCTCACTGTCCAGCTCAGCTGAAGGGGCCAGGTGCTCAGTGAGCATCTGTCAGGAAAAGAGAGGACAGGTTCTTAAAGGCTGCCTTGCTTTGCTCCCAACTTCTCCTGAGAGGCAGTGTCGTTGGGTTTTGTGGAGAAATGGCCACGTTCCCATTGTAAATCTGGCCTGTTGTTAAAAGGAGAATGAGACTGTGAGGTTACATAAAGCCAAAATCACAGCATTGTTTTGCTTGGAAAAGACCTTTAAGATCATCAGGTTCAACTGCACTAGCATCAACTATCACTGCCAAGTCCAGCACTAACCCACATCCCCAAGCACCGCATCTAATGTTTTAAACCCCTCCAGGGATGGTGACTCAACCACTTCCCTGGGCAGCTTGTTCCAATGCCTGACAACCTTTTCAGTGAATAAATTTTTCCTAATATCCGATCTAAACCACATCTAAGACCACATCTGGAGTATTGTGCCCACTTTTGGGCTTCCAGGTTCAAGAGGAATAGGGACATACTGGAAAGAGTCAAATGGAGAACTATGAGGATGATTAAGGAACTGGAACATCTGTCATATGAGGAAAGGCTAAGAGACCTGGGGCTGTTTAGTCTTGAGAAGACTAAGAGGGGACCTTATTAACGTCTATAAACATCTGAAGGGTGTAAGTCAGGAATGGGCCAGTCTCTTTTCAGAGGGGAAATGGCACCAAGTTGCTACACAGGAAGTTCCACCACAACAGGTGGTGGAGGTGCTGCAGCAGGGGGGTTGGACTTGATGATCTTCAGAGGTCCTTTCCGACTCCTAGGATTCTGTGGTTCTAAATCTCCCCTGGTACAACTTGAGGCTGTTTCCTCTTGTTCTGTCACTTGTTTCTTGGGAGAAGTAAAATGGAACATTTTATGTTCAACCAAACCCAAGATTTGTTGAAGTTTAGATGTGGTTTGTATTGCTTGTTTGTTGTTCATTTTGACCAAAGTTTCTGTTTCACATTCCTTAAATAAAATACTTTAAATAATTTCCTTCTGGGTCAGGTCCTGAACTGAAGACTCCACTGTTCTATTCAAACACATTGGGAATATCTCACCACTACTGAAATTACAATATTCCTTCTTTTTTCTTTTCCCACAGCCTGTCTGGAACAATTGGCCCAATCAATGGGATTCTGGCAGGTACATTAATTTTTAATTGTGGTTTTTTTTATATGCTTTGAAGAGTTTTATGTCCTCCTCCAGACCTGAGGAAAGCTGGGACAACCAAGATCTGTCCAGAGTCCACCTGAAACATCCCACCTCATTGCCCAATCATCCCTTGCAATCAACATGGTCACGTGGAGGGGCAGACCAGTGTCTGGTGCACCCATTTGCTTATTGTGGACGTTTGTTCTCATCTCACCCCAGTTTCTTGTGCGCTGGGGCCGATAGCGAGGGATGTGGACAGCCTGGCCCTGTGCATGAAGGCCCTGCTCTGCCAGGAGATGTTCCAGCTGGACCCCACCGTGCCCCCCATCCCCTTCAATGAGGAGGTAAGTCCTCTACTCTGCAAGCTCTGGTTCTTTTGAGGCATTCTCAACGTATGCATCCTTTAAGGGTTCGTTTATCTTTATAGCACTGGTTTCCAGTAACTTGTTAGTTCTCTTTCAGGGCACAACTCATTATCCTTTGAAAATAATAAGTTAGTAAATAGTTATCCTTTCTGCCTTCTCAGTTGGCATATTGTTTATCAGATTAAGAGAGCCCAGAAGAGAATGGGGAAGAAGGCAACAGCAGGAGCAAAAAGCTGGAGATTTTTAGGGGAAGATGAGACAGGATCAGAAACTCCAGCAAATCTCTTGACTGAGGTCACTTCCCTTCCCTGTGCAGCAGAAGAACGTCAGGAGGTTTTTCCACCTCCGTCCTTTGTAGCTATGGTTGACTCTACTGGTCTTAAGTAGCTTCACCCTATCTGAAGGGAATGCTAGAGAAAAGGCAGGGGTGGACATTTGGAAAGGGCAACCTATGGAAAGCATAAGCAGCAAACTAGAAGGTTAGTTACTCCTTAATGCCTGGAGCTTTCTTCTCCTCCTGCAGTGGGCTCCAGCATGGGGACAGCCCTACCCCCAGCAGGGTTGGAAACACTTAACTGCTGTCCCTTTGCTCCAGGTGTACTCCAGCTCTGCTCCCCTGCGGGTTGGGTACTACGACACGGATGGCTACTTCCCACTGCCCCCCTGTGTGCGGCGAGCGGTGCAGGAGACCCGGGTGGCTCTGCAGGCAGCCGGGCACCAGGTGAGCACAGCCACCCCATGCTCTTCTCCCTGAGGTGTCCCCAGCTTTGCTTCTCGCTGTTGAAATCGCCCTGCAGAAACTAGGCACAGTTCCTCAACCCAGCCGTGGGATAAATGACCTTCCAGAGGTAGGAGGTGAAGTTACCGCAGACACACAGCTACCTGGGGCAGCAGCGCAGCTCATGGGGGGGCAGCAGTGCAGCTCATGGGGAAGCAGCACGAGCAATTAGCAAACTTGTACCTGCAAGGGGCCAGGGGTGTAGAGAACCCATCTCAGATCTGGTGGCTGTGGTCCAGACCAGACAGCAGCATCCAGAAAGTCTGCATTTGACCCTGGAAGGTTGCCCTGGCATTTTCTAGGTCTGTCCTTCCCCAGCAAGACTCTGAAAGGTGGTTTTCTCTTTCTTCCTCCGTGCCCATGGAGACCTCTGTCCTTCCTGGGCCACTGAGGGAAAAGGGCCACCAGGCACAGGATGGGAAACACCTTTTCTTCCATGTGCAGACATGCTAGTGGTGCTCTTCATAGGCAAGTGAGTTCAAGTCTGAGAGATGCCAGTTCTGCTGGGATGGGTGGGAATCTAGTGCAGTTTGTGGCTCAGTGATTGCCTGGAGCAGGATAGAGGAGGAAACAGCTCAGAGCTAAACAGCTGTCAGGGAAAAATAATCCCATGGGAAGATGCCAGGGAGGAATGATCCCATGCCCTGAGATGTGTGGGCAGAACCCAGGGAGGTGCTGCTCTGCCTTTTAAAGTTCATTCACAGTCGGGCCTTGGCAGTTATTCACACCCTCCACTTAATCATGTGTTTTGGTGCAGCTGGTGCCCTTTTCTCCACCCCGGGTCCATTATGTCATGACTGAACTCTTTTTGAAGACCTTTTTTGCTGATGGAGGCCGTGCTTGGTTGGATGTGTTGTAAGTAGGAGCCCTTTGGCAGCAGTGCTGTAGAACAACTCCATCCACATGCCCATGGGCACCACACACAGGCAAAGTGAGCCCACTTCTCCCAACCCTAACTAGAGACACTCGGGTTTCTCAGAAAGTGCAAGCGGCTTCTCTGGCATGATCCCTTCTTGTCATCTCTCAGCACAGGAAATATTGTAGATCCAAGCTTGAAATCACAGCTGAGTTGCTTCAAGATCCCAAGGCTGGTGAAGAAGATGCTGGCTCTGATTCTTAAACCTTTGGTGAGTCCCTGGCTTTAGGCTCAAGGCAGTGGTGTCGAGATGCTTGAAAGTGTGATGGTACTGAGAGATACCTTTAAGGAGAAACACTGGGATTTCAGGCCAAGGGACATGCTATCCCTTTGGAAGGTCTTTTCTACAGCCCTGTTGGGATTTATCCAATGCAAAGGGAAATGAGAGATTGACTTGCCAAGAGCTGTGAAAGATTAATGCAGAGCCTACAACAAGTGGTTCTTCAAACACTAGACCTAGCAGTGCCCAGTGTCCTATAGATTCAAGCGTTGGGATTACTGCAGCACAGGGACTGGAGGTTGAAGCTCTAACCTTGTGTCGGAGGCCTCCCAAAGTCATCCCTTCATGGGAACTCCTGGTGATTAGTAAGGACTGGTCCTCACTGTAGCCCTTTCACCAGCTGAGCATCCTTTTTTGGGGCTTCTCTCCTCCAGCCCCCATTTTCTGTCTCTCTGTCCAGCTGGGTTGCTCCCAGCTGACAGGATCAGAAAAGCAGCAGTGAGTGGGAGGCAAAGTGCTTGCAGAGCTAAAAAAAATGTTTCATTTTCAAAAATAATGAAAGGTGACTGGGTTCAAGCCAGTGAGCTCCTCTGTGAGCAGGAAACATTGGGCTGTAAGAAACAAATTGGGAACCAACAACCAGAAGTTGGAAGCAAAGTAAATTATGAACCATGAGGAGCATCTTTAATCATTCACCCTGAGTGCAGCATCCCCAGGGACAGAGGCAGGATGGGATGGGGGGTTCCCAGGATGGCACAAGTTACTGCACCCCCAGGTCATGGCCCTAACAGGAACCTCTTGCCTTTCCAGTTTCCTCGCCTGGCTGACTATCTGAGCAGCCTGAGTGGAATGAGGTAAGATGACCTTTCCCCCAGGGATGTCCACGGAAATGAAAGGTACATTCTCCTCTAAGTGTCCATGGTGGGGTGGACTGGATTCACGACAGGGTCTGACCTGCTCTCTACAAGGGCTGTGCTTCCATCCTGGACACAGCTCCAGCCTTTAGGAACACATCTCCCCAGTGTCACCCTGAAAGGACTGAGACATTCGGATGAATAAGGTCATATAGGAAGACTGTGGCACAGATGAGCCACTAAATCCAGACTCCTTTCTACCACTTTCAGACATTTGTGGCATAATTTCTTGGCCAAATGCCAAAGGAAAATTTAGACAAACTGAGAAAGATTTACTGTTTCAGGTAATAGCTAAAACCACCAGGGATGATCCACCTGGAAGGTTACTTAAGCAGTTTCTCCTCCTCTTAAAGCTTAAAAATGTTGTCATTTCCATTTGCAGGTCAGTGAAGGAGATGTGGAATCATCACCATCAAATAGAGGTATGTTTTGAGGACTTTTCTCTCATGGTACAAGTTGAGGTTTTATGGCAAGTGCCAGGCTGGATGTTCATCAGTCAGGAAAGGGTTTGTGCAGGGGGGTGCTGGAGGGGAGACAAGATGGAGGGAAAGGCACAAAAGAGAAATAGGAATGTGGTAGATGGGACTTTGGGTCAACCCAGCCAGGACTTTATTCGTTGCCCACATTGCACATGCCCAAATGTCCACATTCAACTCTCAGCACAACAGAGGCTGCCCTGGAGGAGGACAACTAAAGGGGAAGCCTTCCAATTCCAGCCACAGTCCAGTCACATGCTATGGAGGCAGACACTTATATGCTGCCCTGACTCTTCCCTTGAGCACAGCTGCCTTCTGCTGCCTCCCCGGCCATGCCAGAGCCTGGTGCATGTCCTAGAGAAGCTGAGATGCTCCAGGCATGGACATGGCCTCCATGTCATCTCCCCTCTCCTCCCCAAGACATACCGTGCCGAGTTCATCGCCCGGTGGAGGGAACTCCAGCTGGATGTTGTGCTGTGCCCTGTCCTGGGGCCTGCCTTCACCGTGGGATACCCTGGGAAACTCCTCAGTAAGTGAGTCTGGAACCTTCCTGGGTGGGCAGTGATTGAGATTGAACAGAATCATTCACTACCATGGAGCTTCACACCCCACCCAAACACTTCATGGGCATTAGGGAGGAAAAATATCTACTATAAACCTATGTGAGCAGACAGAGACTGACATATAGATGCAGTGATCTGGTAGCAGTTGTTTCTTGCAGCAGAACTTGGACCTGCAGACAACCAGCCCAGTGCAATCTCTCCTCCCAGCAGCAGCTGGTTCTCAGGGGGTTCAGTTAACATGTGTTAGGAGGCTGTGACTATCTGCATTCTCTCTTCTGCTTCTCTCAGCTGCCATCTCCTCCACGATGCTGTACAATGTCTTGAACTTCCCTGCTGGGATTGTACCTGTCAGCAAGGTGACAGAAGCCGATGAGGAAGAGCTAAAGCTTTACCAAGGATGTTGTGATGATGCCTGGGATCGGACACTGAAACAGGTATGTGACATGGAAAGTGGTTGAGCAGAGACTGCTGATGGATGATCAAGCAATAGCTTCACTGAAATCAGGGGCTCCTAAATGTCTCCATCAATATGATCAAAGTTCCCAAAAATCCGCCTCTTATATATCCCTTGCAAATCCCTCTTCTCCTGAGCCCAACAAAACATAAATCACTAAGGACTGGAGAGGGTGACTAGTGGAGCACTCCCAGGCTGGATTACAGGATGAAACCAGAAAGGAGCCATGCAGCAAGGCTTCTTTGAGTAGGTCCTTGTGGTAGCCCACAACACTGCCCTCTCCTCCTAAGGATGCTGAAGGAAAAGGGATCTGGCTGCAAGACAGCCCAAAGCAGAGCTGGCTAGAAAGTTGGGGCTGGGGGGGGAGTGTGTGTCTTAACCACACTGGCCAAGTTTAGGCAACCATTTTTATCACAAGAACAGCAAGAGCCCTCCTGCTGCCCCAGTACACCATGGCTGCTTGAATGGCAGGGCTCTGCCTCCACCCAGGATGAGCTATGTGCCTAAATCAAGTTTCCAAAAGCTGCTGGAGACCTGAGCCCCCTGGATAACCCCTCACCTCTTGTGTCCCCGCTGCAGGCTGTGGCAGGAGCTGTGGGGCTGCCCGTGGCCGTGCAGTGCGTGGCACTGCCCTGGCAGGAGGAGCTGTGCCTCCGCTTCATGAAGGAGGTGGAGACCCTCAGCAGCAAGAAGAGAGCAGCATAGCTCCACCATCCCACCCTTGCAGGATCACCAGTGAGGCCCAAGCGACAGCACTGTGTGACCTCCCTTCTGCAACTGGCCGTGCAGGGGTTACAGCAAGGAGGGGGGGAGGGAAAAGCCACTGCCTGACTATCCCCCATGCCAATAAGCACAGACCCTGTAAGGAACCAAGATGCCATGCAGAGGGAAGGACTGGCTTAAACTGTGTGCATATGATGGTAAATCTATCGACTGTACCTTCCTGGAAGGATGGATGTGGATGGGGGTTTACCCTCACTGTCATCCATGCCACCTCTTGCAGAAGCAGGGGGAGGTGGAGAGAAAAGGATTACCAAAGCTCTACAGTATTTTCTTGCTGGGACTGGAGTAACCTCACACAGATGTAACTATGGGCTGCCCTGTAAGGAAGACAGCCATGTCTACCCTTCCCAACACTGTAGTTTGCTCACAAAAAATAAAAATGCAGCTATTAAGCAACTCTTACCATAAACTCCAGTAACCCTTCACTGATAGCTGTGATTACATGAATGCACACCTATTACTCAAAACCATAGACACCTTCCCATGAAATGGCATCCTTCACACACCCTTCTCAACCACAGCTTCCCTGACCCTGAGGGAGAGCAACAGTCACTGGCCTTTCTACAGCAACCAGCTCTTTCCACCACCAGATCTTGAGCATCCCAAGCACATTTCCAACCTTACAGCTGGAGCATTTTTAAAAAACCTCTTATTTCAGGACCTCAGGCTGCCCTTTCTGAAGGTAGGAGATAAGTAGAGACAGATGCAATTTAATTATGCAGATGGTGAGATCTGGGACAGAAAGGCTGAGATCCCCAGATGGTGTTTGTTAATCCAAACCTGCTCATGTAGGATCAAAGCAGTCAGACAGGAGAGCAGCATCCACACAGGGCCATTTACCCTGTCCTGAAACAGATGGATAAATCACTTCCTCTGGTAAGAACTCTCTTGCTTTCCTAAATTAAACACCTCAGTCTCAAACAAATAAATATGCAGGAGACTCGACAGCAGCTCTTTCTCATTCATTCTCTATCTCTGCAGTAAAAAAAACCACTTTCTTTAGGGCATTTTAAACAGACAAATAAATAGAAAGCAGTTTTGCATTCCCTGGAAATGGGGGGTATTTCCTGAAAGGCAGCAGACATCATCTGTCACCCCAGCTACAGCCGCCGTAATTTGCAGAAATACATAGGTCCAAAGTTGGCTGTGAGGTGAGGCAGAACAAGCTCCCCCACCCGGCAATCTGAGAAGAAGGAAAACGTGTCCTGGAAGAGCATTCTGAAATGACTCAAGTCCTGGATGTCCATACTGATGTTAAACTCAGTCTCTGCAACATCTACCGCTCTCTCGATCACGTACTCGTTCTGCAGCGGGGAGAGGGAGCATGTAGAATACACCACCTCTCCCCCTGGCTTGGTAGCCAGGATCCCAGCCCTGTGGGCAAGATGAGAACACACACACTGTCATGGAAAGATGAGGACTGTGTGGGACACCAGCTTTTCCACCTCCCACCCACTGAAATTTGCAAGCCAGCACATAGTTCATAGCAGGTGAGAAATAAATCCCCTTGAACTCCACAGGCCCAGCAGTCTCACTGTGTCACTGCAACCTCAGGACTTTTTAGACCAGGATGATATGGGTCAAATAGATGCTTAACTTAAGTAAATAACTTAACATGGGAGAGACACTACTGGAGAGCAGCTGGAATGAGTAACCCTGCACTCACCTCCAAGGCAATAATGGGATAAGAGTATGAAAAGGGAAAAAAAAGAAAGAGGATCCCATGGTTCATGCACTGCAATGGGACTGCCTAATTGCCCCAGGTCACAGTCAAGTCATTCAGCCTTCCCATCAAAATGGGGTGATGAAGCACCCCCATGTCTTCCCATGTGCTGGGAGATGTGGATGCTCAGGAATCCTCCAGGGCTGACTGCCAAAACCCAGGAGATCATCACACAAAAGCACAAGACTATACCCACCCCATTCCTTAGACCCTCCTCCCTATCTCTCATGGCTTCTGCTGGGGACAGAAAGGACATTTGATCTGACCAAAAAAATCAGCACCTTCTTACACTTATTATGATTTGATGTGTTCTACTATTGTCATTCCAGAAAACTACACATGGATTCCACATCTCCCAGTTGGGGACACAAAAAGTAAAAAAGAGGTTTCAGTGTTGGTCATGGAGAGCTGCTACCCCGACAGAAATAGCACCAAAACACAGCATCGAGCTCACTCACATCAGCAGCTGCAGCTGCAGCATGGGCAACATCTGTCGCTCCTTGGTTCGTCTCTTGTGGAAGATGTTGTTCTCCTCCTCCATAACAGAATGCCTGTCTGTTGTGCAGGGCACATCCACCAGCACCTGTAGCAGCAGAGGTCCTGCATCAGTCCTGGGCCTAGGCCAAGCTCAGCCAGTCCTCTGGTGCAACCTGCCCCTTGCCCAACTACTCTACCTTTGCCAGGCAACAAGTGGCACTTGGTACCTTGCCCAGATGATGCTGCCCAAGCACAGGTCCCTACCCACACTGATCTGAAACTCATCTGGCTGCTTTTGCATTTTGGGAGTGTGCAGACATCGAAATGGTGGATAACATCATGCTCTCACACGTCTTAATTTAATGTTTCTACTCTGTGTATCTTCCTGGAAGGCGTTACTATGGCTACAACCACACATGGCCAGAGTTCCTGCAGTGACACCTCCCAGGATAACAAACCCGGCTCCCATGGCTGGACATGGCTTAGAAACAAGAATTATCTGATCTTCACATTTAAGTCCTTCCAGGTGATGGGTTAGAACATTATTTTTAAGGGCTACTGTGCAGGTGGACAAATGTACTACTCCAAATGCACCAGACCCTGCAGGAAGGGTAAAGCATGAGGAAGTATTACTCCAGATGTGGCTTAGACCTTCTCCTTCTCTGCCTTTAAGATTATGGTGAACTATACAATTACACTGTAGAATAAGCTGCTGTCTTTCTCTGTAACAGGAATAAAGTGACTTAGATGGGTTCATCTTCACCAGCTCCCAATTACCTACCTTATGGAAAGTGCCACCTTCCAGCTGCCCCCAGTCCCTTCCGTCATAGGATGTGATGCTCACAGTTTCTCTGATTTCTTTGGGAACGTAGCTTTGGAGAATCTGGTACAGCCGCTTTGTCCGGGAAACAGAGACATCATTGGCTGCCAGGTGCCCTGAGAGGACAAAACAGGCACACTGGGAATGTCACCCTTGCAAAACCACACCTGATTCCTAACTCTTACAACCAGAAGTGATTAAGGGTCAGGCATTAACAGGCACAACACACTCTTCCAGCTGTGTTTTATGCCCGGGGATAGGGAACACCCACCTCCACTTACCACAAATCCCAGTCTGCAAGAGAGCCAGAGTCTTGCCACCCGGAGCCGCACAGAGGTCGAGGACAAAGTCACCTGGCTGCACGTTGAGTGCCAGGACGGGCAGGAGAGACGCTGCGTCCATCAGATAATAGCTGAGGAGCCCCAGAGTGTCCGGCCTGGAAATCACCAGTTTGCATAACAAAAAGGAAAACGCGTGAGGGGAAAAGAAAACAGCAGTCGGAAGTGAGGATGGGGATGCAGGGAAGCAGCAGGTGCTCACACCCACGCAGCCCCCGAGGCTGGCAAGGGCAGCACCACAGGGGTGTCTGTCCCAGGGATCTCACCAGGCGGGGTGGAAGCGCGTGATGTCACCCCTGGGGAAGGTGTAACACCTGATGTTGGAGCTGAGGGAGGCACAAAGTGGCGGTGACATCTCTGCCTGTGACATGGTGTCTGCCTGCATCCCTGTCCTGCCCTCGCCAGACCCGTCCTGGGACCTGCTTTCCCTTCTCCCTGCTTCCTCCACAGCTGCACCCTGTACCAGTCCCTGCACCTTCCTGGAGGCTTCAGAAACAAAATCAGTGGCACTCAGCAGCTCCAGCTCTTGGGTGACGTGGTCAACAGAAGAGAAGTTGTTGAGGAGGGCACCGTACTTCTGCTCACAGAGCAGGCTGGCACGGACCGAGGGCCACAGGTCCTTGAGCTGCAGGCTGTAGTTCACGTCAAAATGGTGCAGGGCCAGCCGCGTGGCGGGGATGCGGGGGGCTGTGGCAGCCTGGGGGCACAGAAACACCACAGGGGTTAAAGGACAAAACACCGGCACATCCCAGCGCCCATCCCCGCAGCCTCAACATCTGTCTGGGAGAACCCACCGCCGGATTCTGTCCTGTCCAAAGTCACCGGGGGCCTTTTTGCAGCCCTGGAAAGTTGCTGTGCCCCTGCTGACACCCCGAGGCTGGAAGTCTCCTGGGGCAGGACTGGAAATGGCTGTTTGGGGCTGGGGGCTTGGGGGGGGGGCAGGCAGAAAGGGGAGCGGCTCAGTTTGGTGCACGGGGGTGCAAACGGGGAGCAATGGGGTGAAACAGGGAGACTAGGAGGGGTAGGACAGGATACAACAGCAACAAAACAGGGGTAAAATGGGGTGCAAAGGGCGCAACGAGGGGTTGAACGGGGAAACGAGGAGGCACGGGATGGGGAGACAGGCAGGGGTGCAGGAGACGCAGAACTGAGAAAGCGGCGGGAAGGCAGGAGGGGCCGCGGGGGGACAAAGGGGAACGCAAAGGCGGGGAGAAAAGACGGGGTGCGGGTGCGCT